>NC_041390.1:172001872-172039688 GCF_002162155.2 Triticum dicoccoides | reverse complement strand
CCCTAGTCCCGGTTCAGTATAACCGGCACTAAAAGCCAGCCACGTGGCACGAGGCCGTGCCATGGCTGGGGGAACTTTAGTCCCGGTTGGTAACACCAACTGGGACTAAAAGGTTATTAGTTTTCCATTTAATTTTTTGTTTTATGAATTATGATTTAATTATTTTTCATTTCAAACATATTTAACGGTATTACATACTGTACATGTTATGCATTATATATATATATATATATATATATATATATATATATATATATATATATAGTGTTACTATTCATCATCCAGGGTGCATCATAAGTTATTCTTCACCCGAGGTAATCTTACGATCATTTCATAATTAAATTACGTTTGGAATTCAAATAGTTACATTCTTATTGATTCACTAGGTAAATTTTGATATAAGAAAATAAAAATATAGGTTATAAGACAAGAAAATTTGCAGTTTATGTGTATTTTAGACTATGTTTTTACGTTTGTAATTTTACATAATATAAAATATTTTTTACGACGATTATATATTTTTTTACGGTCCTTTTTTGCGTCGGAAATAAGACAAATCTTACGGACCGATTGCGGCGGGAGCAAAAATTATATCAGTAAATTCGTATTCAAAAGAAGTTTTCAATTATATAATTTTTTCTTCCGTCGTAGTTGGTCTCGTTGGTTAAATTTATGATCAAAGTTGAACCTCGGAAAACGCGGGCGCACTATATTTTGGAATGGAGAGAGTATGTATATATCACATCGTTGAATTCGACCAGATGCACGATCGAAGAACCTGAATCTGCGGCCGCTCCCGCGTGCTTCCACGTCCCCAGCCCTGCGTGTCCTCGACAGTGTAGCCGATGCGTCAAGCAGAGAGTCTGGTCGAGGGCAGGTCTCGTGCGCAAGGCCGGCGGCTAGTGCGTCGAGGGGTGAGGCGTTGTTGGTGGCTCCCACGTACCTGAAGGCGGAGCCGGAGGCCGCGGTGGCTTGAGTCAATGGCGGAGGATGCATGGCAACATGGTTTCAGCCTTTCAGGTGCAGCCAGAAGGGGCTGCGGGGCAGAGCGGAGCGGGCGACGGTTGGCAGCGTGGGCGTGCGGTGTCAGTTTTCGTTTGCGAGGGGATTATGGTTTCGTTAGCGATCCATTTCGTTAACAGAGATTTTGGACAATTAGATTGATGATTAGAGAGCTGATATGCTTAATTGTGGATCTGCACTTTCATGCTTTTACAGGGATAGTAGATAGCAACAAAGAGAAAAATGTCTTTGATACAAAGAATAGCAATCAGATAGTACAATCTCTCCCTTACATTTCTCCAGCCAAATTTGTAATATGATATAGTATCATAAGGAAGCTTTGTTCGGTTAATCCTCTCCCCAAGAAGATTGGAGGGGATTGACAAGGATTGATTCGTATTTTGACTTAGAAGAGGTTTAAATCCCCCTCAAAACCCCTTAAATCCACTCGGATTCACACGCAACTGAACAAGGCCGTACGGGTAACGCAGATCCACGTATGTCAACATCAAGTGGAAAACAAAAATTAGAAAGGCATAATTGCAGAAGTTGCATTTTGAACCAAATGGTATTTATCTATGTATAAAACAGGGTGTGAAATCTAACTAGAACTTGAGGTGAACAAAAGACAAGTTTTGATGTAGATGCCAACAACGCTCTACCTAATCCATTAGAAAGCTACAGATAACATGAACGATACATATCAAAGGATTGTCCCCCCTGCGTAACTGTGTCCTTCATGGCAAACAGTGAATAACTTCGGTGGCACTCGTGAAGATGTTCGCGGGCAAAAATACCAGGGATCTTCTCATGCAGGATTGCTAGCCTTTCAGTCTTTTACCAAAAGGTCTGATTGCTCCGGGAGTTCACTGTCTTCGCCATTTCTGCCAAGTTCCTTCTGGCAGGGGACATTCATCGTTTGCTGCGAAGAGATAATTCCCGCAATGGCTTTCATGGCAGCAGCAGCCCGGTCACTGCTGACCACTTCCTCACCAGATCCCTCCACAGGTTCAGTAATCTTACAAGGACCATCTTCATTCTGCTGTGGCGGAGGCACAAAAAAGGGTATCTTGCCCCTCTGCCAGTCATGAAGTACCATCTTGGCTGCTGTTGTCAGATCAGGTTCCCCACCCTAAGAATCAAAAACAGAGGTTGAGAATGAAGCAGTAGATCAGCCCACTCATGGGCTGGGGGCCTGGCTAGTCTAGGTTTTGAGTTAACAGCGTTCATCAATATTCTAATCATAAAAGTCAGTAGCTGTATGTTCAACTCTGAATATAGTGAAGTCGGATATATTACTTATTATATAAAGACATACAAGTGTTACGAAATTGCAGTACAGTATGTTCATCTCTGAACAGGCAAGAGAAATATTTGGCAAAATTGTAATAGGAACGGACAATATCACAAGTTTATGCTGTACCTTGAGTAGCTTTCCACTCATCTTGCTCAGCTGGACGAGAAAATCATTATCATCAGCCCTGGTGAGAGCAAGATCAGTAAGTATAAAAGATGTGTCATCTCCTCCGGCTGTGGGTTTTAGTTATTATAGTGAAGGAACACCATCAGGTCAACAATGATGTGTGACGTTCATTATGGACCAGTGTACTTAATAACCAGATATGCCAAGAGCTCCAGAGTTCTAAACATTAGGAAGACTTCAAAAGCAACGCTGTGCACAAAAAAACACAAACACAGCTAATAGGCTGCTATTAGCACTATAGCTAATATAGTTTGCAGCTGTGATATATATCATCTTTAGACGTTACTCCCACGGTAGTGATTAGATATGATTTTTATGATCTTGTTTTTACTCCGTTTATGTTATGTGCAGTTTATAAGCATGGGATTATTATTTGATGCTTTAGCACCGCTATTTAATTTTTCAGAATATTAATCAGTGTTACCCTAGATACTACGATATCTCATATAGGATAGCTTCGGTGACTGCCTTTCCAGGACCTTGCCGCTAAGAAGCTTTACCAGAAGAGAAAATATGTGTGCTCAGAAAGGAACACAGCTAAAATAAAAGTAAACTAGAACCTTCGGTTGTGTGTGTGCATGTGTTTGGGGAGGGTGGGGGGGATACCAGTCTTGTATTTTGTAAGCTCTTTGTAGATGCTCCTTCTTTACACGCCTTAGAACTTCCCCAATGTGCTCAGAAGCATCATCCAAATTTGTCACCCGTACCTGGTGACAAATATTAGTACGTTATTTACTAAAAAAACTCAAAACTAGCATTGCTAAACCAGTGCTAGTCAAGAAAAACAAATATTACTGTCATTCCATAAAATAGGACAACTCTGTACCAATACCCTTCCTACAATGCATATCATGAAATAACAATATACATGAAGACATGGAAATGATGGTTGCAATTAAAGGAATATAATTACTTTCATGTTCAAATGGAAGTTCAACACTTCCTTGAAATAGGAACAAAGATGAGAACATAAAAAAAATAAGATGGGAAAGATAAAAACAGATGAAAATGATAAGAAAATGCTTGAATATCTGCAATTTCAAAAAGAGAAGACAAAAAGGGCACAAGTAGAGATACATACCACACCCTTAAGAACTACATCAGTCTCTGTATCATTGTTTTGGTACACAACCCCAGGGCAATCAATTAAGAAGATTCTTTTAGTCATGGTGATGTATTGCCACACCTTAGTCTCTCCAGGAATCGGAGCTACCTTGCAAACCTACAGGTATATAAAAATTCATCAGAAATTTTTCTTAAAAATTGTCATCTAAAGGACAAGAAAGAAAAGAGAATTACAGTCTTGGAGCGTAATGTGTTGATAACTGAGGACTTCCCAACGTTGGGATATCCAACAAATCCAACAGATATGGCTTGCTTGTCACTCCTCAAACGGGCAAACTGCCTTAATACTGAAAGAAGAGATCCCTGGAAGTGGTTCAAAAGTATAAGTGCACACTATAAAGGAGCACAACAATCATAACACAATATAAAAAAAACTCACTTACTTTTCCAAAAGACTTGTTGATGCTCGCATGGAATGCTAGGGTGGGATAGTCCCTGGACAGAGTACGCAACCACCCTTTTGTTGCCCAAGCAGGTATTAGATCACACTGAACAACAAATGAAATGTGCCCAATCATCATTGTGTTGTAATGCATTGCAACAGGTAAACAATCAACATTTGCACTAAGAGCACAACTTAAAATGATACCTTATTTAGTAAGAATACCAGGTGTTTGTGCTTGGCATTCTCCTTCAGATGTTTCTCCAGATGGTAGCATCTCGTGCCCATTGGATCCCTGGCATCCAACACCTGTGGAAGAAATAACAATTTAAGCAATCAATATATACAGATACTAATTTAAAACAATATCTACATGCAGAGAAATTCTATTGATTACATAGTAAAGAGTAACTCTGATGGGGTCACCACATTGTGTAACACTGACCTGCACAACAACATCTGAAGAGTCAAGAACTTTATAAAGTTCACCCCAAATTCTTTTGCTTTGTCCCTTCTCAAACATATTATGCCTGACTAGATCCCTTAAGCCATCTTCCTCTTCATCCTTTGGCAACTTTGATGAAGCATGTTTTTCCTCAAACGCATCTAAAAAGCACAAAATAAAAGTTTACCAAGATACACAGCTATCCTTGACAAATAATACATGCAACTTCATGCAATTAAATATTACTTTAGAAAATTATGGAACTTCTTAAGACTGACACACTTATTCTTTGTCATATACAGTAGCAGATGAACAGCCAGTAGGCCAGATTTCTTTGTTATATGCATGCAAAGTTGAATGACATATTCGGCTCTAGCTCCAGAACTGGAGACCAATCTTAAAGCTAATTGCTCTGACTCGTACCTTGAGAATCATCAGCTTTCTTTATAAGAGATTCATAATCAAGACTGGATAGTTTTGGTCGTTTACGCTTGCCCTTTGGTCCAAAGGCATGCTCAAAAGGCTCAGTGTCAAGAAGATGTGCACGAGCTTGCTGTATAATCAACATGAGCGAACATATGTGAGCAGAAAAATCATCTTACAATATGATACTTCACAATAATGTGTAAGGTTCCAAGCTATTTAACCAAAAATAAAATTGAACCCAGGAGTACAAGTAATTAAGTTAAACACTAGTTTCAGCAAAATAGTGTCAGTCACATACACTAATACTCCATGAGCTGCACGTGCAAAATCAATGATCAGGATGATAGAAGTATACATAAGTGTTTACCTTCTGATGATCCTGCAGAAGCGATAGTGGCAGCTGTTTAGATTTCAGTAACACACTGTAGTTATTTGTAAGCCGTGCCTGGAGTTCTTGCCTGAAATATTCAAGTTCTTTCTGATTGATAACTCGTGTATTTCCTGTGATAACCAAAGAGGCAGAATAATACAATCAACATTCACTGTTACACCACCAGGCTTATAATGGAATAAATTCGTACAAAATTAATCGTCAATCATCTGCACTGCATATCCTGTGACAGTATAACAAATTCAATCCAATAAAAATCATAACAAAGTTTGATTTAACCAACTGTTATGTAGACGATCTGATGTATCACCCACCAAGTTCACTATATGTACTGTGTCTTAGCAATTACTTGAGCCAATCAGTACTCAGACAGACTCTAATCAGCAAAAGAGCTTTAGGCATGGTAATTGCTACACTACTAACTGGATACAAAAATGAAACCATAACATCTTCTCTGCTCTCCTCATACATCTATCAAGCTCCCGACTGCTCCTAACAGCGCGTTTGGTTGGGGGGAGTTGGGAATGGGAGTTTCAGATGGGTGAGACATAAAATCTCTTGATTGGATCAGGGACTTGGGAATTAAGAAGGGAAGTGGCAAGGGAATTAGTAGGCCCAACTCCCATCGATCTCTTCCCTAGGGGGACCCTGGTAATTCAACGAAGGAATGGGAGTTGACGTTTAAGAAAAATTGTTGCAGATTTGTTGGCCCAGATCACGTAGCAAAAGAAAAGGCTCTACAGAAATCCTAACTAAATACTTGCGGAAGTATTATTTTTCCTCCAAATAAATCGGCGAGCTAACTGCTCCCTAATCTGTAGATGCAACGCCAGGCACGAGTACATCTCAGCCAAGCAGCAAGTTGCATCCCATCTGTTTTTTCAATACATACATTCAGATTTTGCTAGCAACAGATTTTGATTCTTTATCTTTCCATTTACATACCCTTGCAGATCAATTTTCCTTTCAAATTATTTTCTTGGCTTCACATGTTACAGGTTGGTTTCATCATTTACGTGTCCCCTTCCTTTTCCTTTGTTCATGATAATTATTCCACAAATTATTTCCCAGACCACACCAAACATGGGATGGGGACTAATAGTCCACTTCCCAAGTCTAATCCCTCAGACAACTCCCTCTCATAAATTCCCATTCCCTTTCACTTAATCTACCAAACACGCTGTAAAAGTGTACACATCCCTACTTGATCCAAATCAACAGCAACGTAATTACCTGCCCTCGTATCTTAAGGGCATCGATCAAGTGCGCAACAAGAAAAACAAACAGAGAGGTAGGGGGATTTGCTCACCGAACCACCGGCGGTCAGGCTCGATGCGGGTGTTGGGGAGCTCCTTGGACTGGAGGTCGTGCTTGACGATCTTCCCACCCCGGTCCCTCATGGGCCTTAGTTTGTACATCTTGAGCCGCCGCACCGTGGCCGCGGACCGGCTCCCGCCGGCGCCGCTGCCGCCGCCAGCACCCTTCTTGTCATTGGGGCGGTTGACGTCGAGAGAGTGACGGGGCTTGCCCGACACATTCACTGACCGCTCCTTCTTCTTCCCCATCGCGCGCTGGGCGAAGCTCTCTGGTTGGTTTTCCCCTGTTTGTTTCCGTGAGATGAGAGGAGGCGGTTGAAGGAGGCGACGAGGAGGGATAGGCTATCAAAAATATTACACATCACCATAGATTGCAAATATGTACTGGACAGCAGCAATTTGAACAAAAACATGTACTGGACAGCAAGAAGTTGAGCAAAAAATGTACTAGACAGCAGCATATACAAGGGGGGAGGAAGAGGGTTCATACCTTGAGGAGAGGAGGGTCTGATTCCGTCTGCCGCCGCGCCGGAGTGCCGCCCTAGACCCCTGCCTTCTCCTGGTATCCTGCAGATCGAGAGAGTACGAGATAAGCAACAATGGAAACCGGCGGCGCCGGAGATGGATCGAGGGAGGGAGGTCCGGCGGCGCAAGATCTGGAGCGAGGGAGAGGGCTGGCTCTGCAGGAGATGTAGCGAGGGAGAGGGGACGCGGCGCGCACGAGCTAGGAGAGGGGTCGGCGGCGCAGCAGAGAGAGCGGGAGGGAGGAAAAGGGCCGGCGGCGAAGCAGAGAGAGGGAGGAAGAGGGCCGGCGGCGCACCTGAGCGAGAGGAAGGAGGAGGTCGAGCGGCGCCAGGAGAGGAGCAGCGATAGGGTTGCGGAAGTGGGAAAGGGCTCGTACTGCGTGATTCCATCGATTTTATCGGGGTCGAGTGGAGGCCTAGTAACGGGTCCGACCCATGACATTCCGGCCCGTGACTGCAACCAAACACACCCTAAGCGCCCGAAGCCCATAGGTAGCTGGCGCCTGCTGCGGCGCATTGTTGGGCCGGCCCGCGAAGGCAAAGGGCAGAAAAGCGCAAAAAAATGCGACTCGCCAGGATTGGAACTTGCAACACCAAGTCTCCGGCCGAACTTAGTTTGACCACTACAGCAAGTGGAGAGTTGTGACTGGTCATAGTGCTATCAGTATAAGAACAAGTGTGGCCGCTATTTTTCTATCACTTAGGTTTTTTATTTAAAAAATTCCATGAATTTTAAACAGTTAATCAATTTTGAGAGAAATGTTTATCATTTTTCGAGAAAAAGTACATAAAGTTAAAAAAGTTCATCGCTTGTGAGAAAAGTTCATCGATTTAGAAAACATGTGATTACTACAAAAAAGTTCATGAATTCAAAAAAGTTCACGAATTCAGAAAATTTGTTGAAATTGGAAATAGTTCATCAATTTAGAAAAAGTTCATTGAATTTGAAAAAAAAAATCACTTTTTGAAAAAAGTTCATCAAATTGGAAAAATAGTTCATCAAATTTTAAAAGTAGTTCATCAATTTTCCAAAAAGTTCATCGATTTGTTCAACAAATTCGAAAAAAGTTCATAGAATTTGAAAAAGTTCATAAAATTTGAAAAAAAAAGTTCATCTATTTAGAAGAAAAGGTTCATGAATTTTAAAAACGCACACTAAAGAAAACAAAAAGGAGGAAACAGAAAAAAGATACAAGAAGGAAAGAAAATGCAAAAAAGAAGAACAAAAAAGAAAAAACAAACTAAACTAATGGACAAAATAAAAGGAAAAGACCAAGCATCTGTGCAGCATGCGGGGTGGATAACTTGGTGGTTGGAACGAGGCACTTGCGATCAAGGGGTCGCCGGTTTGAACCCCTTATCGCACTTTTTTTGCGCTCGCGACACTGGAAACAATGGGTCGGCCCAGTTTGGAGCGCTGCAGGCGCCCGTTTGCAAAATGCACAATAACGGACGCCTGCGGTGCCAAATAGGAAATGTCAGGGTTTTGTAGGACAGGCGACGGGGATGGGTTGGTCGACAGGCCATCTGCTGGTCGGGCTGATATTGCACTATACTTGGCCAAATGGGTCATGCCTGATAGGCCGGCTTGTTAGCACGCGTGCCTGGCCCGTGGTGGGCCGGCCCAGCACGTGATTAATCGAATCGTGCCCGGCACGTGTGAAAGGATCGATATGGTTGACTAGAGGGGGGGTGAATAGGCAACTAACAATTTTTTTGCTTTTCTTTAACAAGTTAAACTTTGCATCAAAATAGGTTGTCTAGAAATGCAACTAGGTGAGCAACCTATATGATGCAACGAGGATAGGTACACAAGCAAGCAAGAGATATGAAACAAGTAAGCTTGCTTAAATAAAGGCACGAGATAACCAAGAGTGGAGATGGTGAAGACGAGGATGTGTTACCGAAGTTCCTTCCCTTTGAGAGGAAGTACGTCTCCGTTGGAGCGGTGTGGAGGCACAATGCTCCCCAAGAAGCCACTAGGGCCACCGTATTCTCTTCACGCCCTCACACAATGCGAGATGCCGTGATTCCACTATTGGTGCCCTTGAAGGCGGCTACCGAACCTTTACAAACAAGGTTGGGGCTCTCTCCACAACTTAATTGGAGGCTCCCAACAAAACCACGAAGCTTCACCACAATGGAATATGGCTTCGAGATGACATCAACCGTCTAGGGTGCTCAAACACCCAAGAGTAACAAAATCCACACAAGAAAGTATGGGGGAACCAAATATCCTTTGGTGGAAGTGTAGATCTAGGTCTCCTCCTTCAATCCCTAGCAAATCAACAAGTTTGAGTGGCTAGAGAGAGAGATCGGGCAAGAGAGCTTGAAGGGCATCAATGGTGGAGTGAGAGAGGTCAAAGGTAGGAGAGGAAGGTGGGAGAAGCTCCCTTATATAGTCACCCTCAATTTCCAACCGTTACTGCGAATTTAGCACTGCAGCGGTACAACCGGTCCTCGTCCCGGTACAACCGGGACTCATGGTGTATCTGTAGAACCCTACCAAGCGGTACAACCGGACCAAGGGGGCGGTAGTACCGGCTAAGAAAAATAACCGGACTAACCGCCTGGCCACCGCACAATCACCGCATCAAAAAAGGAGCTTGACCGGTACTTGAGCGGTGCCTGGCCGGAACAACCGTATGGCCTTGAGCTCTTGGGTGGCTAAGTCCTGAGCGGAAGAACCGCTCGGACCACCGGTGGTACCGGTCATTGTGGAACGACGGACCAACCGGGCCACTACCGCTCAAGAACCGCATCAAACCAGAAGCGAGAGCGGTACTTGAGCGGTGCATGGACGGAACCACCGCCCCAGCTGTTGCAGAGCATGGTGGCGGTACCACCGCCCGAAGGCAGCGGTACAACCACTCGAGCACAGCTGGTGAGCGACAAGACCAGCGGTACAACCGCTCCAGAGAGCGGTACAACCGCTGGGCAGAAATAGTGAGCAGAAAAGAAAAGAGGGGAAGAGGCAAGGAAAACTCTCTCACTCACACACACCGGAGGAAGGCAAAGAGAGGGTGAGAAAAGTGTACGTGAACTGATTCCCCCAGAGCTTCCTAATGAGGATTCCCTCTTGATAGTACGGGTACTCTACGACTAAAGAAAATAAAACCGTAGAGGACAAGTCTTCGATCTTTTCCTTCGAGAGGTAATAGCAATCCGATGTAAGCCTAAGCATCGAGAACCTGAAACATATAGCACACGTTTAGACCACAAAGGGTTATCATCATCATCCAAAATATAAAGTAGGGAAATGCCCTTTCAATCTCTCCCTTTTTGGTGGATGATGACAACAACATGATTTGCAAGAGATAAGTCAATGAAATCTAGACGGAACTCCCCCTGAATGTGTGCCCCAACAAGTACTAGCTGTTAGAAAGCATGGGCACACTTTCAGGACTAGACTCCCCCTAGATTTTATAGACTCATCACTCTGAGCTCAAAAGGATAGACAATATAATACTTAGAGGCAATAATAATGATAAAGACCTACGAATAAACGGAGTAGCAAGTCTAGCAAGTCACACACATAGCACGGAACGAAAAAAGTCCACAAACAAACACAAAAACACGAGAACAAGAGAAAATAACCCAAGCAAATCCTCGAGACCTATAGAACCCTCTCCCCCTTTGGCATCAAGACACCAAAAAGGAAAAGAGCGAAGCTAGCGACCCAAAGCTCAGGCGTCCTCCTCTGACTCCTCAGTCGCATCTGGATCTTCATCATCAGAGTCGTCATCGTCATCGTGATCAGATACTTCCATGGCATTGTCAGCTGCTGCAAACGAGGATGATGGCTGGGGAGGGGCTTCATCATCAGTCCAGGTGCTATGGGTAGAGATCCAACGCTCCTCTGGGGTGATGCTCTTCTCAGAGCCACTCTGAACCTGCATGTTGAGGTGCTTCATCATTGCAATTTGGCGACGCCGTGCGAGCTTCTCATTGACGTGTGCCTCATACATCTTCTTCTGGATGTCAGCCTGGAGACAAAAGGTCTTCTTTACCTTGGCAGTAAGTTTGGCCACCCACGAAGGCTTGGCCCCTGGCTCCAGCTCAAAGTCCTCATCGTCAGAAGTAGCATAGACATCCTCGGGAGCATGTTCAGGGAAGCGAGGCTCGGCATGCTTCTTCTTCTTAAGGAGCTTGACCTCATGAACAGTGAGGTTGTCTGGAGAAGTGAGGAGCTCTCCAGGACGATGAACAGCCCACACAGAGTTCATAAAGCACATGATAAATGGAGCGTAGATTGGGACTTTACGGTAGATGACCATGTTGTACATCTCATGCCACAGCCAATTTGACACATCAAACATTGCCCCTGTCCCCACCATGGTCTTCATGGCAACCATCAAATCAACCAGATAGCCATGAATTTCATCTTGATTGTCCACCTTGGGCAAGAGCACATTGCGGAAAACTCAGTGCATGATGTCATAGACCTTCTCCAAATCCTTGGATTCTCCAATAATCCCACGGCCCCTAATGTACACAGGGGCAAGCTTCTCCTCAGGCATGGACTCAGGAAAATCATGAGGGCGAATGTCACCCCTTCCTTGCAGACCGGTATCCTCGTACCTAATAGCATTGCAGAAAGCCCTCCAGGGAACGTGAAACAATTCATCACGACACATGAAGGTGAGAGTGCACGCATCATCTTCTCCAAAATGAACCGTGGCATAGAACTGATGGATAAGTTGAACATCGAAGTCATAGTTGACTGACATGATCTTGACAAGATCAAACTCCTCGCAGAGAGCTAGTGCCTCACCAAAATACTCCATGTTGTTTCTCCAATGATCAAAATCAATTGTCCACTGCTTGGCATATCTGTTCTTGTTGTGCTCAAAGAGTTCATGAACAATCCGCACTTGCATCTCATTCCGGAACTGAAAAGTGGTCCAACGGGGAGCAATGGGAACCTCATACGGATTCTTTGAGCGGTAGGCTTCCCAATCCTTTGCTTTCCAACGATGCAATGGCATGACAACACGTTGCTTAGCAGCTGCAGACTTTTCACGGCGAGTGGGCTTGGTGGGAATCACAACTTCTTCATCATCTGACACAACCGGGCGCAAGGTCCTTCGTGCCCTCTTCTTGGTCTTGCGAGGAGCAGAGCGAGAACTAGAGCCACCTGAACACACACACGAAAAGAACACACAAAAAAAACCAACAAGGATGAGAGGATTGCACCCACTAGTAGAAAAGGAACAAGTTGCAACAACAGAGAAGATAGAACAGTGTTTAGTGGTTGATATACTCCGGTTGTACCGGATCTTCCGCCGGTAGTACCGCTCTAGCGGTTGTACCGCCCATAGGGGCGGTAGAACCGCTGACAGTGGCACTACCAGGGAAGATAGATCTAACCGAGGCATACGAATCACACAAGTAATATTCCGAATTCGAAGTGCTGCAAACAAGACAGGAGGCTAACAAAGAACTCTTCTAAGCCATAGATCGAACACTAAACGTGGAAAGATGGGTAAAGCCCTAGGCAAGGAATAACCCTAACCAAAAACTAGAGGCAAAGAACACGAGGCATTACCACCATCCATGGGAAGAGATCGGAAGGCCTCCACGGAGAGAATCCATGGAGAGCCAAGGATCCGAAGCGCGAGACGCACTCCGGGGCAGGGGTAGAGATGGCCGGCGGCTAGGGCAAGAAAAAGAGGAACGAGGACGAAGGGAAAAAGACAAACCTTCAGCCCCGTCGAGATATATATAGGCCCGTATGCACGCCCCGGTAGAACCGCTTAGGGCAGCGGTTGTACCGCTCGTCTGGTACAGACCAGTGGATGGAGGCGGTACTTCCGGTGCCTGGAAGGCAGCGGTAGTACCGCACGGCAACAACCGGTAGTACCGGACGTGGGTTACCGTGGGATTGTGCGGTGGAACCGCCCAAGTACCGAACGGAAACCCTTGGGACGGCACAACCCGGTACCAGCCGTAGAACCGCTCGTGGTACCGGTTGTACTGCCCGACCACCCAAGCCCAAACCAAGATCAAATGAGTGCAATTCGGAGGGAGGAAGAAGGGGCACAAAGACAGGAGAGAAACAACACCCTAGGAGAACCTAACACAAAGAGCAAAGAGAGAAAGATAGAAAACAACATGAGAACAGCAATGCTAACTCCAACTCCCCGAAGAGAGGACGGTGGCCGAGGCCACCTATGTTTGAGTCAATTGGTATGGCACCGCGAAGAATTATCCTTGGGTCCATGACCAAAACTCGTCTTTGAAGCACAAGTACCATCAAATATGGCTAATGTGAAAGACACAATCAATTTATGCATAATGGGGGAAGGGAGAGTTCATTGAGAGAACAACACTCCCCTATGTCCATGCCTACACCTAAACTAGACAACAAGTTGAGCGTGGTAGGGTGTGCAAGGGTTCAAGCCACATTGCTCGAATCAATGATATTTAGCTCATGCCTTAACTCGCGAAATCTTGCTTCATCTAAGGGCTTCGTGAAAATATCTGCAAGGTTGTCATGAGTGTTGACATAGTTGAGCTCGATCTCTCCTCGTCTAATGTGATCCCGGATGAAGTGATACCGGATCTCAATATGCTTCGTCTTGAAATGTTGTACCAGATTAAGAGAGATCTTGATGGCACTTTCATTGTCACACCAAAGAGGCACTTTGTCACAAGTGACACCGTAATCCTTTAAAGTTTGCCTCATCCATAGGAGTTGAGCACAACAACTACCGGCGGCAACATACTCCGCCTCAGTGGACGAGAGAGACACACAACTTTGTTTTTTGGAAGACCAACTTACCAAAGAGCAACCAAGGAATTGGCACCTTCCGGAAGTGGACTTCCTATCCACTTTGTCTCCCGCCCAATCGGAATCCGAGTACCCTACAAGCTTGAAGTTTGATCCTCTGGGGTACCATAGGCCAAAATTTGGGGTATGAGCCAAATATCGAAAGATTCGTTTGACCGCCACATAGTGACTTTCCTTAGGTGCGGCTTGAAACCGTGCACAAATTCCCACACTCAACATGATGTCCGGTCTAGATGCACAGAGGTAAAGCAAGGATCCAATCATGGAACGATATACCTTTTGATCCACCACTTTACCATTGGGATCTAAGTCAAGTTGGCACTTGGTGGGCATTGGAGTGGAAGCCGGCTTGACGTCACTTAGCTTGAATCTCTTGAGCATGTCTTGAGTGTATTTGGATTGATTGATGAAAGTTCCTTCTCTTCTTTGCTTCACTTCGAACCCTAGAAAGAACTTCAACTCTCCCATGGAGGACATCTCGAACTTTGAGGTCATGAGAGCGGCAAATTCCTCATTGAAAGCTTTGTTAGGAGAACCAAATATAATATCATCAACATATAATTGGCACACAAACAACTCCCCTTTGACCTTCTTAGTAAAAAGAGTGGGGTCGATTAGCCCAAGTTCAAAACCACGGTCTTGTAACAACTCGGTAAGGTGGTCATACCACGCACGTGGGGCTTGTTTAAGGCCATAGAGCGCCTTATCGAGTTGATACACATGATCGGGAAAGTAGGGATCCTCGAACCCGGGGGGTTGCTTGACGTAAACCAATTCATTAATGGGACCATTAAGAAAAGCACTCTTCACATCCATTTGTTGTAACTTAAAATTATGATGAGAAGCATATGCAATTAACAAGCAAATGGATTCAAGACGAGCAACGGGAGCAAAGGTTTCACCGTAGTCGATACCCTCGACTTGGGAGTAGCCTTGTGCTACCAAACGAGCCTTGTTGCGAATGATAATCCCATGGGCATCTTGCTTGTTCTTGAATATCCACTTGGTTCCAATGACATTGTGGTTCCCCGTTGGCCTTGGCACCAATCTCCACACTTTGTTGCGCTCGAAGTTGTTGAGTTCTTCGTGCATGGCATTGAGCCAATCCGGATCTTCTAGCGCCTCATAGACCTTGTGGGGTTCCACACAAGAGACAAACGCGTGATGCTCACAATAATTTGCTAATTGTCTATGAGTGCTTACCCCCTTTCTTAAGCTTCCAAGCACATTCATCATGAGATGATCCTTGGTGGAGAGCTTGGATGCAATCTTGGCGGCACGACGCTCTAATTCCTCCTCGATGGTGAGTTGAGGAGCGTTTACTTGATCATCTTGAGCGCTGTCATGAACTTGTTCTTGATCTTGAACTTGCTCGGGGGAAAGAACTTGACCTTGGGCATCACTTGGTGTGTCAACACCGTCTTGAGTATGATCTTGCCCTTGGTCTTGTTCATGAGGTTGAGGGCCTTCACTTTGTTCTTCGGAAGCGTGTGGGCCTTGGGTTGGTGATGGCTCCACTTGAGTGGAGCATTGTCCTTCTCCTTCGGCCACAAGGGGTTCCTCAATGGGTAGGATAAAACCAACACCCATTATTCTTATGGCTTGAGGAGGAATTTCATCACCTACATCACAAGTGCCACTTTGCTCCACTTGGGAGCCGTTATTCTCATCAAACTCCACGTTACACGTCTCCTCAATAAGTCCCGTGGATTTATTGAGGACACGGTAAGCATGAGAGTTTGTAGCATAACCAAAAAATATGCCCTCATGAGCTCTAGCCTCAAATTTAGACAACCGAACACCTTTCTTGAGAATGAAACACTTACACCCGAACACCCGGAAGTACTTGAGGTTGGGCTTGTTACCGGTGAGTATCTCATATGGAGTCTTGTTCAAGCCCTTGCGGAGGTAGAGCCGATTGGATGCATGACATGCGGTGTTGATGGCTTTGGCCCAAAAGTTGTACGGAGACTTGAACTCCGCCATCATGGTCCTTGCCGCATCCATCAACGTCCGGTTCTTCCTTTCCGCAACACCGTTTTGTTGAGGGGTGTATGGTGCGGAATATTGATACTTGATTCCCTCATCACTAAGAAATTCATCCAAGGTGTAGTTCTTGAACTCGGTGCCGTTGTCACTTCTTATTGTCAAGATCTTTGCATTGTGTTGACGTTGTGCTTCATTTGCAAAGTCAATGACGGTTTGTTGGGTCTCGCTCTTCCTCTTGAAGAAATACACCCACGTGTACCTTGAGTAGTCATCCACAATCACCAAGCAATACTTCCTACCTCCAAGACTATCGAAGGATGGAGGCCCAAAGAGATCCATGTGAAGGGGCTCCAAAGGCCTCTTTGAATAAATGATAGTCGTGGGAGGGTGAGCCTTCTCATGTAGCTTTCCTTTGATACAGGCACTGCAAGCACGATCTTTAGCAAAACTAACATTCGTTAGTCCACGGACATGGTCCCCCTTGAGGAGACTTTGCAAAGATCTCATATTGACATGGGCTAAACGGCGATGCCAAAGCCATCCCACATCAACTTTAGCCATTAGGCATGTCGCAGTCTTAGTGGGTCGCTCCAAAAAGTTAATCACAAATAGACCGTTCTCGACATGCCCAATAAAGGCTACTTTAAGAGTCTTGCTCCACAAGAGGGCCACGGTATCGATATCAAAGAAAGTGGCAAAGCCCATGATTGCAAGTTGACGAACGGAAAGTAAATTGTATGCAAGGGACTCAACAAGCATGACCTTCTCGATCGTGAGATCATGAGAGATGACCACCTTGCCAAGTCCCAATACCTTAGAAGATGAGGCGTCACCCCACTCGACATTGGTGGGCATAGATGGAACCTTGTGCACGTCCACCACCAAGTCCTTACTTCCGGCCATATGATTTGTAGCTCTGCTATCAAGCAACCATGATCCACCACCGGAAGCAAACACCTACAAGAGATCAATGCTTGGTTTTAGGTACCCATTTTGTAATGGGTCCTTTGATGTTAGTAACAAGGGTCTTAGGAACCCAAATAGACCATTCAATGTATTCATGAAGAGAACCAACAAATTTGGCATAAACATGCCCATCAGTAGCATGGCATAACACATAAGAAGGATTAAAATCGCCGGCTTTGTTGGGAGGGGTGACATTGCCCTTCTTGACATTATTCTTCTTCTTCTCCTCGGGGGCACTCTCTCCCTCCCTCACAAAGGTTTGCATGAGAGGAGGAGGCCGTTTGGTCTTGTCATTCTTCTTCTTGTTCTTGGAGTCGGGGACGTACCCAACCCCTTCCTTGGCCACACCTCCCTTTTGGTTGGTCAAGAGATCGTTGAGGTTCTTCTTGCCTTGTATGCAAGTCGCAAGACCTCTCTCAAGTTGCTCCTTCAACTTAGCATTTTCCTCAACAAGATGTATATGCTCACAACACGAGTTAGTAGCATTTGCATTATCAATTAAAACCATATGAGGGAAAGTTGCTTTCTCCTTAGTTAGCTTCACTTGGAGTTGATCATGAGACTCCTTGAGACTAGCGTGAATACCCTTCAAGGCCTTATGGGCCTTGTCAAGTATATCAAACTCCTCTTTGAGTCTAGCAAGATCAACCCCGAGTTTGGCCTTTAGCACACGAGAAACAACGAGGGCATGATCATAATCTTTCTCTAACTTAGCATGATCTACGTTGTGTGACTCCTCAAGAGCCAAACGAAGACCACGCTCTTACTCAAGAGCATTGGAAAGATCCGAAATCTCATCGGCATAGTCACGACTATGTCCTTCCATCTTAGAGATGGTGTCTTCGTGAGCCTCGATCATGTCATTGGCCTCACCAAGTTGTTCCAAGAGAGCAATAAAGTGCTTCTTGGGTTTTCCCTTGAGTTTGCCCATAAAGGCCTCAAACTCGTTAGCCTCCACATTAGCTCCCTCAAATTCATTAATGCTATCCATTTGGGAAGGATGATTAATGATGGTAGTTTTGATGTTGGAGGTTACCTTATTGGTGGCTTTAGCCATGAGGCACTTGGCGGTGATGCTCTCGTTGGGTGAGTCGAAGAGAGACACCCGTGACGTTGTTGCAATGGCAAGGAGGCCATGGCAACCGACTCATCATCTTCATCATCGTCATCGTCCTCATTGTACTCTTCTTGCACAACCAAGGCCTTGGGATGAGTCTTCTTGGTGAAGTTGTTCTTGTTGGGGAACGACTTGGCCTTGTCCTTTCGGATGAGTTTGCCACCATTGTCTTCCCTCTTCTCATACGGGCATTCCGCAACGAAATGACTCACGTTGCCGCAATTGTAGCAAGTCCTTACACGTTGCTTGCCCCTTGTACCACTCGAGTTGTTTTTGCTAAAGTTTGGCCTTGAGTTTTTCTTGCTCCAAAATTGCCTTGAAGCAAGTGCCATATGTTCATGATATGCATACTTCGTATCTTCGGGGTTGCTCTCCTCTTCTTCCTCTTCTCCGTCTTCCACTATGAGCTTGGCCTTCAATGCAAGGTTAGGCTTCTTTGCCCGTTGAGAATGGAGCACCGCATTGTCGGCGGTCTTGTCCAAAATGTTCATGGCCACAAACTCATCCAACACTTCGCTTGAGGTCAAAGTGTGGAAGTCCGGTCTTTGACGAATGACGGAGGACATGGCCTTGTGATAGGGCATCATTGCCTTGAGGAATTTGCGCTTGATCCAATTGTCATCCGCGTCCTTGCTCCCGTGATCTCGTAGTGATACCGCGAGTTTGGTTACTCTCCGATAGAGCTCACGAGGTTCTTCATCTTCCTTCATTGCAAACTCATCGACCTCATCTTGTACCACTTCATAGTTGGAGCGTTGAATGCTTGCGCTTCCCCGGTAGAGAGACATGACACAATGCCATGCATCTTTGGCCAAGGCGAAAGGACGAAGATGAGGTAGGTCTTCGGGTGGAATAGCATCTTGAATGATGAAGAGAGCATTCTTATTGAATTGATTGTCCGCGGCTTCTCGATGAGTGAAGTTGCTTGGATCATGTGGATAGAAACCTTCTTCAATGATTCTCCAAAGGTTAGTGTTCACATGATTTAAATGACGTTTAAAGCGATAAACCCAAGAATCAAAATCCTCATTTTTCACAATCTTAGGGGGAGGACCGGCATGATTCAAATGAGTGGAAGGAACCGGTCCACCATAAACAAGTGGTGGTTCCACATGGGCAAAGATGCCGGTGCCATTCTTGCCACTAGAAGAAGGAGCCTTTTCACTACTAGCTTCCCCCTTGTCGGGGATAGCATCCGTCACCTTGTTGGCGGGATCACCCACTTTCAACAGTGCGGTGGATAGTTTAAGCCCCTCAAGAAATTTAGTAAACATGCTTTCGACTTCGGTCGTCATGGAGGTTTTCAATGTCTCCAAGGCCACATTGAACTCCTCACGAGAGACCGAAGTTCCCCCATCTCCCGTAGACGAGATCGGATTCACACCAGAGTGTTCCTCCACACCGTCTACGGTATCAACCATACTCTTTGGACGGTAAAGTTCTTAATAAAGAGACAAGGCTCTGATACCAATTGAAAGGATCGATATGGTTGACTAGAGGGGGGTGAATAGGCAACTAACAATTTTTTTGCTTTTCTTTAACAAGTTAAACTTTGCATCAAAATAGGTTGTCTAGAAATGCAAGTAGGTGAGCAACCTATATGATGTAACGAGGATAGGTACACAAGCAAGCAAGAGATATGAAACAAGTAAGCTTGCTTAAATAAAGGCACGAGATAACCAAGAGTGGAGACGGTGGAGACGAGGATGTGTTACCGAAGTTCCTTCCCTTTGAGAGGAAGTACGTCTCCGTTGGAGCGGTGTGGAGGCACAATGCTCCCCAAGAAGCCACTAGGGCCACCGTATTCTCCTCATGCCCTCACACAATGCGAGATGCCGTGATTCCACTATTAGTGCCCTTGAAGGCGGCTACCGAACCTTTACAAACAAGGTTGGGGCTCTCTCCACAACTTAATTGGAGGCTCCCAACAAAACCACGAACCTTCACCACAATGGAATATGGCTCCGAGGTGACCTCAACCGTCTAGGGTGCTCAAACACCCAAGAGTAACAAAATCCACACAAGAAAGTATGGGGGAACCAAATATCCTTTGGTGGAAGTGTAGATCTAGGTCTCCTCCTTCAATCCCTAGCAAATCAACAAGTTTGAGTGGCTAGAGAGAGATCAGGCAAGAGAGCTTGAAGGGCATCAATGGTGGAGTGAGAGAGGTCAAAGGTAGGAGAGGAAGGTGGGAGAAGCTCCCTTATATAGTCACCCTCAATTTCCAACCGTTACTGCGAATTTAGCACTGCAGCGGTACAACCGGTCCTCGTCCCGGTACAACCGGGACTCACGGTGTATCTGTAGAACCCTACCAAGCGGTACAACCGGACCAAGGGGGCGGTAGTACCGGCTAAGAAAAATAACCGGACTAACTGCCTGGCCACCGCACAATCACCGCATCAAAACAGGAGCTTGACCGGTACTTGAGCGGTGCCTGGCCGGAACAACCGTATGGCCTTGAGCTCTTGGGTGGCTAAGTCCTGAGCGGAAGAACCGCTCGGACCACCGGTGGTACCGGTCATCGTGGAACGACCGGACCAACCAGGCCACTACTGCCCAAGAACCGCATCAAACCAGAAGCGAGAGCGGTACTTGAGCGGTGCATGGACGGAACCACCGCCCCAGCTGTTGCAGAGTATGGTGGCGGTACCACCGCCCGGAGGCAGCGGTACAACCGCTCGAGCACAGCTGGTGAGCAACAAGACCCAGCAGTACAACCGCTCCAGAGAGCGGTACAACCGCTGGGCAGAAACAGTGAGCAGAAAAGAAAAGAGGGGAAGAGGCAAGGAAAACTCTCTCACTCACACACACCGAAGGAAGGCAAAGAGAGGGTGAGAAAAGTGTACGTGAACTGATTCCCCCAGAGCTTCCTAATGAGGATTCCCTCTTGATAGTACGGGTACTCTACGACCAAAGAAAATAAAACCGTAGAGGACACGTCTTCGATCTTTTCCTTCGAGAGGTAATAGCAATCCGATGTAAGCCTAAGCATCAAGAACCTGAAACATATAGCACACGTTTAGACCACAAAGGGTTGTCATCATCATCCAAAACATAAAGTAGGGAAATGCCCTTTCAACGTGGCCCGCCTAGGGTCGTGCATGGGCCTGGAGGCTGGGCACACGTGCTGGCCCGACACGGCCCATTTAGTTTTTTATTTTTTATTTTTTTAACGTTTTAATGGTAAAATAGGCTAAAAATTAGTTGGGCTAACGGATAAACGTGCCGATGGGCCGACCCGTTTAATAGTTGTGTCATGCCTGGGCCCTGGGGGTCAGCACGCGTGCCGGCCCGGCACGGCCCGTGTACTAAGCATGCCTGGTCGGGCCGTGCCGTGCCTGGCCCATTTAACTCAGGGCGGGCCGTGCCGGCTCATTTGGCCAGGTATATATTGTACCCACCTCCCGAGGCTATTTGGCCGTGACCCATTTGCGACGGACACCATAACGGACAAGTATCCTCCTACCACAAATGAAGGGAGAAAAGGAAGACTAATCACTTCCTCTGTTTCTAAATATAAGCCTTTTTACATTAAAATAATATAAGTTTATTTAGAGATTTCAATATGAACTACATACGGATGTATATAGACATATTTTAATATGTAGATTCACTCATTTTGCTCCGTATGTAGTCTATTAGATCGGGAGTGCGCCTTGGCGCGAGGGTGTCGGTCCGAACATTTTGGCGAAGCATGTAATACTAAGTCATTAGGAATTCAGGGTTTAACGTACGGGCTTATAGTATATCAAAAAAGCAGAGAAGAAACATTCAACTGTGATAGAAGCAAAATATGATGGAGTTCGATTCGACATTAGATGATAAGGTAGTAGTAAGTTCAGTGGTTTATAATACCACAAAAGACATCCACTTGACATGTATTTCGATAACTAAACCGATAATACATGATAGAAATTAGTAAGAGCAGGAACACAACAAAGAAGAGCAAATAGCATAATCCAATTGCCTTGGCGGCCTACTTCATAGGCGCCAATTCATACAAGTAATTGAAAAAACAGACATGCCAGAAGATTGTTGCATGAATGAAACGATGAATAATGGACAAGGCAACCGTATGGATAGTTTATACAGTTTAACGGAAACGAAATTTCAAAGAGAATCTATATGCAGTTGTACTCAAGCACGAAGCATCGTAGAGGAGATAAGGTGATACACCCAGAGGAATGCATATCCAAGCAAAGGTATATCCTGCACACTATATACCAGCAAATATGATAAAAAGTAAAGAACAATAACGATTAATCAAAAGCAAAGGGTGTTTGTGTGCAGAAGATGAGAATCCACCTGATAAGACACGAACATAAACATAACATTTCACATCAGAAGATGAGAAGCCACCTGATAGGAGTACAGACAGCTGCTTGCCTCACACTTGTTTACACAAACACTTACATAAAGGAAGTTGTCATTGTAGGTTCAATCTTTGGAGCAGAACGTCATCGCTACATGATTCTTGCATAGTACAAATCTAAAAGCACCTGGAGACCTCCAAAAGACAAATGTTCCACTACTAAACTTGACTAATAAGAACTAAAAGTATGTTGCCTACTAAGCACTCAAGCCTGCTGATTGGTACATTTTTTAAGGCTATCAGAAGCTATCTTTAATAGTCATCAGTCGCTCCTCTGACTTCACTCCAATATAATGTAACCTCTGTGTCAGTTCCTCAATGCCTGCCAGCGCTGATTTCATAATCCATTTGGTATTAGCTTGCCCTCTTAGGTGCCGAGCAGTTGTTGAGTTTGTATCTGGTCAGAATATGAGCTCATATACCTAACAACATAGTACCAGCCTTTGCGTAGTTTCGTGATAGTCTCATTTCCTTCCAACAACCACGTGACCAAATGCCTAACTTGATTTTGAAGCGTTATGACATGGGTGTAGTGGTAGTCTCTAATTTCTTTCCCACGCGCATTTTCCATATATCTAATAGCTTCTATAACAGCACTGTCTTCTGCATCTTCATAGGTATGTGAAACCATACCAGATATTCAGGTAGGAACAAGCAAACCATCAAGCTACTCTAAGGAAGAATTGAAAGTAACTGTCACACGGGCCTTGCCACCCGGACGTATCTTGTGATGGTAAATTGCAGGGGGGCAATTTTAAAGCTTCCAGCATAAGCCCAAATATGTGGGAATAGGGGATTACTATCAGATAGTCATCTTCCCATAGGTTCATAGTGAGGTCAAAATAGTTGTTTCACGAAAGAACATCTAGGTAGTCAGATGAGGGTTTGAATCAGATATGCCAGTTCATAGAAAGTTAGAGCATGTGTTTAGAAGATTACTCTAGGTTCAGGTGTTCTTGTCCTTGACGATGTTGAACCTAGAGATCCCTCATCACAAATCACACCAATGTCCATGGCGTCCATGCCTAAGGTCTTGGATCTAAGCCTGTAGTGTGAGATTGAAGTGAGGAAAAAGTCAACAGTGAATGAGAGAGGAAAGCAGGTGTTGAATTACCTTTACTTCGAAGAATGGCTGCCGAAGACGCTGGTGGAGCCGTCGCTGGGCACACCTCATATTCAATAGATTTGGATGATGAAAGGGAAAAGCGCTTCATATTCGAAAGATTCACATGATGAAAGGGAGAAGTGCACAGGTTTAGGGCATTATACCAAAAGCAAAGCAGAGCAGGATCGCATCACACTAACATATTTACAATGTAGTGACTTTTTTGAGGGAATACAATGCAGTGACAGTAATATTTTGAGTGTGGCTTACCGTACCCCATTTGTCCCCAACCATATCAAGCCCAGTAAGGTTCACAAAGATGAAAAGGTTCAGAGCATCGAATTCTATTACATACCAGTTGTGTTTTACCATAGGCAATGCAACTTGTGATACACCAAAAGGATCGAGGATTCAAGGTTCAGTTCATCGTACCAAAAGGCCACAAATAACCATTCATCTATTAATAATCCTAGATGTTGAGTCACAGGAATAAGAGCGGTACTAACAATACATCAGAGCTTATATGTGCACACAAATTCATGTTCATTATTCATTAAGTGACTTTACATCACCGATAGGAAGTGCAACTCGCTGCAACCCACTTCTAGCCAACCTGGTAGTACACTATTCAATAGATCCAATGAATGCAAAGGTATAAGGGCAGCAAACAGATGAACTTTTAACTTTCCTAATTTTTTAAATATTCCAAAATGGAGAAAAAAATATCATTGAAACGTTTTGGAGTCGGTTTACTTACCGTACCACATACCTATTCCTTTTCGGAGTCTGAAACGTTCTGGAAAGTGTCCCTTATGTACTCCCCCGGTGTTACGGTATTAATAATATTGGTCTCAACATTTATGGGAGTACCTGAGATATAATGTTTGATTCTTTGACCATTTACCACCTTTGGCATTGTTGATTTTTAAGGCACCGGAATGATAGACCTCCTTGATGATGTAAGGGCCTTCCCATTTAGAGAGAAGCTTTCCTGCAAAAAATCTTAAACGAGAGTTGTATAGGAAAACATAACCACCTACATTAAACTCACGCTATTGTATCCTTTTATCATGCCATCTTTGAACTTTTTCTTTAAACAACTTGGCATTTTCATAGGATTGGGTTCTCCATTCATCAAGTGAACTAATGTCAAATAACATTTTCTCATCAGCAAGTTTGAAATCATAATTGAGCTCTTTGATAGCCCAATATGCCTTATGTTCTAGCTCAAGAGGTAAGTGACATGCTTTTCCATAAACCATTTTATATGGAAACATGCCCATAGGATTCTTATAAGCAGTTCTATAAGCCCACAATGCATCATCAAGTTTCTTAGACCAATTCTTTCTAGATCTATTAACAGTCTTTTGCAAAATTAATCTAATCTCTCTATTGCTCAATTCTACTTGACCACTTGACTGAGGATGATATGGAGATGCAATTCTATGTTTGACATCATATTTAGCGAGCATTTTACGTAAAGCACCATGAATAAAATGTGAACCACCATCAGTCATTAAATATCTAGGGACTCCAAACCTCAGAAAATATAACTTCTTTAAGCATCTTAATAGAAGTTTTATGATCAGCACTACTAGTTGGAATAGCTTCTACCCACTTATTATGTAATTAACAGCAACTAAAATATGTGTATACCCATTAGAGGAAGGAAGGAAAATGTCCCATATAATCAAAGCCCCAAACATCAAATGGTTCAATATCAAGTGAATAGTTCATAGGCATTTCCTGACGCCTACTAATATTACCAATTCTTTGACATTGATCACAAGACAAGACAAAAACTTACGGGCATCCTTGAAGAGAGTGGGCCAATAGAACCCGGATTGCAATACCTTTTGTGCAGTTCTATCTCCAGCTTGGTGTCCTCCGTAAGACCCGGAGTGGCACTTGCGTAGGATCTGTCCCCGTTCATGCTCAGGTACACAGCGTCTAATAACACCATCTACTCCTTCTTTATAAAGGTGTGGATCATCCCAAAAGTAATGTCTTAAATCATAGAAAAACATTTTCTTTTGCTGGTATGTGAAACTAGGTGGTATAAATTTAGCAACAATATAATTAGCATAATCATCATACCATGGAGTATTATGAGAAGCATTTATAACATTTAATTGTTCATCGGGAAAACTATCATCAATAGGTAGTGGGTCATCAAGAACATTTTCTAACCTAGACAAGTTATCTGCAACGGGGTTCTCAGCTCCCTTTCTATCAATAATATGCAAATCAAATTCGTATAGCAAGAGAACCTATCTAATAAGTCTAGGTTTAGCATCTTTCTTTTTCATAAGATATTTAATAGCAGCATGATCAGTGTGAACAGTTACTTTAGAATCAACAATGTAAAGTCTGAACTTATCACATGCAAATACAACTGCTAAACATTCTTTTTCAGTAGTAGCATAATTTCTCTGGGCACTGTCTAGAGTTTTACTAGCATATTGGATAGCATTTAATTTCTTATCAACTCTTTGTCCTAGAACAGCACCAACAGCATAATCCCTAGCATCACACATAATTTCAAAGGGTAAATTCCAATCAGGTGGCTGAACAATAGGTGCAGAAATCAAGGCTTTCTTAAGTATTTAAAATGCTTCTACACAATCATCATCAAAAACAAAAGGAACATCTTTTTGCAAGAGATTAATAAGAGGCCTAGAAATTTTAGAGAAGTCTTTAATAGACCTCCTATAGAAACCGGCATGACCAAGGAAACTTCTTATACCTTTGATATCTTTTGGACACGACATCTTTTGAATAGCATCTACTTTAGCTTTATCAACTTCAATACCTCTTTCAAAAAATTTATGCCCCAAGACAATACCTTCATTAACCATAAAGTGGCACTTCTCCCAATTCAAGACAAGATTAGTTTCTTCACATCTCTGCAAAACTCGATCAAGGTTGCTTAAGCAATCAGCCATGAAAACCTCAACAATCTTTTCACAGAAGTCAAAGAATATAGCAGTCATACATCTTTGAAAGATAGCAGGTGCATTATTATAAACCAAAAGGCATACATCTATAAGCAAAGGTATCGAAAGGGCAAGTAAAAGTAGTTTTCTCTTGATCATCTTTTGACACATGTATTTGAGGGAAACCGGAATAACCATCTAGAAAGCAAAAATGTGTATGCTTGGATAATCTTTCTAGCATTTGATCAATAAAAGGTAGAGGCTAATGATCTTTTCTAGTAGCTTTATTTAATTTGCGGAAATCAATTACCATTCTATAACCTGTAATAATTCTCTAAGGAATCAAATCATTCTTATCATTAGGAACAACAGTAATACCTCCCTTCTTAGGGACACAATGAACAGGACCTACCCATTGACTATCAGTAATAGGATAAATTATACCTGCCTCCAGAAGCTTTAGTATTTCATTTCTTACCACTTCTTTCATCTTAGGTTTTAACTGTCGTTGATGATCAACAACTGGTTTAGCATCTTTCTCCAATATTTTTTTGTGCTGACATAAAGTGGGACTATGAAAGTGCGTTAAGTCGACTAGATGGGGGGGTGAATAGGCGATTTTTATAAATTCTTCACTGAGGAATTTCAGGGTGAGGAAATTCCTGAGCGAAGAACTACTTGCAGCGAAATAAGTACTCGGATGCGTACATGACATAACATAAACATGGATATCATGATGAAATGAAAACCAACAAAGAGTACAGAAAGTGTAAGCACAGGATAAAACAGGATGAAGACAAACAGACTAAAGAAATTGAATTGAGGAAATTGAGAAAGTCTTTAGTCAAAGCCTTCAAACAGATATGAACAAGCACACAACACGGTAATGAGGAAATGAAGGGGTTGAGGAAATAGAACTAGTAAGCTTGGTGAAGACAATGATTTGGTAGACCAGTTCCAACTGCTGTGACAGTTGTACGTCTGGTTAGAGCGGCTAGGTATTTAAACCTGAGGACACACAGTCCTCACTGTATTCTCCTTGAACTAAGGTCGCATAGACCTCATCCAATCACTCATGGTAAGTCTTCAGGTGACTTCCAAACCTTCACAAACTTGGTCACCCGGCGATCCACAATTTCCTCTTGGATGCTCTAGACCATGACGCCTAACCATGTGGAGGATGCACAGTCCTCAAAGGTAACAAGCGTCGGTTCCACACAGGAACAATCTCTTCAGTGATGCTCAATCACTTTGGTTTGTAGGTGTTTGGTTTGGGGTTTTGGGTTTTTCCTCACTTGATGATTTTCGCTCAAAGTCCTCGGAGGATGGGATGCTCTCAATGACAAGTGTCAGTTTCTCACAGAGCAGCCAACCAACTAGTGGTTGTAGGGGAGCAGCCCGACATGATAAGACATAAATGCCCTTCAATGATATGACCGTTAGGTGGGTAGATATTTTGGGACAGCTGGCGCGTAGCACATCAACGGTCGGAAATTTGACTATCAAATTCCTCAGGGCTATCATGTTCCTCACTTGTAGGTAATCCGCACTGGCGAATTCCTAACTCCTCAGTCAAACGAAATTCCTCAGAGACCAGAAGAACTTCATCTCTGTCACTGAAGAAATTGACTGAACTGTATGAGATTTCCAATGGCTTCACTCGAAGGGATTGGTAGGTGTAGGATTTTGAGATGAGTATCACTTGGAAACTTTTCCTTAGTTTTACCTCGACCCCCTTTAATAGTACGGTGTTTCCTATGACTCAAGAAAGAGAAAAATAAACTATGAAAACAAAATTCTTCACGCTTCATGTTCCTCATATGAATAACAAGTCTTCACGGTCACACCAATTTCTTCACTTTCAAAGTCTTCAGAAATCCAAAGTCTTCAGTTGAAGACATTCATTTTTAGGGGTCGACTTTCTCTGTAAATATCAAACTCCTCATAGACTTATAGACCTGTGTACACTCACAAAAACACATTAGTCCCTTAACCTATAAGTCTTCAATACACCAAAATCACTAAGGGGCACTACACTACAAAAAAATACACTTTCGCGATGATACGTGTTTGTCACAGTAGGTCGTGTTTTTTGTCATGCATGTACATCCATGACAAATTTATGACAGAATCAAGATAGTCATACCTGTGCTGTCGTAGAAGTGTTCTATGACATTACCAAAATTATCATCACGGAAGTGTCCACTTCCATGACGATAAATCGCGCGTCACAGAAGTGCTTTCGTCAAGGGTGACCGACAGTGGCATCCACCGTAACGGAACGCCGTTAAGCTATCGGGTCGGGTTTTGGATCCGATAACCCGTTAACAGCCCCGACTAATGGGAAATTTTCATGTGTAAAATTCTTATTGGCCGGACGAAACACATGTCAGCTCGTCAGTGGGTCAGATAGGCGCCTATGATATGTCGACACGTGCCACGGCCCACCACTGGCCCATTTAGCTTACAAAGCCGACCCGTTTGACTTGGTCAAAAGTTAATGGGCTGGCCCATGAAAAGCCTATTAACGGTCTCTTTGCAAATAACCCATTTTACGGCCCGTTAACTCACGGCCCGTTAGGCCCTAAAGGAAATCGGCCCAACAACGTCATGTGGGCCGTCGAATATAACACGAGCCCATTTCACTTTCGGCCCATGTATGGCCCACGACGTCTTTCCGCCCATATGAGGCCTTCGTATCTTTCGGCCCTTTACAGGCCCACGGTGACTCTAGCCCATAATGAACAGTAATTTTCTTTATACCCGTTAACGACCCGTGATTTACATGGGTCGTTTCCAACCCGTGTTAGCTTTCGGCCTATTGACGGCCCATACGTTCTTGGGCTCCTTTTCAGCCCTCGATTACTCCCGGCCCATTACTGGCTTGTTCCCCTAATGGGCCAAATTCAGCCCATGGCAAGAGTCGGCTCGTTACTGGCCTGTTCCCCTAATGGGCCAAATTCGGCCCATGCCAAGAGTCGGCCCGTTACTGGCCTGTTACCCTAATGGGCCAAATTCGGCCCATGGCAAGAGTCGTCCCGTTTCTGGCTTGTTAACCCATTGCGCCGTTTCCAGCTCGTCCTATATTCTGGCCCATTAACGATCCGTTATGCATGTGACAGAATTAAGCCTTTGCTATCCTACGTCCTGCTAACGGCCTGTTACCGTGTTGGGCCGATACCAATTATGCCCGATTACGGCCCATGTAGACCCATTTATCCTACGGCCCAAGGCCCACCGATTACAGGCCCATTTATCGACGACCCGTAGGAGACCCATGGATCCTACGGCCCGTATATGGCCCATGGTAGTTGCGGCCACTAGCAAACCAGGGAAAAAGAAGACTAGGAAATAAATAGGGTCGAAACTAACGCTAGGCTATCAAGGCAATTGCACAGATTACATCCACTCGGCATCAAAGATCGCCACCAGTGCAAATATAGGGAACACCCTACACTATACAAAAATGGCTTGCTGTTTTCTTCAGCCGGTGGCTGCACATTAAGAATAAATTTTGTATCGCACCAAAACAAATTACAACTATATAACAAAAGGAAGGTTGGCATAAAACTTAATAGTCTAGCAGATAAATGCACCACCAGAAGTTCAGAAGCTCAGTTCATTTGACCTGATTGTTACGTTTTCATGATTTATTGTCCGATGGAGCACCATAACCCTCGCCTTCATTTCCCCTAGGCTCCTGAACAACATAGCAAATGTCTGATAGTCTGGTTTCAAAACCATGCATATCTTGATGACATTGAGCAATGTTTCTCCTTGTTTCATAAAGGGTCTCTGTTAGGGAATGTACTTGTGTCTCGAGCGCAGATACAACATTGCTTTGAGCTTGCATATCTTGATCATGAAGCAGTTTGGACGATATTGCCTTAACAACCAACCCAATATTACGCAGGAACGTGCTTTTGGCACTGTTAGTGGACAGGTACTGACCCACTGCAGCAAGAGCTGATGTTGCGGTTATAGTTGCTTCGCCACCTTCAGAAGGTGGCGGTTCCACCATTTTTTCCATAGCTCGCTGAAAAGTTGAGGTTTTACATTAGTAGTACCAGAACAGAAGATATTAAGGAGGTAGCAAAACCAAAAAAAATAACTTTGGTCTATATACAGAACTTATTCTGGTGAACCCATGTAAAATATTAGTTGTATTTTATTGCAAAGTACATAATAAAACCAGGTTCCAAACATATGACCATGTACCATCGCTAATGTATTGTCTATTTCTTCACATTGTATGAGGGCTAAGGATAAAGGGAAGAAGTTTATAATACGGTAAGCATAGTATCATCATTCATATCACAAAACAACTGAGAACAGACAAACATGCAATTCTAACATTGTGCGGGCAAGTCCAACACGGAACTAGATTACGGGTCAAGATCAAAGGAACATCACTCCTCTCTTTTAAACCTTGTAAGGTGCAATGATACTCTAAGACAATTGTGTATAAAATTGAAAAGAGTAATAGACATTGGCTGCAAACCATGCAGTTCAAGGAACAAGTCAGAGTAAGTAGTAGTTAAAAGGCATGAGGATTAAGGACTTACAACAACGGCTTTGACTGGTGTAGTCATGCCCTTCTTCTTGCTGGTGTGACAGTCCTTGAAGATTTCCACAACATTTGGTTCAGGTACTTTTTGGTCCTTGCGGGCTTTCCTCTGCATTTCGAACAAGTTAATATAGATCTGATAATATGGTACAGCGAAAAGAGTGAAACAGCAGCTAATTACAAGAGCTCGCAGTGTGCAATATAGCTATGAGATCCTGTCGTCTGTTAGAATTTCACTTTCGTACGGTTGGCCTTGTTCTTTGAATAGTTCACCTACAAGAAGATAGATTTGTGTGGCACATGCGTAAATAGGACTTCAACATGTGATCTGATCACATATATATATAACGTACCTGATACTTCGGATCAGACTAGTGTTTAACAAGGCCCCTCTAGTCTTCATCCGATATATTTTCCACTGGAGATGTTTGGAAAGTTCACTGTTAGCCTTGCCTTCAGAGATAGTTTTTCTCAAGTTATACCGACACTGTCACAGAGCAGACTTGAAAACATGGGTGCAAGCTTGTCTGGTTGCATCATCTTGGCTATCCAACTTGAACCTCATCTGTTGAAAATTATGGGAGTCTCATTATCAGCAACCTAGAAAGTATGGGACATAGCAAGACGATATTACTAGTTTCCATACATAACCATACTTACAGATAGAAGGTATTGAACTGGGTTTCGTCTTTGTCATTCCTGTACTGAATCCATGTTGGGAGGATACGTACATGACACCTAACGGCAACCGCTGCCTCTGATACTAACTTGGCTGACTCTGTAGCATCACATGGCCTTTTTAAACCTGCCTCAAAATGGATCTCCATTCTTCCTCCTCTAGATTTAGTTAACCTATCGAGCATTATCCCTGATGTTTGTTTCCTCTTGCGCCTAGGTGCTAGTCCAACAACGAACATAGGAAGTGTTAGTGTACATCAAACTGTGAGACTACATATAAAGAAGCATGCAACTGTAACTTGACTCCAGCAACTACCTTCTTGTTGTTGAAGCTCACAAGGTTCATCTGATATTGCCAACTCGTCTTGTGTTAAGAGTGCTTGGGAAGTAGTGTCAGGTGGCAAGGGAGCTTGGGAACGTGCTGCTAGCTCAGTTGACGCATGAGTAAGTCGTGCAGTTGGTAGTACTGTGGTAGGTGTTGGAAAAAGTAGGGTTGTCTCTGCTTGTTTGGTGGCAGCTATTTGTTTCTGTTTGGCTTTTTTTGCAACTCGTGTAGCATGGGATGCCGTGTTTGTAGAATTTTCTGCTGGACTTTGACCTTCTATTGCACCATCAGTACTAGCAGAATCTGCAGGATTCATCCGCTTCTCATTCCCTGCCATTCTGTGTTTCTTCCTCTTTCTCTGTGCCATGTTAAGTCAAGCCGAAAAGAAAAACGAATAACAATTTAGTTCTTCAGAACAAATTGATGCGTGATGCAGACGAACTGAACTTTGATGTTAGACAACCACATGATAGGAGGATGTAATATGTATGAAAAACAGGACGGAAGAGATAACTAGAACTATGATGTGTAAACTAAGAAGAAGACATTTCACCAAATTAGAAGCAATGCAATGGAAGGTAGACACCATATGAAATATGCTACAAATATCGCTCTGCCAAGTTAACAGTGACTCATCATAAATGGCGTTTAAACAAATGTGAAGCAGTACAAGAAATAAATCATATGCAAGAGGCAAACAACATCACACTACCATGTTAGAGGTCTCTCGTCATTAGTGCCATTGCATATTCACAACATTGCATATTCACAGCTTATGATGTGTAAACTAAGGAGAAGGCATTTCAACAAATTAGAAGCCATGAAAGCTAGACACCATATGAAAGATGCAAGAATATCACTCTACCAAGTTAAAACTGTCTCGTCATAAGTGCCATTTCAACAAATTAGTAGTATAAGCTAGAAAAGAATGTGAGATGTAACCTATATCACACTCCAAAGTCAAACGTGTCTTATGATAAGTGATTGTTGCAGGTTACACAACAATAGTAATTTGATGTAAGAACATGGTGTGATAGACATATATTGTATGTTCTAGAAACAGGAACACGTGTCTTATTCAAGTATAATGTGTAAAGTAAGCAGATGGAATTCAACAAAATTAGAAGCAATACAAGCTAGACATCACACATAACATGCAACCACATATAACAGTGCCAAGTTAGAGGGAGCACCGGTGATGCTGCACTAGGGGAGACGTGCTCATCATAAACATAGTTTTGTTGAGTGTCTATGCATGTGTTGTTTTGTAAATCATCTTGGGGGTGTGGAGGAGTAGAAACTGTAGAGGCCCTCCGTTCGGAAGGAGCACCTTTATCCGCTGCCTTGCTAACTTCCTTCCACTTTATTGATTTTGAATTGTCAAGTAAAACCGACAAGAAAAAGCAATAAAATTCTCTCTTCAGAACTCATTCATGCATGATACTGACAATCACTACTTTGATGTAAGGCAAACACATGATACCAGGATGGAATATGTACGAAAAACGGGACGACATGGCATGTTCGCAACTGTTTGTGTAAACTAAGCAGAAACCATTCCAGCAAGTAAGAAGCAATGCAAGCTAGACACCACATGAAAGATGCAACCAATATGACTCTGCCAAGTTAAAAGCGTCCCATCATAAATGGAATTTCAAAAAATTAGAAGCAGCACATGCTATAAATCATATGAAAGATGCAACTAATATCGCACTGCATATACTAAAGGTGTCTCGTCATGTTGATTGATGCGGGATACAAAAAGAACAATAGTTTTATGTAAGGACATGCTTAATAGACAGATGTACTATGTACTAAATACAGGAAGGCATGTCACATTAACAGGTATAATGTATAAGCTAAGCAGACTAGCACATGCAGTTTAACCAGATTGGAAGAATTACAATCTAGACACCATATGCAACATGCAACCACATATCACGCTGCCAAGTTAGAGCAAGCACCTACGATGCTAGTGTAGGGGAAATGTTGTAATCAACTACAGAGCTACATTCACTATCTTCATCTAGCATTTCTGTTTCTTGAGAATCATGTCGGGAGGCTGACGCTGCATTCTTTAAATGAGGAGTAGTCCCCTTGCCTGCCTGCCTCGTCATAAGTGATTGATGAGGGATACACAAGAACATTAGTTTGATGTAAGAAGATGGTTAATACACAGATGTACTAGTATGTACCAAAACAGAAAGGCATGTCATATTCAAAGGTATAATGTGTAAGCTAAGCAGATGCAATTTAACCAAATTGGAAGCAATACAAGCTAGACATCCGGCTGAAGTGGTGAGCATGATCATCTAGGACCTGAGAGCCTGGTGGGAGGCGGGTTGCTTCGCCACCATCGCAGCTTTTTAGTTGGCTTCCAGGTGATGCCTATCTTTGCTGGACTTGTCACTGGCTCGGCCAGTGCCCTGACTAGCTATTTGTCTTCTGGTGCTCACGAGATGGTGGTTCATGTAAAAAAATATCTTTCCTTGTCTTACCGACTTCGGCCTTTCGAATACAAGCTAGACACCATATGGAACATGCAACCACATATGACACCGCGAAGTTAAAGCAAGCACCTGGGATGGTGGTTCATTGCGAGCGAGGTCATCAACTCCAGAGCTACGTTTACCGTCTCCATCTGCTGACACTGCACCCTTTATAACGCTGTAACGTGTCTTGCCTACCCGCATACGAAGCTGGAGCGACTTCTCTCTTTTCTTTTTGGCTTCTCTCATGGCAGCAGAGTCTGAAATACCCTTGCATAAAAACACAATTGTGAGAGTAAGGGTGAAGTGTGTGCAGAACTAGTGCACCGTAAAAGTAGCAGATAGCAGGTGGCTGAAAAATAAATGACAGGAGACATATGATAGCTCTACAACATTGCATGACAAACAAAATTAGATTCTACTCCGTATGATTTTGTAATATATGAGCACAGGAAATGCAGGTACTCCTCCAGCACACCACCACATGTGGTCATATCTAAGATAATAGTCGACTAAAAATAAATAGGTCAGTCGATTTTTTTAATGAACCCTCCGATCTATAAGGAACGGGCAGATGGCCTTCGTCTACCTCCCGCCAGTCACTGTTGGCGATCTTTCTCGAACCGCCAGCGACCACCGACCCAGACCCCTGCCTCCGCCGCCCCGCCCTCCCATCGACCTCACACCACTATCGTGCTTGGCAACGCCCCCAGGCGATCCCTTTAATCCCGGCCGACCTCCAGATCGGGCGCTAGTAGCTCTAGGCTGCACACGCCCCTAAGATAAACACCAAGGCGCTGCTTCCCCGGCGTAATAGGCGTACTAGTGTCTGTTACGCCGGGGAATGCTTCCGTTAATTGGGAATCAACTGGCCAGAAATTGAAATTCAGGGGGGCGACGGACCTCTAGCTAAGGTGAAATAGTATATGAGGAGAAACCTTGTGCATCGCGAGTTACTAAGAACATCTAGTATCAAGAAGAAGCGGTCAACTAGTGTCTTCTGTGGGATGAATACCGTGCAAGCAGAGACGTAAGATTTGCACGAATAAGGGAAGAGGAGTACCTTTTTCAGTTGCCGGTGTGGTCACCTCCACATGTCGCGCCGATCTTCTTCTTTTTACCGGGGAAACCGATGTTCTGGAGGGTGCAGGCTTGGACGAACCCATGGCCAAATTGTTGATTGTGTTGCCGTGGCCGTATGTCGGCGGAGGGGAAGCAGATCCGAGGCGGCGAAGGACAGCGTAGCAGGAACAGCTCCGGTGCGGTGGAGGGTGGCAAAGTTGGAGTGGCAGCGGTGAGGCGCAGGACGGTGTGGTTGAACTGGCTCGGGTACGGACGGCTTGGCCTCGGCTTGAACTACTAGTCGTGGAGGGCGTTGCGGTTGAGGTTGCGGTGGACGACGACATCGGGGTATCGGCTCCGGTGTGATGGAGGAGGGCGGCGGTTGATGGGTGGGATGGGGTGGCGGACGGAGGACGCCGGGGTTTCGCGGCTGGTGGAGAGGTAGTTTTGGCGCCCACAGAGTATGAATGGGGAATTGGACGGGTGGGGGGAACCATGTTTCGGTCTGGGACGCGCTTGTTTTTGGCTTTTTTGAACGGAAGATGGGACGCGCTCGTTTGAAATTTGGGGAAAGTACAAACTTTGCCCCCCTCTTAAATTTCGGACCTACTGCGGGTCGGGGGTAGGATGGTAATCCCAGGTGTCCTAAATAGTGGACGGGAGCAATTTCGGCCGCGCGCATGTGTGCTTAGGCGACCATTGTGTATGAATGTTTTTCGGATGCGGTTGCGTGGCGTCTAGATGAAGCTACAAACCTACCCCGGTTTAGACCTTTGGACGTCGGGCCGGTAGGTTTCACGGGTCGGAGTTATTAGAAAAGTAATTTCCTTGTACTACCAAACATTGGTCTCACACGGTTTCGGGCGAGTAGAGGCTCTTTTGGCATTTCGTTCGAAATTTTGAAACACAAGCATTCACGTTTAGAGTACTCTTGAACTATGAGGATTGACCTAAATAGACAATGTTATATTTGACCTTGTATGTTCGAAAACCTCATTGAATTATCCGCTTCTTTTTGAAATTTTGACACTTGAAAATCCTATAACTATGATTATTTTGGAATGGAAGAGCTAAATTTGAATCCATTTTGTACACGACTACATATGCTATTATGTACAAAATCAGAGAAAAGATTGGTGCCCCCATAATTTAGGTATGGTTTACAAATGCCATGATATCAAATTCAAATAATTGAATGGAATTCATGTTGAACTCGATTTTTTAAACCACCTTAAGTTGAATTCAAATGTATGCTAGTTCATAGGTAGCTATTTATAATGTCCATTGTGTAACTTTCGTATGTATAATGTGCTTTACACACATAACATGAACTATACTCACATTTATATTCGATTGCTAAAGCGATGCATTGTATGGAGTTCAAAATACTAACTATGTGGATCAATTGTGTCGAATAATAACATAGTCATGCTCAAATTCGATAGAATCTAGATGTCTGATGGATCAATGACCGCTCCTTACGCGAATTGCAAATATCATGATCCCATCCTAATATTTGGATACAATTTATATCTTTAATCAATGTGTAGAGCAGTCTTTTACGTGTAGTTTCACTCTCCATCAATGGTCTCTCACACATGCTCACACACTCTCTCCCGAGGTGTCTTTCTCACACACATGCTCTAGATATAACCCTCCCTCCCTCTTGTAACCATTTACAACTGTTTCCACTAACCTTTATCACAAGCACTCTTCCTCTCACAAACATACACACGCATAATCCTCATTGACCCTTTCTATATACATGGACCTGCCTACGTGTCTCATGTATGCACATTATCTTTACGCCTGTCTCTCACGCATTGTCTCACACCTCTCTTCCTAATCGACGAGTATGTTGCTAGCAGAGCATTCTGTAGGATGCCCCTTAAAGTTAGGTTCGATGAATAGTAATATCAGAGATAAAGGGGTTACCTTAGTCCGAGAACCTAGGGTTACAAATCCTAGCCGGCTTTGTCAGTGGACACAGAGTCCTTCACAATTCTGCTATCTTTGTCTTGTACGACTAGTCATCCATGGGTCTTCCTAAATGCGTCACGGGCCGACCAATGTGGCGCAGGACGGAACCGAACGAAGGGCCTCACCTCGACCCACCGGACCTCACGCGGTGACACGCCCTATGCCCCCACGTCTCATTATCTTCTCACACCCACACATACCAACACAAACACCACACACACATAAAATTTCTCCTAGTGCCTCTATTCCCCCCCCCCTTGCATATACACACTCAACGGAATGGAATCTCTTGTCGTGACATCATATTCGTCTCTCTCTCTCTAGACCACTCTCATTTCTC
>NC_041390.1:171992688-172001250 GCF_002162155.2 Triticum dicoccoides | reverse complement strand
TATCCATGCCTCTCTCGAATACGTAATACACACACATACCTCTCTAGGCCCCGCCAAATGGATCAACTACACACTCACACATGTTACATCACGTACCCCATTGATCTAAAAAACCCTCTCTTCATGTTTATTTCGCATGCAACATTCCTTTTGAATAAAGTGTGGCCATAAATTATTTTAGAGTTTCTACATGTATACAACATTACAAAGTTATATGGAGGAGTACGAACGCTAATTTGCATTGCATGGTGCCCACAATGATATTTATTCCGCACTGTGAATTTGTATATTTTTATACTATATACAAAGTTAGTCAAAATAAAGAGAAACGAAGAGCATCTCTCTCCATCGCATACCCCCCTGTACGCCCCTTTCACGTATGCACACAAAACTATCTCCAGGTCCTCTAAAAGTAAGCCCCCAGAAAATTCACGCATGTTTCATCTTTCTCTCGCGATATATGCAATGACGATCATTGTATTTGAAGCGAAAGCACGATACATACATTGGACTTCAGAATCCACTCATTACGGTCACCATTTACGTTTAGTGGTTATTATACAGTCACAGGCTCACCGTACAACTCTATATTTGCTCATGACATGACTAGTTGACCAGTTAAACGCTCCACATGGCACCTCTAGTGTTGCATCACATTATCTCACTACCATCGTGCCCACCTATCGACTTGTATCTACTCTACATCTACACTCTTATAAAATACATAAAATACAGTCTTATAAAAAACAGAGTTGGTGATAATGGTGTGCCTGCCTTCCTACAATATAGGCCGTCCGATTTATATCTGACGGATAGGAAAGAAACTATGGCAATTTTGCAAAAAGGTACCCACACACCTCTCCACATTTGCAAATAAGGCCTTCCCTCGTTCACCCTTTTCTCTCACAAGATAAACAAGGCATACAAATGCATCTTGATGTTACGTGCAACGCACGGGCATCTTGCTAGTAAGAATGAAAACAAACGACAAAAAATATTTGGACGGTGGTTCGAAGTCATGACCGCGGGCACAGCGGACAAGGTGGCCTTGTATTGGTATGCTGAGCCGTCTGTTTTAACACACATGAGCTGGTGTGGTGATTATACACACACGCACGCATGCACACGAACTGCATCCATGCAACACTCACACAAACACATGCACCCACGCACGCACGCAACACTCACACGTACACACACAGCCATGCACGCACGCACGCAACACTCACATGCACACACGCACGCATGCATGCACACACCAGTACACCACACGACCAACACACTCTCTCACGCTCAAGTGCTCAACCTACCCGTGCATGCGCACACATCAGGCCCTGACAGACACATACACAACTAGGTGATTCCCGCGCACGGGTTGGAGCCTTGTCGTGCCTGCGTAAATTTGTGTTTATCTGACCTTTTGCCTATGCGAACTGACAGGTGGGACCCACAAGGAACATGGTCAATTTAACTAGTCAACATGGCGCCACACAAACTATTTGGCCGGTCAACAGAGTGCAATCCGATGCTGAACTATGAGCAAGTGACCGTATAATCGCCGCAAAACGTATATAGTGAACGAATCAGCTTATTCTAAAGTTCGGTGACCGTATTACGCTTTTCTCTCTGTAGGCCCTCCAAAACTATATCTCTAGACGTTCTCGCATGTTACATCTAACAACTATGCAATACAGCACTACTACTACACTCTAACACAATAAATCATATGTGTTTTTAGTTTTACTAGATATCATATTGTTACTTATAATTATTCAGTTTGCATACATTAAAATTGCCTTTGAAATGTATGGCCAGTATCATCTACCGCGTGGGAAAAATCCCGCCCTTTCCTGTTTAATCAGGTTTGTATCGATGGATCGTGCGAAATAGCAAAACTATAGTACTATATAGTACAAGTGACAGTTCACCGGCCGTCGTGTCGTCTACTCCTCCGTCGTAAGAGTGGAGCGCTCACTTTCATAAATCTTCTAGTCCCTTTCGCCGACATGTGGGACATCAAGCTACCGGGTCCACGTGCCATACCGGAATACAGTGCAGAGCAGCTGGGGTGAAGCACCCCAGTCATGGCGCCGGCGTAGTAATGAGCAATGAGGCGTCAAATCACAAAGCTGCACCTTTCCCGCAGTTAAGTTGGAGGGACAAAGCAACCATCATTTCACTCATTGCTGAATCCGCTTCTCCCTCATCTTCTTCAACTTAACCACGTGTTGCTTCTGCCGTTGTTCTGCCTCATGTGGGATGCGGATCGGCTTGGTAAAGCACTGACACGTGGGGCTGCATGTTAGCAAACCGCCAGGACAACGTCCTCCAAAAATAAGAAGCCTAATCCTAGACTTACAAAGGGCTACGTAGCTGCTACATATACTTTCCATCTAATCTATATATGCCCCCCTGATTTTCAGGTGGGGTGGGCCTAATCCTCTCCTTTAATCCAATCAAATAGTCCCACATCACATCAGTTCATAACTTTACGTAAACCATTACGTGGATGTAGCATTGCTCAAATAAGAAACCTCCCCCGCCATTCGCACGGCAAAATCACCTTCTTTTTACTAATCTTGATTCTATAATTTTTTAGATCAATATAATTGAGATTTGTATAGATAGCACACAGGAGCAAAACCAAGTGGTACGGTTAAGGGCATCCACAATGTGTAGCCAAATGTGAAAATAGCTTTTGGCATCGTGGGAACCATTGTAGACGGTGTTGCCAAAGCCAAAAAGATGGAACCGAAGCTCCCTGATTGATTGATTGAAGGAATAGAAAAATGCAACGTCTCTCCTCTTTCTCCCATGCTTGGACGCATGTAGTATAGTATAGAGCACACAGTCTACTCCCCTGTCCCTTCTATCACAAATCACAAAGCAGTGAGGCGTCAAATCACAAAAGCACGGACGAAGCAACCATCATTTCACTCTTCGCTGACTCCGCTTCTCCATCGTCTTCTTCGAGAAACCATCTCACTGCACTAGTACTCCTAGTAGTACTAGTAAAGGACTTCCTGGATGCAAATAAGGCGGTTGTCTCGGCTTGCAGGCGACACTTGCGAACGACTTACCGTGGTCTCCCTCAATGGTGTTCTCCGTCGAACGCACTTCGCCAAACCACCAAAAAAAAGATATCATCGACGTCACTGCAATGGGGAAGGAAGTCAAATATAGTTACTACCTCCATTTTTTTGTATACAAGGCCAGTATATCAAAATTACAATTTGCAAAGGGCCACTAACACTAATCAAGGCAAAATTGATGGGGTTAGCAACCAAGGACATTAATATCCCCTACATGCATGCGGAAGTGAGAAGGTTGGTTTGCATGGCGCTGCATTAATCAAGCGATGAGGAGTGAGATGGTTAGCTCTTTGGTCTTTGGAGAAAAAATACGCATTAATTGAAATGTGAAACGAGGATTTGTATTGATTAAATCCCGTGAAGGAAAACCCCACCTTTCTTTTTTAACACTGGTACTCCTCGTACGTACATACTTATCCTGTTTGGGTCTAGGCCTTGCATTGCCAAACTTCGCCACACATTTTTGCCAAGCTTGCCTAAAGTTTTCAAAATGAGAAGGAGGTACACTTGTGCATGGCTGTCGCTGTCGCACTGCACCCTCAGACAGTCGCTCCTGCACGCCGCGGTCGCACCGCACCCTCACACAGTCGCTCCTGCACGCCGCAAACCCAACCAAGGGAACACACCCTCACTGACACGTGATGTCGCATGTGAACAAACCAAACTCAGCCATCCTATCGCTGGCACATAATTTTCGTTCATAGAGTATATTTATCCAACCGCATGTTGGGGAGTATCCGTACGGCCCGTGCGGTGGTCTGTTGGGGAAGAAGAAGAGGTGAGGAAGAAGGAAAGAAGGGTTAGGAGATGTAGGATATTCATCCAACCGCCTGAAATGGTAGACTGGCCCAAGTCAGACGACTTGCATAACAAATATATGTTTTTACACAGCAAAAGATCCATGAAAACAACAACATAAAGAAAAACTATCACTGCTCGCGGAAAGAGACGGCCTCGTCGTCTTTGGCTGCCGGCGCGAACCAGCCGTCGCTGTCGACGTGTGTCTCCGCACCATGGTTGTCCTCGGCCTTGAGCTACTCGTTCAAGTGGAGCGTGCGGGCGCTCTGCACGGATGAGAGCACAACCCGGTTCAAGTCGAGGATGTCTGATTCCGCCTGCAGGAGGGCCTCGATGGCAGCGGCATCCGCGCGCTCCGCGTCGAGTCGAGCCTCCGCCGCCCAGTTCAAGTCCAGGATGTCCGGTTCCTCCTGTAGGAGGACGTCGATGAGAGCGGCATCCGCGCGCTCTGCGTCGAGTCGAGCCTTTGCCACCCGGTTCAAGTCAAGGATGTCCGGTTCCGCCTGCAGGAGGGCCTTGATGGCAGCGGCATCCACGCGCTCCGCCTCAAGTTGAGCCTCCGCCGCCCGGTTCACATCCACGACATTCGATTCCGCCTGCAAGAGAGCCTCGATGGCAGTGGCATGCACGCGCTCCGCGTCGAGTTGAGCCTCTGCCTCCCGGTCCTCCTTTGGTATCGCCATGTTGAACTGCTGGTCCGCTTGCACCATGGGGGACTCAGACGCCGGCACGAAGTCGACGTCCATTGTCTCATACCCATCAGGGGCCTTCTGCGCCGCGACCTCCGCCATGAACATTGGATCGGCTTCCTCCTCCTCGTAGCTTGGCTCTAGAGAACTCGGGGATTGGCTCGCCGCAAAGCGAGCTTGGGAACGAAGGTCTGTGGCGCCAACCGCCGCCGCGATTTCTGCGCGGCGCTCTGGCGTCAGCATCTTGTAGTAAGTGATCTTGCGGCGCACCATGACTTTCCGGTGAACTAGGGGACGCTTGATGCGGGCTAGGGGATCGAAAGGTGGGGGAATGGGCTGGAGGTTTGGTGTGGTTTTAGGGCAGTGGCTGGCGTAGGCCGAGCAGCGAAGGTTCTGGTGTGAATAGTGGTTCCGGTGACGACCGGTCAATCGGTTTTGACTATACATCGCTCTTGTCATGTTCGCGTTGCAGCCCGGCACGCTAGACCCTCCATGTCGCTCACCGAATGGAACACGCTTCGTCTTGCATTTTCACTCGCTTGTGGGACCGCAGTTGAGAGCAAACTAACGTCCCTCCCCCTCCCCCGCTCGTGTCATTTATTATACCACCACTCCCTCCGTTTTATGCGGAGTAAATAAAAACAGAGGGAGTATACTACGGATGAGGATCCCCTGACGTGGCCGAACCCATTGAGTAACTGACATGCAGGGCCTAGCAAGCATGGGGTCCTCCAGTAAGTGACCGAAAGGGAGGGTAAGGCAGGGATACCTACGTCAGAGGATCCACTTCAACTATACTACTTTGACCAAATGTTAGAGTAATAATATATGACATGCAACTTACACAAATGTTAGAGTAATAATATATGACATGCAACTTACACAAAGCATACAGGGTCTAATGCGTTTTTCAAGGCTAACTTTGACCAAATGTTAGAGTAATAATATATGACATGCAACTTACACAAAGCATACGGTCAAATTCGTATGTGAAAGGAGTTTCCAATGATATAATTTTCACATTATACATCTCATGTACTATTAATCTTGTCAATAGTCAAATTGGAAACCATCTCGAGTACAAATCTAGGAGTACGTACGAATCTAACAATATTGATTGGGCGTTGTTGAATGCTGATACCTTTTTGATCAAAGTAGAGATACTTTGACTACACATAAAACTTATATGTAAACTAGAAAGGATAGGAGGGAGTATATTGTACGTTCAAAAACGAAACGAACATTGAATACCCTTTATATATGATTTGCGGATGCTATGATCACCAGTTCAAAATTTTGAATCCGCCTTAGGTATCACGTGCCCCCACTCGTTCCCTCTCGATTTCATCTCGGGGTCCGGAGATCTATTGAAAGAGGACTAGGGTGGGTCCATGCGAATGATACTCGGCGGAATGTTCAAATGAGGCATGCGGGAGGATGGACTCGACTGGAGGGCGACATGATCGATGGAGAAGAGGGTTGGAGAGGAATGAGAAATAAGCAAACGCCACATGATTATACTTGAACGGATCAAATAAACAATAAGTTGCCTCGCTTGGCCTACATAGTGAAAGGCCTAATGCGCAACACGGAGCACTGACGCTCGAGTATGGCCGGGAAAACAGGGAAACCGACATGTGGGGCACACCCGTCAAGACGACGTAGCGCAGACTAGTCCAATGGAGGAGCTGGACCACGACCTCCTCGCCACCGACAACCGTTCATGTGGGTCGTTGGGGCCAACAATGGGGCGCAGCTCCAGCACCGCCTCTGGACACGGCGACCGCGGTGAGCGACACACTCATATCGTAGCTAGACACGGTCGGTTTCAGTGTGCCGAGGGTGGCGTTAGTGCTGTGGCAGGACCAACGGTATGTTTGGTTTGTGCCCAAGGTTGCCCCATCAAAGCATTGGGTAGCCAAAATTTTGGTTGAGGTATTGGTTGCCCATGATTTGGCCGACATTGGCAAGAAAAATGAACTAGAGTTGGCTAGAGTTCATTGGCATGCCAAAGAAATGGCAACCATCCAAACAAAGACCAATCTTTGGGTCATGACCAAAATTTTGGTTGAGGTATTGGTTGCCCATGATTTGGCCGACATTGGCAAGAAAAATGAACTAGAGTTGGCTAGAGTTCATTGGCATGCCAAAAAATGGCAACCATCCAAACAAAGACCAATCTTTGGGTCATGACCAAAATTTTGGTAAGGTGCACTTTGGCCACAATCCAAACACACCCCAACACCCGGCTCGTCGAGGATGCACGGGGTGCCACGACGCGTCCGCGGAGTGGTGTAGCGCGGCCAACTGCATCCTCTGGACCTGAGACCATGCCGGGTCGTCTTGCTTTTTCAATGACATGCGTGGATGGCATGTGAGCAAAGGGAATCTCCAACGTTGCCACGACCGCAGCTGACTACCCTAGCATACCAAAACTCTCGTCCCTCGCGCCGTCGCGCGGTGTGTTCCCAGCCAGCGCTAGCTGCCCGCATTCATGATGTCCGTTCGTATGTCGTCGTTAAGAGGCTCGGTGCCTGAGGAACCAACTCCGGTGACTTAATGATGCACCCGGACGCTTGGCCTCACCGGAATGCGCTACTTAAAGCGGCAACGCCCAGCTAACCTCCACACCATAGCGCATCGTCCTCCTACCTGGCACCACATCCGCCATGACCACAAGTGCGAACACTCTGCGGGAGAGCTTGTCTTCGAGGATGAAGCTCGAGGTCGCCGCCCTTGCTCAAGTCGCCTCTCGCGACGCAATAGCGACGTAGCCGGACGCGGACGCGACCGCACAAGCGGTGGCCATGCTGGCGGCCGACGACGGGAGCACCGTCAGCCACGTGTCCTACTTGCCGCCGTCCAACGTCCGGCACCGCCAAGGTTGGGGACTCCTCCGAGGACGAGTAGGGCATGGGAGGGGGCAGAGCATGGTGTGCCAACTGGCCGGTCCGTATCTCGTGTTATACTCTTCCTCACCGGAGACCGCACCTTCACTTCACGGGTCTTGAACCCCGCCCCCGTACATAGAGATCGCAGATGGAGGACGTCGGTCACCGCCGTAGAATAGGTTTAGGGTCGGGTTTCTTTTATTTTTCTGTCCTATAAAAGTTCGAAATGTAATGAAAATCTACCGTGTTTGCATTAATCTCGGCCGGTGTATATGAACTTTCACAATAATATACATATTGTAGGAGTACTAGCAAGATGCTTGTGCATTGCACGGAAGATCAAGATCTTGTGGGAGAAAAGGATGAACGAGGGAAAGCCTTATCTGCAAATGTGGAGAGGAGGGCGGGTAAATTGTCATAGTTTCCTTCCTATCCGTTAGATATAGATCGGACGGCCTATATTGCAGGAAGACAGGCACACCATCATCACCAACTCTGCTTTTTATTGAAACGAGACAAATCTAACATGCGAAGTACAATAAACACATAGGGTCTATACATATGCAAATTATCTTAGGCACTCCAATAGTACGTCCACTACACATTCACGCATCTCACATCTTTCTACATCTACGGGAACCTACGAAAGGGTTAACGTAAATTGCCTCTCTCTCCTCCCCTGATTTTCATGGTGGTGGGCCCCTCCCTCCCCCCAATCTACAATCAACAGCTCACACGTTTCACATTACGTTAATTACGTAACTGGGATTACGTAGGTGTAGCATTACTCGTCCTAAAAAACCCAACTAAGCCAACCTCCTAGCATATCGCGCGGGAAAAGACCCGGCCGCGCCGTTTTAGTCGGGTTTACCGGATTACTAGTAGTAGTATCGATGGATCGCGCGAAGCAACAATTTTTTTTTGAGGGGGCGAAGCACCTAGTTTAAAAGGAAAAAAGGCGGTACACTCACAGCATTCCTGTCGCGGTCGCATTGCACCCCACACACGTTCGGTCCTGCACACGGCTCACGCAAACGGAACGCGCTTCGGCTTGCCTCTTCACTAACACGTGGGACTGCACTTGGAGAAACC
>NC_041390.1:171981734-171992081 GCF_002162155.2 Triticum dicoccoides | reverse complement strand
TCCCCCTCCACTCCATTCGCTCCGCCAAAGCCGCCCTCCCCGCCGCGCCGATACGTCGGCGCCGCGGTTCGGCGATCCTCTCGCTCCCACAGTACGCTCTCATAGACGACCGTCCTCTAGCCGCGCCGCCACCTCTGGCTACGTTCTTGTGGAGGCGCACGGCGGTCAGCGCCGCCACCGCTGGCGACGTTCGTGTGGAGATGCGCGATGGCCAGCTTCTCCCATGGTACATGCATTCTAGACTGAGGCCCCGTTCATGTCGGTGTAGCGCTGAATGTTAGCTGATAGACGCTGTTAATCTCATTGTTTGCCGAAGTAGTTTACTGTCAATATGCTCTGCTTAAGAAGCTTCCTTGCCCTGTTCTGCACTAAATCTGCTGTGACGCCCCCGATTCAATCGTACACTAATCATACACGCAAACATGTACGATCAAGATCAGGGACTCATGGGAAGATATCACAACACAATTCTACAAATAAAATAAGTCATACAAGCATCATATTACAAGCCAGGGGCCTCGAGGGCTCGAATACAAGAGCTCGATCATAGACGAGTCAGCGGAAGCAACAATATCTGAGTACAGACATAAGTTAAACAAGTTTGCCTTAAGAAGGCTAGCACAAACTTGGATACATATCGAAAGAGGCACAACCTCCTGCCTGGGATCATCCTAAACTACTCCTGGTCATCGTCAGCGGGCTGCATGTAGTAGTAGGCACCTCCTGAGTAGTAGTAGTCGTCATCGACAGTGGCGTCTGGCTCCTGGGCTCCATCACCTGGTCGCAGCAATCGAGTATAGGAAGGGGGAAAAGGGGAAGCAAAGCAACCGTGAGTACTCATCCAAAGAACTCGCAAGCAAGGAGCTACACTACATATGTATGCATTGGTATCAAATAGAGTAAGGGTATCATATGTGGACTGAACTGCAGAATGCCGGAATAAGAGGGGGGGTGGCTAGCCCTTTCAAAGACTACGCTTCTGGTAGCCTCCATCTTGCAGCAGGAGAAGAGAGTAGATGGTAAGTTCACCAAGTAACATCGCATAGCATAAACCTAACCGGCAATCCTCTCCTCGTCGCCCTGTTAGAGAGCGACCATCGGGCTGTATCTGGCACTTGGAAGGGTGTGTTTTATTAAGTATCTGGTTCTAGTTGTCATAAGGTCAAGGTACAACTCCAAGTCGTCCTGTTACCGAAGATCACGACTATTTGAATAGATTAACTTCCCTGCAGGGATGCACCACATTTCCCAACACGCTCAATCCCCTTTGTCCGGACACACTTATCTGGGTCATGCCCGGCCTCGGAAGATCAACACGTCGCAGCCCTACCTAGGCACAACAGAGAGGTCAGCACGCCGGTCTAAATCCTAAGGCACAGGGGCCTGGGCCCATCGCCCATTGCACACCTGCACATTGCGAGGGCGGCCGGAGAGCAGACCTAGCCTCCCTTATACAACAACAGGCATTCCAGTCCAACCCGGCGCATGCCGCTCAGTCGCTGACGTCACGAAGGCTTCGGCTGATACCACGACGTCGAGTGCCCATAACTGTTCCCGTGTTGTTGGTTAGTGCATATAGGCCAGTAGCCAGACTCAGATCAAATACCAAGATCTCATTAAGCGTGTTAAGTATCCGCGAACGTCGACCAGGGACAGGCCCACCTCTCTCCTAGGTGGTCTCAACCTACCCTGTCGTTCCGCCTCAAAGTAACAGTCGGGGCCGTCGGGAAATCAGGCCCACCACTACCTGGATGGAGCCACCTGCCCCTTCAGCCCCCATATCAGAATCACCCGCGGGTACTCAACGAGCCGACCCGACTTTAGTCACGACATGTATAGTATGTATATAAGTATAAGTATATACCCGTGATCACCTCCCGAGTGATCACGGCCCGATAGTATAGCATGGCAGACGGACAAGAATGTAGGACCACTGATGATAAACTAGCATCCTATACTAAGCATGTAGGATTGCAGGTAAGGTATCAACAGTTGTAGCAACAATGACAGGCTATGCAACAGAATAGGATTAACGGAAAGCAGTAACATGCTACACTACTCTAATGCAAGCAGTAGAGAGAAGAGTAGGCGATATCTGGTGATCAAGGGGGGGGGCTTGCCTGGTTGCTCTGGCAAGAGAGAGGGGTCGCCAACATCGTAGTCGTAGTGGGTAGTAGCAGCGTCGGTCTCGTAGTCTATCGTAGAGAAGAGGGGGAAGAAACAATAAATATTAAGCAAACAGATGCATAACAATGCGTGACATGACAAGTAGCGGTGCTAGGGGAGCCCTAACGCGATATGTGGTGGTACCGGTGAAGGGGGGAAACATCCGGGAAAATATCCCCGGTGCTTCACGTTTTCGGACACATGAATTAGAGGGGGAAAGTTGCGTGTTCTCTATGCTAGGGATGCGTGGCGGACGAACGGGCTATGTATCTGGATTCGTCTTGTCATTCTGAGCAACTTTCATGTAAAAAGTTTTTCCATCCAAGCTACGATTTATTTTATATTAATTTTCAAAGTTTTAAACATTTTCTGAAATTTTCTTATTTATTTTTAATTTCGAAAACCAGTGGTCAAAAACTGGGTGCACCCGGTGTAGTGCACCAGAGAGGCTGACCAGTGGGTCCAGTCAACTGCCCAGTCAGCAGTTGACTGTTCAGCGTGGACTGGTCAACGAGGACAGTAGGGCCCAGCTGTCATTGACTATTTTTTTGACCAGAATTGTCATTGACTGTTAGTATGCTAACTTAGTTTAAAAGGTTAATTTAACAGGTGGGACCACTAGTCATACTAACAGAGGGTTATTAGGGAGGGGATTAGTGCCACATGCTGTTTAAGCCGGTGAGTGAATGGCGGCGGCCCCTGGCCATGGCGGAGGACCTCGGGAAGCGACGGGAGCAGCGATGGAGGGCGCTAGGAGGCTCCAACGCAGGCTGCCGTGATTGTGCGCGGTCGTGGGCACTTGCGGCACGGTGCAGGGGCGCGGCTGGAGCAGAGTAGAAGCAGCGAGCAGGGGGAGGCGACGGGCGACGAGAGGGAGAGGGGTCGCGGCGGCGGCGACCAGCAGGCAGAGGCGGGCGGCGTGCGGATGCAGGCGGCCAAGCGAGGCGTCATGCGTGCGCAGATAGGGTGGGGCGCCGGCAACGGCAAGCAGCAGCGCAGCGGCTGCAACAACGACAGTAGGCAGTTGCGGCAGTAGCTAGCAGCGACGGCAGAGGAACACGCGGGCGAGGGGAATAGCAGCAGTAGGCGTACGAGCAGCAGCAGCTAGCGCATCGCAGTAAGCAGCACGGCAACTAGACGAAGCAGGGCACACGACTACTCGCACCAAGCAGCAGTGCAGCGAGCGGAGCCGCATTGACAATCAACAGTAGCAGGAAGACGCACGTGCACGGGAGGTCGAGGGCGCGACGCGCAGGGCCACGATTGGACGGGAGCAGCTAGCGCGGTGCAGCTGCAGTCAGGCACCACCAAGCGAGGTAGGGACTCACGGGTGCGACCAAAAGGTCAACCGGGAGCACGACCACGATGAACTCGTGGCCAAGGCGGACGACGGCTTCGGCCTCGAGCAGGGGAACAACTACGATGGTGGATACGCGCGGGAAAGAGAGAGGGAAGGGATTAGATGCTCACAACAAGCCTGTAGACGTGCAAAGCGGGCTCGGGGAGGGCTCGACAACGCCGGAATCGAAGACTAACGCCGGCGGTGGTCCAAGGTAAACGGAGCTCGATCCCGACGATGTAGGGGCTCCTGCTTGAGCTCGTGGTCGAGGAGGATGTAGCGGTTGCTGGCAGAGCTTCTGGACACCTTGGCACGGCAAGTGGAGGTCGGTGACCTCGGGATCGACGAAGAGCTTGGCGGTGGTGGTTCGGCCATATATGCGGAAGAGGAAAGCGGCGCGAGGGGGAGAGGGAAAGAATGCTAGGGTTCGGCCTGGGTGGTCGGGGGAGGAATTGTAGGCGATGGGGGAGGAGCTGGATGGCCGGCACGTGGCCATCCATGGCCATGGACGTGTGAGGGGAAGCCAGCTAGCCTCCTATGAACAGGAGGTGGAAGATGAGAGGGGGAGTTGGGCTGGTTTCAGTTAGATGGGCCAAGTGGGGTAGATTAGGTCTGTTGTTTTGTTTCTCTTATCTTTTATTCATGCTTTATACTGTTATGCTTTATTTTCTATTTAATATAGTTTTATAAAATATAAAATTAGTTCCTAAAATAGTATTACTACTTATTCTAATGCCACAATAACTTGCTACCCAAACTAAGATAGTTTCGTAATTATTTAATATTTAAAAGTATTTAGATAATAGTTTTCGCTACTGTTTTATTCATCTAATAGTTTAAATATTTTTATAAAGGTAAGGTTTCTACACCATAATTAACTATGCATTATTTGGCTCACTCCGAACATTTTAGTTTTAATGTTTGAAAAATTTTGATGTTTGACAAAAATTCAAATTCAAATTTGAACAGTTTCGATCCAATGCGAGATTAGCAACAGTAACCAAGGTGACGTGGCATCGTTAACGTGGGATTACTGTCGCCTAATTATCCGGGCGTCACAATTCTCCTCCACTACAAGAAATCTCGTCCCGAGATTTAAGAGTTAGTGAAAGGGGGAAGGTTTGGTAACGAATCTAGCAGGTCTTCTCATTTTGGCTTGCTCTTCTCAAAGAGGCCGGTCCCATACATTGATGTCTTCATTTCTCTGCTTCAGGTCATCATGATGAAGTCGGCATCCTTTCTTCAGGAATTCCATCGTACTTATGAAAGAATAAAGGGGGGAGGTATTTTGGGAGAACGGACCTCTGCAAGGTTAACTATCTGATAGCTAACATCGGGGAAGGTGGCAGAAAGTAACTATCGAACTGAAACTTAAGAAAATATCGAGAGCAAAGTAAGAAGTTACCATGAGAAGTTTCGAGTGGGTAGGCAATCGTTCGATGCCTAAAACAGCGTGTGAAAGGGGTTCAGAGCAATAGGAATAAGTATTGTGTCTGATACCAAAATTGACGATTTCTCAGAAGGTGGCTCGTGAATCACATACGAGGCCATGCGCGTGGAATAACTTTGGAAACATGGGGTGTACAGGAGTCAGGTTTCGATCCTATGGAATTATGTGTTATGGGCCCACCATGTGGGTTAAAAGTAGAAAGGCTGACATCTTGCACGGTCACAATAGCAAGGCATATCAGAGGGTAGCCTGCTAGTTATGTTGGCAACAACGTTGGTACCAAGGGCGAGGGACGAAGAGAACCATTTTCCTGCTCGTTGATCGAGGCAGACCAATAGGCAAGGTTCTCGTCCATCGGTGGCTACCGGAATGTCATCAATAATAGTAACAGGGTCTTATGACAGAGTAGTACACCAAGGTGTTTGCATAAGCAGAAGAATATTACTGCTTAGATCATATAGAACAGCAGAACGGTTAAACAAAACAATGGAAAGGAAAAGGTGATCTTCAGATTAAACAGAACAATGGAAAGGAAAATGTGTTTAAACACACATTTCAGGGGTATATCCTTCCCAAGGACAAGCATAATGATATCCATGATAGGATATAACGTAGAAAACCCTTGAGGAAAGGGGAGAGAAATTTCATGACATTACCCATACAACGGTGTTTGGATAATTGATAAAGAAAATCTAGCATTGCGCTTTCAATGCTCTTGTTGATGAACGGAGTACCACAAACATGCTTCGAGATAGCATTGACATGTTCTTCAATCAAGGTCGTATTTTGGATACTCAAAGGATTCATCAGGAACAACTTATATAATAAGTCTTACAATTTCCTCATGGAAGAATGGCTAACCTTGCTAAAAAGGAAATTATAACAATAGGTCCTCCGGCCAGGTGTGCTAGGCATGACATCACCTTACCGGTATATAAGGACCAATGTTATAACTTTTGGAAATATGTCCCAACCATCATATCTGGCCGAGTTTCAGATCTGGTTGGGGTCAGGATACCTCAGACTTAGGATGCCTAAGAAGAAAAGATGCGACACAAATTGACGAGAAGACATCATAAGATTCTCGGGAAATAAACTATGGAAGCGAGTTCCAAAACAAGAGTTCTTCAGTAAACCAAGGAGAGGACGAGGAGGTGGTTGATGGACTCAGCGATCATTCCTCAAGATTTCCAGAAAGATGGGTTTCCACAATCATGTGAACAAGGCGATAATATTTGTCAGATCAAATGATATAATGGTGTATGCTCGAGGAATGCATACACAATTAATCATTGATTGAAAGGTGCACCCAAAATATGGGCTTAGGTAGCAAGATCAATGTTAGAAGGGTGATTCGATATCCAATACACAAAGAATGTAACTATTGTTCATTAACTTATAAGCAATAGGGTTGCTAGAAGTTTTGACTTCACACATCATAGTTAAATGGCTGGTATCCCGGTTAGAAACAACACGAGGACCAAGATATGAACAGAGATGGCGAGAAGTATTACTATATTAGGAATTCCTAAAAGGTGGTGAAATTCTCACGACATTCTTGACATAAAAGATGGTAATACTCCAATGTAAAGAAGAACAAATGAGTGGTTGATGATAACACCAATCATCGAGGGCAAGGATGGTATTTCTCATCATGAATTCAGTTGATATCCTAGAAGAGCTCAGAATGCTGAAGATGATCATGACACATTTGTCGAGATTTTTATGAAGATGTAATCGATCGACAATGGCATCAAGTCAAAGGAATGATGAAGCGAATGGCTATTGGAGCCATGGGTACGACACAAACTTGAAATCAAGTTTGTTGTTCAATGATAAATGATATGTCGAGGAAGATCGACGTAAGATTAGCTCGCCGTCGAAATTTTTGCTCCGGGAAGAAGGACCAGGTAGCACAGTTAAAATTAGCATGATAATGATGTAGCCGTTCAGGCTAGGAAAGACATGATGGAGTATTAAACTTGTAAGCAATAAAGATCTCTAATCCTTGTTGAATCGCAGTGCAGACTCGATTTCGTTATCGGTTTCCTTGAGTGTCTAACAACTCAGAACCCGGGGGAAAATTGGAATCGGTGAGAATTATAGTAGATGAAGAACTCATGAGTTATGTAGTTCCGTGATATTCTCGAGATACCAGAGGGTAAAACTCGAAGGTAGAGCAGAGTAAAGGTTGAACAAATGTATTGATCTGCAGAAGACAAGTACTTTAACTTGTCTTAGAAATGGAATCAAGGAGAAAATGTGGTCGGGACCACGATTGCAAAGGATCAATACATAGATACCAGATGATATCATATCAAGGAAATAGTTATTATTACAAGAAGCTTCTATGATAGGATCTACATCGTGTCTATGGGCATCAACACAAAGTTCAAGGTCGACTCCCACTTCTCCAATGCTTAACCTTTCATTCACTTCTCATTTTTTGGAGAAGTTGTAATGTTTAAATTTTATCTAGCAAAACACTAGAAGAGTATGACTCGTGATAACTCTCGGGTTTACCCGGATCTGGGAAGTCATATAGGTTCGACCCTTAGGGGCATCTTGGGAACTTATACCACAAGATTCAATAGTAAATAACATAAGCTCGATAGTAGAGCATGGGTGACAAAACGAGAGGATACAATTTACCGAAGGCATTATGTATCAGGGAAAGAATTTCTCGAGGTTTTTGTATACGAAGGACACTGTCGGATGATATTTCAACAAAGGATCCGACGGTCCTCTAGGGATCTGATGTGAGCATCGGTACTCAACCAAAGGAAGAATGCAAGGAGGTCAGATTATAGAAACAACTGACTAATTCAAAGCTCAAATGCAAAGGAATTATGATTTCCAATTCAAGGGATCAGAAGCAAACGCTTTGATTAAGGATGAATATGTTGAGTAGGCTTAGGGGTAGAATCACTGGCCATTTGATTGGTCTAGATCCAGCTCATTTTTAAAATGATGTCTGAGATGGAAGGATGAATTCTAGGACCTGATTGAAGATTGCGAGCATTCGCGACATAGTGAATCAGCGGACTCAAAATGATAATGTCAAGGGATGCCAATAAGATTACCAGACTTGTGGCATTACCCATAATGCAAGCAAGCAAGAATCTCGAGAGCAATAGGCTACTAAGGATTTCGAAAGATCAAATAGTATTTCGAAGGCTTATGCGAAACACCTGAACAACTGAGAATGAGTGGATACTCAATAAGTGCAAGGAACTATATGTAGGGGCATTCTTGTGGCAAAGAACTTTATGGCAGTAAGCTTAAAGGATTCTCGAAACAATAGAGAGAATTTCAGGGTATCTTGTAATAACAAGATCAATGGGGAATCATTGCATGAATGCCAAGTGTGCGTGGTTATCCATAGGGTTTATCGATGGAAGGGAATTGCCAAAGCGATGGCACAAAGTCTCGGGAGAACATCAGAGAGTATTGTCAGAATCTTCTGTTGAAGCAGTCGATCATCTGGAATGAAGGGACTCTCCGGCAGGAAGTGGTAACGAGAACCTAGAGTTAGATTTTAGCAAAATCATTTAACCCGAATAGAAGAGAGATCAGAGTCCCAGAGTATAGATCGAGGAGTAAAAGATCCTAATACCACCCAGATGGCGACGTGGGCCCGTAAGGCACACAACCATGTTAGTAAAAGTTTTTGTAATGTCTAGACTCAACTTCAGCCAAGGAGTGTGGAAGGGGGATTCCTACATGAAGTCGGCTCTGATACCAACTTGTGATGCCCCCAATTCAATCGTACACTAATCATACACACAAACATGTACGATCAAGATCAGGGACTCACGGAAGATATCACAACACAACTATAGAAATAAAATAAGTCATACAAGCATCATATTATGAGCCAGGGTCCTCGAGGGCTCGAATACAAGACCTCGGTCATAGACGAGTCAGCGGAAGCAACAATATCTGAGTATAGACATAATTTAAACAAGTTTGCCTTAAGAAGGCTAGCACAAACTGGGATACATATCGAAAGAGGCGCAAGCCTCCTGCCTGGGATCATCCTAAACTACTCCTGGTCGTCATTAGCGGGCTTCACGTAGTAGTAGGCACCTCCCGAGTAGTAGTAGTTGTCATCGACAGTGGCGTCTGGCTCCTGGGCTCCATTGCCTGGTCGCAGCAATCGAGTATAGGAAGGGGGAAAAGGGGAAGCAAAGCAACCGTGAGTACTCATCCAAAGAACTCGCAAGCAAGGAGCTACACTACATATGTATGCATTGGTATCAAATAGAGTAAGGGTATCATATGTGGACTGAACTGCAGAATGCCGGAATAAGAGGGGGGTGGCTAGCCCTTTCAAAGACTACGCTTCTGGTAACCTCCATCTTGCAGCGGGAGAAGAGAGTCGATGGTAAGTTCACCAAGTAACATCGCATAGCATAAACCTAACCGGCGATCCTCTCCTCGTCGCCCTGTTAGAGAGCGACCACCGGGCTGTATCTGGCACTTGGAAGGGTGTGTTTTATTAAGTATCCGGTTCTAGTTGTCATAAGGTCAAGGTACAACTCCAAGTCGTCCTGTTACCGAAGATCACGACTATTCGAATAGATTAACTTCCCTGCAGGGGTGCACCACATTTCCCAACACGCTCGATCCCCTTTGTCCGGACACACTTATCTGGGTCATGCCCGGCCTCGGAAGATCAACACATCGCAGCCCTACCTAGGCACAACAGAGAGGTCAGCACGCCGGTCTAAATCCTAAGGCACAGGGGCCTGGGCCCATCGCCCATTGCACACCTGCATGTTGCGAGGGCGGCCGGAGAGCAGACCTAGCCTCCCTTATACAAGAGCAGGCATTCCAGTCCAACCCGGCGCGTGCCGCTCAGTCGCTGACGTCACGAAGGCTTCGGCTGATACCACGATGTCGAGTGCCCATAACTGTTCCCGCATTGTTAGTTAGTGCGTATAGGCCAGTAGCCAGACTTAGATCAAATACCAAGATCTCGTTAAGCATGTTAAGTATCCACGAATGCCGACCAGGGACAGGCCCACCTCTCTCCTAGGTGGTCTCAACCTACCCTGTCATTCCGTCTCAAAGTAACAGTCGGGGGCCGTCGGGAACTCAGGCCCACCACTACCTGGATGGAGCCACCTGCCCCTTCAGCCCCCACATCAGAATCACCTGCGGGTACTCAACGAGCCGACCCGACTTTAGTCATGACCTGTATAGTATGTATATAAGTATAAGTATATACCCGTGATCACCTCCCGAGTGATCACGGCCCGATAGTATAGCATGGCAGACGGACAAGAATGTAGGACCACTGATGATAAACTAGCATCCTATACTAAGCATGTAGGATTGCAGGTAAGGTATCAACAGTTGTAGCAACAATGACAGGCTATGCAACAGA
>NC_041390.1:171911901-171981135 GCF_002162155.2 Triticum dicoccoides | reverse complement strand
GCCTGGTTGCTCTGGCAAGAGAGAGGGGTCGCCAACATCGTAGTCGTAGTGGGTAGTAGCGGCGTCGGTCTCGTAGTCTATCATAGAGAAGAGGGGGAAGAAACAATAAATATTAAGCAAACAGATGCATAACGATGCATGACATGACAAGTAGCGGTGCTAGGGGAGCCCTAACGCGGTATGTGGTGGTACCGATGAAGGGGGGAAACATCCGGGAAAATATCCCTGGTGTTTCGCGTTTTCAGACAAATGAATTAGAGGGGGAAAGTTGCGTGTTCGCTATGCTAGGGATGCGTGGCGGACGAACGGGCTATGTATCTGGATTCGTCTCGTCGTTCTGAGCAACTTTCATGTACAAAGTTTTTCCATCCGAGCTACGGTTTATTTTATATTAATTTTCAAAGTTTTAAACATTTTCTGAAATTTTCTTATTTATTTTTAATTTCGAAAACCAGTGGTCAAAAACTGGGTGCACCCGGTATAGTGCACCAGAGAGGCTGACCAGTGGGTCCAGTCAACTGCCCAGTCAGCAGTTGACTGTTCAGCGTTGACTGGTCAACGAGGACAGTAGGGCCCAGCTGTCATTGACTGTTTTTTGACCAGAATTGTCATTAACTGTTAGTATGCTAACTTAGTTTAAAAGGTTAATTTAACAGGTGGGACCACTAGTCATACTAACAGAGGGTTATTAGGGAGGGGCTTAGTGCCACATGCTGTTTAAGCCGGTGAGTGAATGGCGGCAGCCCCTGGCCATGGCGGAGGACCTCGGGAAGCGACGGGAGCAGAGACGGAGGGCGCTAGGAGGCTCCGGCGCAGGCTGCCATGATTGTGCGTGGTCATGGGCACTTGCGGCGCGACGCAGGGGCACGGCTGGAGCAGAGTAGAAGCAGCGCGCAGGGGGAGGCCACGGGCGACGAGAGGGAGGGGGGCCGCGGCCGCGGCGACCAGCAGGCAGAGGCGGGCGGCGCGCGGATGCAGGCGGCCAGGCGAGGCGTCATGCGTGCGCAGATAGGGTGGGGCGCCGGCGACGGCAAGCAGCAGCGCATCGGCTGCAACAACGACAGTAGGCAGTTGCGGCAGTAGCTAGCAGCGACGACAGAGGAACACGCGGGCGAGGGGAATAGCAGAAGTAGGCGTACGAGCAGCAGCAGCTAGCGCATCGCAGTAAGTAGCACGGCAACTAGACGAAGCAGGGCACACGACTACTCGCACCAAGCAGCAGTGCAGCGAGCGGAGCCGCATCGACAAGCAACAGTAGCAGGCAGACGCACGTGCACGGGAGGTCGAGGGCGCGACGCGCGGGGCCGCGATTGGACGGGAGCAGCTAGCGCGGTGCAGGTGTAGTCGGGCACCACCAAGCGAGGTAGGGACTCACGGGTGCGACCAAAAGGTCAACCGGGAGCACGACCACGACGAACTCGTGGCCAAGGCGGACGACGGCTTCGGCCTCGAGCAGGGGAATGACTACGATGGTGGATACGCGCGGGAAAGAGAGAGGGGAAGGGATTAGATGCTCACAACGAGCCTGTAGACGTGCAAAGCGGGCTTGGGGAGGGCTCGACGACGCCGGAATCGAAGACGAACGCCGGCGGTGGTCCAAGGTAAACGGAGCTCGATCCCGACGATGTAGGGGCTCCCGCTTGAGCTCGTGGTCGAGGAGGATGTAGCGGTCGCTGGCAGAGCTTCTGGACACCTTGGCGCGGTGAGTGGAAGCCGGTGACCGCGGGATCGATGAAGAGCTTGGCGGTGGTGGTTCGGCCATGTATGCGGAAGAGGAAAGCGGCGCGAGGGGGAGAGGGAAAGAATGCTAGGGTTCGGCCTGGGTGGTCGGGGGAGGAATTGTAGGCGGCGGGGGAGGAGCTGGATGGCCGGCACGTGGCCATCCATGGCCATGGATGTGTGAGGGGAAGCCACCCAGCCTCCTGTGAACAGGAGGTGGAAGATGAGAGGGGGAGTTGGGCTAGTTTCACTTAGATGGGCCAAGTGGGGTAGATTAGGTCTGTTGTTTTGTTTCTCTTATCTTTTATTCATGCTTTATACTGTTATGCTTTATTTTCTATTTAATTTAGTTTTATAAAATATAAAACTAGTTCCTAAAATAGTATTACTACTTATTCTAATGCCACAATAACTTGCTACCCAAACTAAGATAGTTTCGTAATTATTTAATATTTGAAAGTATTTAGATAATAGTTTTTGCTGCTATTTTATTCATCTAATAGTTTAAATATTTTATAAAGGTGAGGTTTCTACATCATAATTAACTATGCATTATTCGGCTCACTCCGAACATTTTAGTTTTAATGTTTGAAATTTTTTTATGTTTGACAAAAATTCAAATTCCAATTTGAACAGTTTCGATCCAATGCGAGATTAGCAACAGTAACCAAGGTGACATGGCATCGTTAACGTGGGATTACTGTCGCCTAATTATCCGGGCGTCACAATTCTCCTCCACTACAAGAAATCTCGTCCCGAGATTTAAGAGGTAGTGAAAGGGGGAAGGTTTGGTAACGAATCTAGCAGGTCTTCTCATTTTGGCTTGCTCTTCTCAAAGAGGCCGGTCCCATACATTGATGTCTTCATTTCTCTGCTTCAGGTCATCATGATGAAGTCGGCATCCTTTCTTCAGGAATTCCATCGTACTTACGAAAGAATAAAGGGGGGAGGTATTATGGGAGAACGGACCTCTGCAAGGTTAACTATCTGATAGCTAACATCGGGGAAGGTGGCAGAAAGTAACTCTCAAACTGAAACTTAAGAAAATATCGAGAGCAAAGTAAGAAGTTACCATGAGAAGTTTCAAGTGGGTAGGCAATCGTTCGATGCCTAAAACAGCGTGTGAAAGAGGTTCAGAGCAATGGGAATAAGTATTGTGTCTGATACCAAAATTGATGATTTCTCAGAAGGTGGCTCGTGAATCACGTACGAGGCCATGCGCGTGGAATAACTTTGGAAACATGGGGTGTACAGGAGTCAGGTTTCGATCCAGTGGAACTGTGGGTTATGGGGCCACCATGTGGGTTAAAATTAGAAAGGCTGACATCTTGCACGGTCACAATAGCAAGGCATATCAGAGGGTAGCCTGCCAGTTATGTTGGCAACAACCTTGGTACCAAGGGCGAGGGACGAAGAGAACCATTTTCCTGCTCGTTGAACGAGGCAGACCAATAGGCAAGGTTCTCGTCCATCGGTGGCTACCGGAATGTCATCAACAATAGTAATAGGGTCTTATTGACAGAGTGGTACGCCAAGGTGTTTGCATAAGCAGAAGAATATTACTGCTTAGATCATATAGAACAGCAGAAAGGTTAAACAAAACAATGGAAAGGAAAAGGTGATCTTCAGATTAAACAGAACAATGGAAAGGAAAATGTGTTTAAACACACATTTCAGGGGTATATCCTTCCCAAGGACAAGCAGAATGATATCCATGACAGGATATAACGTAGAAAACCCGTTAGGAAAGGGGAGAGAAATTTCATGACATTACCCATACAACGGTGTTTGGATAATTGATAAAGAAAATCTAGCATTGCGCTTTCAATGCTCTTGTTGATGAACGAAGTACCACAAACATGCTTCGAGATAGCATTGACATGTTCTTCAATCAAGGTCATATTTTGGATACTCAAAGGATTCATCAGGAACAACTTATATAATAAGTCTTACAATTTCCTCATGGAAGAATGGCTAACCTTGCTAAAAAGGAAACTATAACAATAGGTCCTCCGGCCAGGTGTGCTAGGCATGACATCACCTTACCGGTATATAAGGACCAATGTTATAACTTTTGGAAATATGTCTCAACCATCATATCTGGCCGAGTTTCAGATCTGGTTGGGGTCAGGATACCTCAGACTTAGGATGCCTAAGAAGAAAATGTGCGACACAAATTGACGAGAAGACATCGTAAGATTCCCGGGAAATAAACTATGGAAGCGAGTTCCAAAACAAGAGTTCTTCAGTAAACCAAGGAGAGGATGAGGAGGTGGTTGATGGACTCAGCGATCATTCCTCAAGATTTCCAGAAAGATGGGTTTCCACAGTCATGTGAACAAGGCGATAATATTTGTCAGATCAAATGATATAATGGTGTATGCTCGAGGAATGCATACACAATTAATCATTGATTGAAAGGTGCACCCAAAATATGGGCTTAGGTAGCAAGATCAATGTTAGAAGGGTGATTCGATATCCAATACACAAAGAATGTAACTATCATTCATTAACTTATAAGCAATAGGGTTGCTAGAAGTTTTGACTTCACACATCATAGTTAAATGGCTGGTATCCTGGTTAGAAACAACACGAGGACCAAGATATGAGCAGAGATGGTGAGAAGTATTACTATATTAGGAATTCCTAAAAGGTGGTGAAATTCTCATGACATTCTTGACATAAAAGATGGTAATACTGTTGGAAATATGCCCTAGAGGCAATAATAAAAGTGTTATTATTATATTTCTTTGTTCATGATAATAGTCTTTTATTCATGCTATAACTGTATTATCCGGAAATCGTAATACACGTGTGAATACATAGACCACAATATGTCCCTAGTAAGCCTCTAGTTGACTAGCTCGTTGTGATCAACAGATAGTCATGGTTTCCTGGCTATGGACATTGGATGTCGTTGATAACGGGATCACATCATTAGGAGAATGATGTGATGGACAAGACCCAATCCTAAGCATAGCACAAAGGTCGATTAGTTCATTTGCTAGAGCTTTTCCAATGTCAAGTATCTCTTCCTTCGACCATGAGATCGTGTAACTCCTGGATACCGTAGGAATGCTTTGGGTGTATCAAACGTCACAACGTAACTGGGTGACTATAAAGGTGCACTACAGGTATCTCCGAAAGTGTCTATTGGGTTGACACGGATCGAGACTGGGATTTGTCACTCCGTATGACGGAGAGGTATCTTTGGGCCCACTCGGTAATGCATCAACATAATGAGCTCAATGTGACCAAGGTGTTGGCCACGGGATCATGCATTACGGTACGAGTAAAGTGACTTGCCAGTAACGAGACTGAACAAGGTATTGGGATACCGACGATCGAGTCTCGGGCAAGTAACGTACCGATTGACAAAGGGAATTGTATACGGGGTTTGATCGAATCCTCGACATCGTGGTTCATCCGATGACTTCATTGAGGAGCATGTGGGAGCCAACATGGGTATCCAGATCCCGCTATTGGTTATTGACCGGAGAGTCTCGGTCATGTCTGCATGTCTCCCGAACCCGTAGGGTCTACACACTTAAGGTTCGGTGACGCTAGGGTTATCAGGAAGACAATTATGTGATTACTGAATGTTGTTCGGAGTCCCGGATGAGATCCCGGACGTCACGAGGAGTTCCGGAATGGTCCGGAGGTAAAGTTTTATATATGGGAAGTTGTTAAACGGGCACCGGAAAGTTTCGGGGTCATACCGGTATTGTACCGGGACCACCGGAAAGGTTCTGGGGGTCCACCGAGAGGGACCACCCCTCCCGGGGGGCACTTGGGCTGCATAGGGATAGCAGCCAGCCCCTAGTGGGCTTGGCGCGCCCCCCCTTGGGCCATGCGCCTAGGGTTGGGGGGGAAACCCTAAAGGGGGCGCACCCCCCTTGCTTGGGGGGCAAGCCCCCCACCCCTTGGCCGCCGCCCCCCTAGGGTTTTCCCTAGAGGGCCGGCCCCCCTTGCCCCTTCCCCTATATATAGAGGGGTGAGGGGAGGGCTGCAACACACCACAACTCAAGGCGCAGCCCCTCCCCTCCCCAACACCTCTCCTCCTCCGTACGTGCTTGGCGAAGCTCTGTCGGAGTACTGCTGCACCAACTACACCACACCGTCGTGCTGCCGTTGGAGCTGCCTTCCTCAACCTCTCCTTCCTCCTTGCTGGATCAAGACGGAGGAGACGTCTCCCGTCCCGTACGTGTGTTGAACGCGGAGGTGTTGTCCGTTCAGCACTTGGACATCGGTGATCCGGATCACGTTCGAGTACGACTCCATCATCACCATCCCCTTGACAAGCTTCCGCTCGTGATCTACAAGTGGTATGTGAAGGAAATATGCCCTAGAGGCAATAATAAAGTTATTATTTATTTCCTTATATCATGATAAATGTTTATTATTCATGCTAGAATTGTATTAACCGGAAACATAATACATGTGTGAATACATAGACAAACAGAGTGTCACTAGTATGCCTCTACTTGACTAGCTCGTTAATCAAAGATGGTTATGCTTCCTGACCATGAACAATGAGTTGTTATTTGATTAACGAGGTCACATCATTAGTTGAATGATCTGATTGACATGACCCATTCCATTAGCTTAGCACCTGATCATTTAGTATGTTGCTATTGCTTTCTTCATGACTTATACATGTTCCTATGACTATGAGATTATGCAACTCCCGTTTGCCGGAGGAACACTTTGGGTGCTACCAAACGTCACAACGTAACTGGGTGATTATAAAGGAGCATTACAGGTGTCTCCAAAGGTAGATGTTGGGTTGGCGTATTTCGAGATTAGGATTTGTCACTCCGATTGTCGGAGAGGTATCTCTGGGCCCTCTCGGTAATGCACATCACATAAGCCTTGCAAGCACTGCAACTAATATGTTAGTTGTGAGATGATGTATTACGGAACGAGTAAAGAGACTTGCTGGTAACGAGATTGAACTAGGTATTGGATACCGACGATCAAATCTCGGGCAAGTAACATACCGATGACAAAGGGAACAACGTATGTCGTTATGCGGTCTGACCGATAAAGATCTTCGTAGAATATGTAGGAGCCAATATGGGCATCCAGGTCCCGCTATTGGTTATTGACCGGAAACGTGTCTTGGTCATGTCTACATTGTTCTCGAACCCGTAGGGTCCGCACGCTTAAGGTTTCGATGACAGTTATATTATGAGTTTATGAGTTTTGATGTACCGAAGGAGTTCGGAGTCCCGGATGAGATCGGGGATATGACGAGGAGTCTCGAAATGGTCGAGACGTAAAGATCGATATATTGGACGACTATATTCGGAGTTCGGAAAGGTTCCGAGTGATTCGGGTATTTTTCGGAGTACCGGGGGGTTACGGGAATACGGGGAAGAGTATTGGGCCTTGATGGGCTTTAGTGGGAAGAGGAGAAAAAGGCTGCGCCCCCCCTCCCCTCTAGTCCGAATTGGACTAGGGAAAAGGGGGCCGGCCACCTCTCCTTCTCCTCCTATTCCTTCTCCCTTCCTCCCCTCTTGGTGGACTCCTACTAGGACTTGGAGTCCTAGTAGGACTCCCTATCCTGGCCGCACCTTTGCCTTGGCCGGCCTCCTCCTCCTCCATCCTTTATATACGGAGGCAGGGGCACCTCTAAACACACAAGTTGACACAAGTTGATCCACGTGATCTATTCCTTAGCCGTGTGCGGTGCCCCCTGCCACCATATACCTCGATAATACTGTAGCAGAGTTTAGGTGAAGCCCTGCTGCTGTAGTTCATCAAGATCGTCACCACGCCGTCGTGCTGACGAAACTCTTCCCCGACACTTTGCTGGATCGGAGTCCGGGGATCGTCATCGAGCTGAACGTGTGCTCGAACTCGGAGGTGCCGTAGTTTCGGTGCTTGATCGGTTGGATCGTGAAGACGTACGACTACTTCCTCTACGTCGTGTCATCGCTTCCGCAGTCGGTCTGCGTTGGGTACGTAGACAACACTCTCCCCTCGTTGCTATGCATCACATGATCCTGTGTGCGCGTAGGAATTTTTTTGAAATTACTACGAAACCCAACAGTGGCATCCGAGCCTAGGTTAATGATGTTGATGTTATATGCACGAGTAGAACACAAGTGAGTTGTGGACGATACAAGTCATACTGCCTACCAGCATGTCATATTTTGGTTCAGCGGTATTGTTGGACGAGACGACCCGGACCAACCTTACGCGTACGCTTACGCGAGACTGGTTCCCTCGACGTGCTTTGCACAGAGTTGGCTTGCGGGCGACTGCCTCTCCAACTTTAGTTGAACCAAGTATGGCTACGCCCGGTCCTTGCGAAGGTTAAAACGGAGTCTATTTGACAAACTATCGTTGTGGTTTTGATGCGTAGGTGAGATTGGTTCTTACTTAAGCCCGTAGCAACCACGTAAAACATGCAACAACAAAGTAGAGGACGTCTAACTTGTTTTTGCAGGGCATGTTGTGATGTGATATGGTCAAGGCATGATGCTGAATTTTATTGTATGAGATGATCATGTTTTGTAACCAAGTTATCGGCAACTGGCAGGAGCCATATGGTTGTCGCTTTATTGTATGCAATGCAATCGCGATGTAATGCTTTACTTTATTACTAAACGGTAGTGATAGTCGTGGAAGCATAAGATTGGCGAGACGACAACGATGCTACGATGGAGATCAAGGTGTCGCGCCGGTGACGATGGTGATCATGACGGTGTTTCGGAGATGGAGATCACAAGCACAAGATGATGATGGCCATATCATATCACTTATATTGATTGCATGTGATGTTTATCTTTTTATGCATCTTATCTTGCTTTGATTGACGGTAGCATTATAAGATGATCTCTCACTAAATTATCAAGAAGTGTTCTCCCTGAGTATGCACCGTTGCAAAAGTTCTTCGTGCTGAGACACCACGTGATGATCGGGTGTGATAGGCTCTACGTTCAAATACAACGGGTGCAAAACAGTTGCGCACGTAGAATACTCAGGTTAAACTTGACGAGCCTAGCATATGCAGATATGGCCTCGGAACACGGAGACCGAAAGGTCGAGCGTGAATCATATAGTAGATATGATCAACATAATGATGTTCACCGATGAAACTACTCCATCTCACGTGATGATCGGATATGGTTTAGTTGATTTGGATCACGTGATCACTTAGAGGATTAGAGGGATGTCTATCTAAGTGGGAGTTCTTAAGTAATATGATTAAATTGAACTTAAATTTATCATGAACTTAGTCCTGGTAGTATTTTGCAAATCATGTTGTAGATCAATAGCTCGCGTTGTTGCTTCCCTGTGTTTATTTTGATATGTTCCTAGAGAAAATTGTGTTGAAAAAAAATGTTAGTAGCAATGTTGCGGATTTGATCCATGATCTGAGGTTAAATCCTCATTGTTGCACAGAAGAATTATGTCCTTAATGCACCGCTAGGTGACAGACCTATTGCAGGAGCAAATGCAGACGTTATGAACGTTTGGCTAGCTCAATATGATGACTACTTGATAGTTTAAGTGCACCATGCTTAACGGCTTAGAATCGGGAATTCAAAGATGTTTTGAACATCATGGACCATATGAGATGTTCCAGTAATTGAAGTTAATATTTCAAGCAAATACCCGAGTTGAAGAGATATGAAGTCTCCAACAAGTTCTATAGCTAAAAGATGGAGGAGAATCGCTCAACTAGTGAGCATGTGCTCAGATTGTCTGGGTACTTCAATCGCTTGAATCAAGTGGGAGTTAATCTTCCAGATAAAATAGTGATTGACAGAATTCTCTAGTCACCATCACCAAGTTAGTAGAACTTCGTGATGAACTATAGTATGCAAAGGATGATGAAAATGATTCCCGAGCTCTTCGTGATGTTGAAATCAACGAAGGTAGAAATCAAGAAAGAGCATCAAGTGTTGATGGTTGACAAGATCACTATTTTCAAGAAAAGGGCAAAGGGAAAGAAAGGGAAGTTCAAGTAGATTGACAAGCAAGTTGTCACTCCCACGAAGAAGCCCAAAGCTGAACCAAAGCCTGAAACTGAGTGCTTACACTGCAAAGGAAATGGTCACTGGAAGCGGAACTACCCTAAATATTTGGTGGATAAGAAGGATGGCAAAGTAAAAAAAAAAGGTATATTTGATATACAGGTGTTTGATGTGTGCTTTACTAGTGTTTATAGCAACCCCTCAGTATTTGATACTTGTTCAGTTACTCAAAACGGGAGTTGCAGAATAAACAGAGACTAGTTAAGGGTGAAGTGACGATGTATGTTGGAAGTGGTTCCAAGATTGATATGATCATCGTCGCACACTCCCTATACTTTCGGGATTAGTGTTGAACCTGAATAAGTGTTATTTGGTGTTTGCGTTGAGCATGAATATGATTTGATCATGTTCATTGTAATACGGTTATTCATTTAAGTAAGAGAATAAATTGTTGTTCTGTTTACATGAATGAAACCTTATATGGTTACACACCCAATGAAAATAGTTCGTTGGATCTCGATCATAGTGATACACATAATCATAATATTGAAACCAAAAGATGCAAAGTTAATAATGATAAGTGCAACTTGTTTGTAGCACTGCCGTTTAGGTCATATTGGTGTAAAGCGCATGAAGAAACTCCATACTGATGGGCTTTTTGAATCACTTGATTATGAATCAGTTGATGCTTGCGAACCATGCCTCTTAGGCAAGATGACTAAGACTCTGTTCTTCGGAACGATGGAGCGAGCAATAGATTTGTTGAAAATCATACATACTGATGTATGTAGTCCGATGAATATTGAGGCTCTCGACAGGTATCATTATTTTCTGATCTTCACAGATGATTTGAGCAGATATGAGTATATCTACTTGATGAAACATAAGTCTGAAACATTTGAAAAGTTCAAAGAATTTCAGAGTGAAGTGAAAAATCATCGTAACAAGAAAATAAAGTTTCTACGATCTGATCGTAGAGAAGAGTATTTGAGTTACGAGTTTGGCCTTCAGTTAAAAACAATGTGAAATAGTTTCACTACTTATGCCACCTAGAACACCACAATATAATGGTGTGTCCGAACGTCATAACCGTACTTTATTAGATATGGTGCGATCTATGATGTGTCTTACCGATCTACCACTATCGTTTTGGGGTTATGCATTAGAGACAGCTGCATTCACGTTAAATAGGGCACCATCAAAATCCGTTGAGACGACGCCTTATGAACTGTGGTTTAGCAAGAAACCAAAGTTGTCGTTTCTTAAATTTGGGGTTGCGATGCTTATATGAAAAAGTTTCATCCTGATAAGCTCAAACTCAAATCGGAGAAGTGCGTCTTCATAGGATACCCAAAGGAAATTGTTGGGTACACCTTCTATCACAGATCCGAAGGCAAGACATTCGTTGCTAAAATGGATCCTTTCCAGAGAAGGAGTTTCTCTCGAAAGAAGTGAGTGGGAGGAGAGTAGAACTTGATGAGGTAATTATACCTTCTCCCTTATTGGAAAGTAGTTCATCACAGAAATCAGTTCCAGTGATTCCTACACCAATAAGTGAGGAAGTTAATGATGATGATCATCAAACTTCAGATCAAGTTACTACCAAACCTCGTAGGTCTTCCAGAGTAAGATCCGCACCAGAGTGGTACGGTAATCATGTTCTGGAAGTCATGTTACTAGACCATGATGAACCTACGAACTATGAGGAAGCAATGATGAGCCCAGATTCCACGAAATGGCTTGAGGCCATGAAATCTGAGATATGATCCATGTATGAGAACAAAGTGTAGACTTTGATTGACTTGCCCGATGATCGGTGAGTCATTAAGAATAAATGGATCTTCAAGAGGAAGACAGACGTTGATAGAAGTGTTACTATCTACAAAGCTAGACTTGTCGAAAAAGGTTTTTGACAAAGTTCAAGGTGTTGAATACGATGAGATTTTCTTGCTCGTATCGATGCTTAAAAGTCTGTCCGAATCATGTTAGCAATTGCCGCATTTTATGAAATCTGGCAAATGGATAAACAAAACTGCATTCCTTAATGGATTTATTAAAGAAGAGTTGTATATGATGCAACCAGAAGGTTTTGTCGATCCAAAGGGAGCTAACAAAGTGTGCAAGCTCCAGCGATCCATTTATGGACTGGTGCAAGAATCTCGGAGTTGGAATATACGCTTTGATAAGTTGATCAAAGCATATAGTTATTGTACAGACTTACAGTGAAGCCTGTATTTACAAGAAAGTGAGTGGGAGCACTACAACATTTCTGATAAGTATATGTGAATGACATATTGTTGATCGGAAATAATGTAGAATTATTCTGCAAAGCATGAAAGGATACTTGAATAAAAGTTTTTCAAAGAAAGACCTTGGTGAAGCTGCTTACACATTGAGCATCAAGATCTATATAGATAGATGAAGATGCTTGATAAGATTTTTTCAATGAATACATACCTTGATAAATTTTTGAAATAGTTCAAAATGGAACAGTCAAAGAAGGAGTTCTTGCCTGTGTTGCAAGGTGTTAAGTTGAGTAAGACTCAAAGCCCGACCATGGCAGAAAATAGAAAGAGAATGAAAGTCATTCCCTATGCCTCAGTCATAGGTTCTATAAAGTATGCCATGCTGTATACCAGATCTATTGTATGCCATACCACTGAGTTTGGCAAGGGAGTACAATAGTGATCTAGGAGTAGATCACTGGAGAGCGGTCAAAATTGTCCTTAGTGGAATAAGGATATGTTTCTCGATTATGGAAAAAGGTTCGCCGTAAAAGGTTACGCCGATGCAAGTTTGACACTAATCTAGATGACTCTAAGTCTTGATCTAGATACATATTGAAAGTGGGAGCAATTAGCTAGAGTAGCTCCGTGCAGAGCATTGTAAACATAGAATTCGCAAAATACTTACGGATCTGTATATGACATACCCGTTGACTAAGATTCTCTCACAAGCAAAACATGATCACACCTTAGTACTCCTTGGGTGTTAATCACATAGCGATGTGAACTAGATTACTGAATCTAGTAAACCCTTTGGGTGTTGGTCACATAGCGATGTGAACTATGGGTGTTAATCACATGGTGATGTGAACTATTGCTGTTAAATCACATGGCGATGTGAACTAGATTATTGACTCTAGTGCAAGTGGGAGACTGAAGGAAATATGCCCTAGAGGCAATAATAAAGTTATTATTTATTTCCTTATATCATGATAAATGTTTATTATTCATGCTAGAATTGTATTAACCGGAAACATAATACATGTGTGAATACATAGACAAACAGAGTGTCACTAGTATGCCTCTACTTGACTAGCTCGTTAATCAAAGATGGTTATGTTTCCTGACCATGAACAACGAGTTGTTATTTGATTAACGAGGTCACATCATTAGTGGAATGATCTGATTGACATGACCCATTCCATTAGCTTAGCACCTGATCGTTTAGTATGTTGCTATTGCTTTCTTCATGACTTATACATGTTCCTATGACTATGAGATTATGCAACTCCCGTTTGCCGGAGGAACACTTTGGGTGCTACCAAACGTCACAACGTAACTGGGTGATTATAAAGGAGCATTACAGGTGTCTCCAAAGGTAGATGTTGGGTTGGCGTATTTCGAGATTAGGATTTGTCACTCCGATTGTCGGAGAGGTATCTCTGGGCCCTCTCGGTAATGCACATCACATAAGCCTTGCAAGCACTGCAACTAATATGTTAGTTGTGAGATGATGTATTACGGAACGAGTAAAGAGACTTGCCGGTAACGAGATTGAACTAGGTATTGGATACCGACGATCAAATCTCGGGCAAGTAACATACCGATGACAAAGGAACAACGTATGTCGTTATGCGGTCTGACCGATAAAGATCTTCGTAGAATATGTAGGAGCCAATATGGGCATCCAGGTCCCGCTATTGGTTATTGACCGGAGACGTGTCTCGGTCATGTCTACATTGTTCTCGAACCCGTAGGGTCCGCACGCTTAAGGTTTCGATGACAGTTATATTATGAGTTTATGAGTTTTGATGTACCGAAGGAGTTCGGAGTCCCGGATGAGATCGGGGACATGACGAGGAGTCTCGAAATGGTCGAGACGTAAAGATCGATATATTGGACGACTATATTCGGAGTTCGGAAAGGTTCCGAGTGATTCGGGTATTTTTCGGAGTACCGGGGGGTTACGGGAATACGGGGAAGAGTATTGGGCCTTGATGGGCTTTAGTGGGAAGAGGAGAAAAAGGCTGCGCCCCCCCTCCCCTCTAGTCCGAATTGGACTAGGGAAAAGGGGGCCGGCCACCTCTCCTTCTCCTCCTATTCCTTCTCCCTTCCTCCCCTCTTGGTGGACTCCTACTAGGACTTGGAGTCCTAGTAGGACTCCCTATCCTGGCCGCACCTTTGCCTTGGCCGGCCTCCTCCTCCTCCATCCTTTATATACGGAGGCAGGGGCACCTCTAAACACACAAGTTGACACAAGTTGATCCACGTGATCTATTCCTTAGCCGTGTGCGGTGCCCCCTGCCACCATATACCTCGATAATACTGTAGCAGAGTTTAGGTGAAGCCCTGCTGCTGTAGTTCATCAAGATCGTCACCACGCCGTCGTGCTGACGAAACTCTTCCCCGACACTTTGCTGGATCGGAGTCCGGGGATCGTCATCGAGCTGAACGTGTGCTCGAACTCGGAGGTGCCGTAGTTTCGGTGCTTGATCGGTTGGATCGTGAAGACGTACGACTACTTCCTCTACGTCGTGTCATCGCTTCCGCAGTCGGTCTGCGTTGGGTACGTAGACAACACTCTCCCCTCGTTGCTATGCATCACATGATCCTGTGTGCGCGTAGGAATTTTTTTGAAATTACTACGAAACCCAACAGTATGTAGATACAAACTCTCTCCCTTGACTCATTGCTTAGATGAACTCATAGATGGATCTTGGTGAAACCGTAGGAAAAATTTTAATTTTCTGCAACGTTCCCCAACAGTGGCATCATGAGCTAGGTCTATGCGTAGTTCTCTTTGCACGAGTAGAACACAATTTTGTTGTGGGCGTGGATCTTGTCAACTTGCTTGCCTCTACTAGTCTTTTCTTGCTTCAGCGGTATTATGGGATGAAGCGGCCCGGACCAACCTTACACGTACGCTTACGTGAGACCGGTTCCACCGATTAACATGCACTAGTTGCATAAGGTGGCTGGCGGGTGTCTGTCTCTCCCACTTTAGTTGGAGCGGATTCGATGAAAAGGGCCCTTATGAAGGGTAAATAGAAGTTGACAAAATCACATTGTGGTTATTCGTAGGTAAGAAAACGTTCTTGCTAGAACCCAATTGCAGCCACGTAAAAGATGCAACAACAATTAGAGGACGTCTAACTTGTTTTTGCAGCGATTGATCATGTGATGTGATATGGCCAGAAGTTGTGATGAATGATGAATTGTGATGTATGAGATCATGTTCTTGTAATAGGATTCACGACTTGCATGTCGATGAGTATGATAACCGGCAGGAGCCATAGGAGTTGTCTTTATTTTTGTATGACCTGCGTGTCATTGAAGAACGCCATGTAACTTACTTTACTTTATTGCTAAACGCGTTAGTCATAGAAGTAGAAGTAGTCGTTGGCGTGACAACTTCATGAAGACACGATGATGGAGATCATGATGATGGAGATCATGGTGTCATGCCGGTGACAAGATGATCATGGAGCCCCGAAGATGGAGATCAAAGGAGCTATATGATATTGGCCATATCATTTATATAATTGCATGTGATGTTTATTATGTTTTATGCATCTTGTTTACTTAGGACGACGGTAGTAAATAAGATGATCCCTTACAAAATTTCAAGAAGTGTTCTCCCCTAAGTGTGCACCGTTGCTACAGTTCGTCGCTTCTAAGCACCACGTGATGATCGGGTGTGATGGATTCTTACGTTCACATACAACGGGTGTAAGACAATTTTACACAGCGAAAACACTTAGGGTTAACTTGACGAGCCTAGCATGTGCAGACATGGCCTCAGAACACGGAGACCGAAAGGTCGAACACGAGTCATATGGAAGATACGATCAACATGAAGATGTTCACCGACGATGACTAGTCCGTCTCACGTGATGACCGGACACGGGCTAGTCGACTCGGATCGTGTAACACTTAGATGACTAGAGGGATGTCTAATCTAAGTGGGAGTTCATAATTTGATTAGAACTTAATTATCATGAACTTAGTCTAAAACCTTTGCAAATATGTCTTGTAGATCAAATGGCCAACACTCATGTCAACATGAACTTCAACGCGTTCCTAGAGAAAACCAAGCTGAAAGATGATGGCAGCAACTATACGGACTGGGTCCGGAACCTGAGGATCATCCTCATAGCTGCCAGGAAACAATATGTCCTAGAAGGACCGCTAGGTGACGCTCCCGTCCCAGAGAACCAAGACATTATGAATGCTTGGCAGTCTCATGCTGATGATTACTCCCTCGTTCAGTGCGGCATGCTTTACAGCTTAGAACCGGGGCTCCAAAAGCGTTTTGAGCATCACGGAGCATATGAGATGTTCGAAGAGCTGAAACTAGTTTTTCAAGCTCACGCCCGGGTCGAGAGATATGACATCTTCGACAAGTTCTATAGTTGTAAGATGGAGGAAAATAGTTCTGTCAGTAAGCACATACTCAAGATGTCTGGGTTGCACAACCGTATGACCCAGCTGAATATTAACCTCCCTGATGAGGCAGTCATTGACAGAATCCTTCAGTCGCTCCCACCAAGCTACAAGAGCTTTGTGATGAACTACAATATGCAGGGGATGGTAAAGACCATTCCTGAAGTATTTTCTATGCTGAAGTCAGCAGAGGTTGAAATCAAGAAAGAACATCAAGTGTTGATGGTCAATAAGACCACTAAGTTCAAGAAGGGCAAGGGTAAAAAGAACTTCAAGAAGGACGGCAAAGAGGTTGCCGCGCCCGGTAAGCCAGTTGCCGGGAATAAGTCAAAGAATGGACCCAAGCCTGAGACTGAGTGCTTTTATTGCACGGGGAAGGGTCACTGGAAGCGGAACTGCCCTAAATACTTAGCGGATAAGAAGGCCGGCAACACCAAAGGTATATTTGATATACATGTAATTGATGTGTACCTTACCAGTACTCGTAGTAACTCCTGGGTATTTGATACCGGTGCCGTTGCTCATATTTGTAACTCACAGCAGGAGCTACGGAATAAACGGAGACTGGCGAAGGACGAGGTGACGATGCGCGTCGGGAATGGTTCCAGAGTCGCTGTGATCGCCGTCGGCACGCTGCCTCTACATTTACCTACGGGATTAGTTTTGAACCTTAATAATTGTTATTTAGTGCCAAGTTTGAGCATGAACATTGTATCTGGATCTCGTTTAATATGAGATGGCTACTCATTTAAGTCTGAGAATAATGGTTGTTTGATTTATATGAGAGATATGTTTTATGGTCATGCTCCGATGGTCAATGGTTTATTCTTAATGAATCTCGAGCGTAATATTACACATGTTCATAGTGTAGATGCCAAAAGATGTAAAGTTGATAACGATAGTCCCACATACTTGTGGCACTGCCGCCTTGGTCACATTGGTGTGAAGCGCATGAAGAAGCTCCATGCTGATGGACTTTTGGAGTCTCTTGATTATGAATCATTTGACACATGCGAACCATGCCTCATGGGAAAAATGACCAAGACTCCGTTCTCCGGAACAATGGAGCGAGCAACCAACTTGTTGGAAATCATACATACCGATGTGTGCGGTTCAATGAGTGTTGAGGCTCGCGGAGGATATCGTTATGTTCTCACTCTCACTGATGACTTAAGTAGATATGGGTATGTCTACTTAATGAAACACAAGTCTGAGACCTTTGAAAAGTTCAAGGAATTTCAGAATGAGGTGGAGAATCAACGTGACCGAAAGATAAAATTCCTACGATCAGATCATGGAGGAGAATATTTAAGTCACGAATTTGGCACACACTTAAGGAAATGTGGAATCGTTTCACAACTCACGCCGCCTGGAACACCTCAGCGAAACGGTGTGTCCGAACGTCGTAATCGCACTCTATTGGATATGGTGCGGTCTATGATGTCTCTTACCGATTTACCGCTATCATTTTGGGGATACGCTCTAGAGACAGCTACATTCACTTTAAATAGGGCACCGTCTAAATCCGTTGAGACGACACCATATGAATTATGGTTTGGGAAGAAACCTAAGCTGTCGTTTCTAAAAGTTTGGGATGCGATGCTTATGTCAAGAAACTTCAACCTGAAAAGCTCGAACCCAAGTCAGAAAAATGCGTCTTCATAGGATACACTAAGGAAACTGTAGGGTATACCTTCTACTTAAGATCCGAGGGCAAGATCTTTGTTGCCAAGAACGGATGCTTTCTGGAAAAAGAGTTTCTCTCGAAAGAAGTAAGTGGGAGGAAAGTAGAACTCGATGAAGTACTACCTCTCGAACGGGAAAGTGGTGCAGCTCAGGAAAATGTTCCTGTGATGCCCACACCAACTGAAGAGGAAACCAATGATGATGATCAAGGTACTTCGGACCAAGTTGCTACTGAACTTCGTAGGTCCACAAGGACACGTTCCGCACCAGAGTGGTACGGCAACCCTGTCCTGGAAATCATGTTGTTAGACAACGGTGAACCTTCGAACTATGAAGAAGCGATGGCGGGCCCAGATTCCAACAAATGGCTAGAAGCCATGAAATCCGAGATAGAATCCATGTATGAAAACAAAGTATGGACTTTGACTGACTTGCCCAGTGATCGGCGAGCGATAGAAAACAAATGGATCTTTAAGAAGAAGACGGACGCAGATGGTAATGTCACCATCTATAAAGCTCGACTTGTCGCTAAGGGTTATCGACAAGTTCAAGGGATTGACTACGACGAGACATTCTCTCCCGTAGCGAAGCTTAAGTCCGTCCGAATCATGTTAGCAATTACCGCATACTATGATTATGAGATATGGCAGATGGACGTCAAAAAGGCATTCCTTAACGGGCATCTTAAGGAAGAGCTGTATATGATGCAGCCGGAAGGTTTTGTCGATCCTAAGAACGCTAACAAAGTATTCAAGCTCCAGCGATCCATTTATGGGCTGGTGCAAGCATCTCGGAGTTGGAATATTCGCTTTGATGAGATGATCAAAGCGTTTGGGTTTATGCAGACTTATGGAGAAGCCTGCGTTTACAAGAAAGTGAGTGGGAGCTCTGTAGCATTTCTCATATTATATGTGGATGACATACTCTTGATGGGAAATAATATAGAATTTCTGGACAGCATTAAGGCCTACTTGAACAAATGTTTTTCAATGAAGGACCTTGGAGAAGCTGCTTATATATTAGGCATCAAGATCTATAGAGATAGATCGAGACGCCTCATAGGTCTTTCACAAAGCACATACCTTGATAAGATTTTGAAAAAGTTCAAAATGGATGAGTCCAAGAAAGGGTTCTTGCCTATGTTACAAGGTGTGAGATTGAGCTCAGCTCAGTCACCGACCACGGCAAAAGATAAAGAAGAGATGAGTGTCATCCCCTATGCTTCAGCCATAGGATCTATTATGTATGCCATGCTGTGTACCAGACCTGATGTAAACCTTGCCGTAAGTTTGGTAGCAAGATACCAGAGTAATCCCGGCAAGGAACACTGGGCAGCGGTCAAGAATATCCTGAAGTACCTGAAAAGGACAAAGGACATGTTTCACGTTTATGGAGGTGACGAAGAGCTCGTCGTAAAGGGTTACGTCGACGCTAGCTTTGACACAGATCTGGATGACTCTAAGTCACAAACCGGATACGTGTATATGTTGAATGGTGGAGCAGTAAGCTGGTGCAGCTGCAAGCAGAGCGTCGTGGCAGGATCTACATGTGAAGCGGAGTACATGGCAGCCTCGGAGGCAGCGCATGAAGCTATTTGTGTGAAGGAGTTCATCACCGACCTAGGAGTCATACCCAATGCGTCGGGGCCAATCAAACTCTTCTGTGACAACACTGGAGCTATTGCCCTCGCCAAGGAGCCCAGGTTTCACAAGAAGACCAGGCACATCAAGCGCCGTTTCAACTCCATCCGTGAAAATGTTCAAGATGGAGACATAGAAATTTGCAAAGTACATACGGATCTGAATGTCGCAGATCCGTTGACTATACCTCTCTCGCGAGCAAAACATGATCAACACCAGAACTCTATGGGTGTTCGATTCATCACAATGTAACTAGATTAGTGACTCTAGTGCAAGTGGGAGACTGTTGGAAATATGCCCTAGAGGCAATAATAAAAGTGTTATTATTATATTTCTTTGTTCATGATAATAGTCTTTTATTCATGCTATAACTGTATTATCCGGAAATCGTAATACACGTGTGAATACATAGACCACAATATGTCCCTAGTAAGCCTCTAGTTGACTAGCTCGTTGTGATCAACAGATAGTCATGGTTTCCTGGCTATGGACATTGGATGTCGTTGATAACGGGATCACATCATTAGGAGAATGATGTGATGGACAAGACCCAATCCTAAGCATAGCACAAAGGTCGGTTAGTTCGTTTGCTAGAGCTTTTCCAATGTCAAGTATCTCTTCCTTCGACCATGAGATCGTGTAACTCCTGGATACCGTAGGAATGCTTTGGGTGTACCAAACGTCACAACGTAACTGGGTGACTATAAAGGTGCACTACAGGTATCTCCGAAAGTGTCTATTGGGTTGACACGGATCGAGACTGGGATTTGTCACTCCGTATGACGGAGAGGTATCTCTGGGCCCACTCAGTAATGCATCATCATAATGAGCTCAAGGTGACCAAGGTGTTGGCCACGGGATCATGCATTACGGTATGAGTAAAGTGACTTGCCAGTAACGAGACTGAACAAGGTATTGGGATACCAACGATCGAGTCTCGGGCAAGTAACGTACCGATTGACAAAGGGAATTGTATACGGGGTTTGATCGAATCCTCGACATCGTGGTTCATCCGATGACTTCATCGAGGAGCATGTGGGAGCCAACATGGGTATCCAGATCCCGTTGTTGGTTATTGACCGGAGAGTCTCGGTCATGTCTGCATGTCTCCCGAACCCGTAGGGTCTACACACTTAAGGTTCGGTGACGCTAGGGTTATCAGGAAGACAAGTATGTGATTACCGAATGTTGTTCGGAGTCCCGGATGAGATCCCGGACGTCACGAGGAGTTCCGGAATGGTCCGGAGGTAAAGTTTTATATATGGGAAGTTGTTAAACGGGCACCGGAAAGTTTCGGGGTCATACCGGTATTGTACCGGGACCACTGGAAAGGTTCCGGGGGTCCACCGGGAGGGACCACCCCTCCCGGGGGGCCACTTGGGCTGCGTAGGGATAGCAGCCAGCCCCTAGTGGGCTTGGCGCGCCCCCCCTTGGGCCCATGCGCCTAGGGTTGGGGGGGAAACCCTAAAGGGGCGCACCCCCCTTGCTTGGGGGGCTACCCCTTGGCCGCCGCCCCCCTAGGGTTTTCCCTAGAGGGCCGGCCCCCCTTGCCCCTTCCCCTATATATAGAGGGGTGAGGGGAGGGCTGCAACACACCACAACTCAAGGCGCAGCCCCTCCCCTCCCCAACACCTCTCCTCCTCCGTACGTGCTTGGCGAAGCTCTGTCGGAGTACTGCTGCACCAACTACACCACGCCGTCGTGCTGCCGTTGGAGCTGCCTTCCTCAACCTCTCCTTCCTCCTTGCTGGATCAAGACGGAGGAGACGTCTCCCGTCCCGTACGTGTGTTGGACGCGGAGGTGCTGTCCGTTCAGCACTTGGACATCGGTGATCCGAATCACGTTCGAGTACGACTCCATCATCACCATCCCCTTGACAAGCTTCCGCTCGTGATCTACAAGTGGTATGTAGATACAAACTCTCTCCCTTTACTCGTTGCTTAGATGAACTCATAGATGGATCTTGGTGAAACCGTAGGAAATTTTTTAATTTTCTGCAACGTTCCCCAACAAATACTCCATGGTAAAGAAGAACAAATGCTGGATAGCAAGGATCTCAAGGTATAACAGAAAACACGAACATGTTTGTGTTGAACGGAAGGCAATAAAGTGGTTGATGATAACACCAATCATCAAGGGCAAGGATGGTATTTCTCATCATGAATTCAGTTGATATCCTAGAAGAGCTCAGAATGCTGAAGATGATCAGGACACATTTGTCGAGATTTTTCATGAAGATGTAATAGATTGACGATGGCATCAAGTCAAAGGAATGATGAAGCGAATGGCTATTGGAACCATCGGTACGACACAAACTTGAAATCAAGTTTGTTGTTCAATGATAAATGATATGACGAGGAAGATCGACGTAAGATTAGCTCGCCGTCGAAATTTTTGCTCCGGGAAGAAGGACCAGGTAGCACAGTTAAAATTAGCAAGATAATGATGTAGCCGTTCAGGCTAGGAAAGACATGATGGAGTATTAAACTTGTAAGCAATAAAGATCTCTAATCCTCATTGAATCACAGTGCAGACTCGATTTCGTTATCGGTTTCCTTGAGTGTCTAACAACTCAGAACCTGGGGGAAAATTGGAATCGGTGAGAATAATAGTAGATGAAGAACTCATGAGGAGTTATGTAGTTCCGTGATATTCTCGAGATACCAGAGGGTAAAACTCGAAGGTAGAGCAGAGTAAAGGTTGAACAAATGTATTGATCTGCAGAAGACAAGTACTTTAACTTGTCTGAGAAATGGAATCAAGGAGAAAATGTGGTCAGGACCATGATTGCAAAGGATCAATACATAGATACCAGATGATATCATATCAAGGAAATAGTTATTATTACAAGAAGCTTCTATGATAGGATCTACATCGTGTCTATGGGCATGAACACAAAGTTCAAGGTCGACTCCCACTTCTCTAATGCTTAACCTTTCATTCACTTCTCATTTTTTGGAGAAGTTGTAATGTTTAAATTTTATCTAGCAAAACACCAGAAGAGTATGACTCGTGATAACTCTCAGGTTTACCCGGATCTGGGAAGGCATATAGGTTCGACCCTTAGGGGCATCTTGGGAACTTATACCACAAGATTCAATAGTAAATAACACAAGCTCGATAGTAGAGCATGGGTGACAAAACGAGAGGATACAATTCACCGAAGGCATTATGTATCAGGGAAAGAATTTCTCGAGGTTTTTGTATACGAAGGACACTGTCGGATGATATTTCAACAAAGGATCCGATGGTCCTCTAGGGATCTGATGTGAGCATCGGTACTCAACCAAAGGAAGAATGCAAGGAGGTCAGATTATAGAAACAACTGACTAATTCAAAGCTCAAATGCAAAGGAATTATGATTTCCAATTCAAGGGATCAGAAGCAAATGCTCTGATTAAGGATGAATATGTTGAGTAGGCTTGGGGGTACAATCACTGGCCATTTGATTGGTCTAGATCCTGCTCACTTTTAAAATGATGTCTGAGATGGAAGGATGAATTCTAGGACCTGATTGAAGATTGCGAGCATTCGCGACATAGTGAATCAGCAGACTCAAAATGATAATGTCAAGGGATGCCAATAAGATTACCAGACTTGTGGCATTACCCATAATGCAAGCAAGCAAGAATCTCGAGAGCAATAAGCTACTAAGGATTTCGAAAGATCAAATAGTATTTCGAAGGCTTATGCGAAACACTTGAACAACTGAGAATGAGTGGATACTCAATAAGTGCAAGGAACTATATGGAGGGGCACTCTTGTGGCAAAGAACTTTATGGCAGTAAGCTTAAAGGATTCTCGAAACAATAGAGAGAATTTCAAGGTATCTTGTAATAACAAGATCAACGGGGAATCATTGCATGAATGCCAAGTGTACGTGGTTATCCATAGGGTTTATCGATGGAAGGGAATTGCAAAAGCGATGGCACAAAGTCTCGGGAGAACATCGGAGAGTATTGTCAGAATCTTCTGTTGAAGCAGTCGATCATCTGGAATGAAGGGACTCTCCGGCAGGAAGTGGTAACGAGAACCTAGAGTTAGATTTTAGCAAAATCATTTAACCCGAATAGAAGAGAGATCAGAGTCCCAGAGTATAGATCGAGGAGTAAAAGATCCTAATACCACCCAGATGGCGACGTGGGCCCGTAAGGCACACAGCCATGTTAGTAAAAGTTTTTGTAATGTCTAGACTCAACTTCGGCCAAGGAGTGTGGAAGGGGGATTCCTACAGCCAGTCGGCTCTGATTCCAACTTGTGACGCCCCCAATTCAATCGTACACTAATCATACACGCAAACGTGTACGATCAAGATCAGGGACTCACGGGAAGATATCACAACACAACTATACAAATAAAATAAGTCATACAAGCATCATATTACAAGCCAGGGTCCTCGAGGGCTCGAATACAAGAGCTCGATCATAGACGAGTCAGCGGAAGCAACAATATCTGAGTACAGACATAATTTAAACAAGTTTGCCTTAAGAAGGCTAGCACAAACTGGGATACATATCGAAAGAGGCGCATGCCTCCTGCCTGGGATCATCCTAAACTACTCCTGGTCGTCGTCAGCGGGCTGCACATAGTAGTAGGCACCTCCGGAGTAGTAGTAGTCGTCATCGACAGTGGCGTCTGGCTCCTGGGCTCCATCGCCTGGTCGCAGCAATCGAGTATAGGAAGGGGGAAAAGGGGAAGTAAAGCAACCGTGAACTCATCCAAAGTACTCGCAAGCAAGGAGCTACACTACATATGTATGCATTGGTATCAAATGGAGTAAGGGTATCATATGTGGACTGAACTGCAGAATGCCGGAATAAGAGGGGGGTGGCTAGCCCTTTCAAAGACTACGCTTCTGGTAACCTCCATTTTGCAGCAGGAGAAGAGAGTAGATGGTAAGTTCACCAAGTAACATCGCATAGCATAAACGTTACCGGCGATCCTCTCCTCGTCGCCCTGTTAGAGAGCGACCACCGGGCTGTATCTGGCACTTGGAAGGGTGTGTTTTATTAAGTATCTGGTTCTAGTTGTCATAAGGTCAAGATACAACTCCAAGTCGTCCTGTTACCGAAGATCACGGCTATTCGAATAGATTAACTTCCCTGCAAGGGTGCACCACATTTCCCAACATGCTCAATCCCCTTTGTCCGGACACACTTATCTGGGTCATGCCCAGCCTCGGAAGATCAACACGTCGCAGCCCTACCTAGGCACAACAGAGAGGTCAGCACGCCGGTCTAAATCCTATGGCGCAGGGGTCTGGGCCCATCACCCATTGCACACCTGCATGTTGCGAGGGCGGCAGGCCAGCAGACCTAGCCTCCCTTATACAAGAGCAGGCGTTCCAGTCCAACCCGGCGCACGCCGCTCAGCCACTGACGTCACGAAGGCTTAGCTGATACCACGACTTCGAGTGCCCATAACTATTCCCGCATAGTTGGTTAGTGCGTATAGGCCAGTAGCCAGACTCAGATCAAATATCAAGATCTCGTTAAGCGTGTTAAGTATCTACGAATGCTGACCAGGGCCAGGCCCACCTCTCTCCTAGGTGGTCTCAACCTACCCTGTCGTTCCACCTCAAAGTAACAGTCGGGGGCCATCGGGAACTCAGGCCCACCACTACCTGGATGGAGCCACCTGCCCCTTCAGCCCCCACATCAGAATCACCTGCGGGTACTCAACGAGCCGACCCGACTTTAGTCACCACCTATATAGTATGTATATAAGTATAAGTATATACCCGTGATCACCTCCCGAGTGATCACGTCCTGATAGTATAGCATGGCAGATGGACAAGAGTGTAGGGCCACTGATGATAAACTAGCATCCTATAGTAAGCATGTAGGATTGCAGGTAAGGTATCAACAGTTGTAGCAACAATGATAGGCTATGCAACAGAATGGGATTAAGGAAAGCAGTAACATGCTACACTACTCTAATGCAAGCAGTAGAGAGAAGAGTAGGCGATACTGGTGATCAAGGGGGGGGGGCTTGCCTAGTTGCTCTGGCAAGAGAGAGGGGTCGTCAACACCGTAATCATACTGGGTAGTAGCGGCGTCGGTCTCGTAGTCTATCGGAGAGAAGAGGGGGAAGAAACAATAAATATTAAGCAAACAGATGCATAACGATGCATGACATGACAAGTAGCAGTGCTAGGGGTGCCCTAACGCGGTATGTGGTGGTACCGGTGAAGGGGGAAACATCCGGGAAAATATCCCCGGTGTTTCGCGTTTTTGGACAGATGAATTGGAGGGGGAAAGTTGCGTGTTCGCTATGCTAGGGATGTGTGGCAGACGAACGGGCTATGTATTCGGATTCGTCTCGTCGTTTTGAGCAACTTTCATGTACAAAGTTTTTCCATCCAAGCTACGGTTTATTTTATATTAATTTTCAAAGTTTTAAACATTTTTGGAAATTTTCATATTTATTTTTAATTTCGAAAACCAGTGGTCAAAAACTGGGTCCACCCGGTGTAGTGCACCAGAGGTGCACCAGAGAGGCTGACCAGTGGGTCCAGTCAACTGCCCAGTCAGCAGTTGACTTTTCAGTGTTGACTGGTCAACGGGGACAGTAGGGCCCAGCTGTCATTGACTGTTTTTTGACCAGAATTGTCATTGACTGTTAGTATGCTAACTTAGTTTTAAAGGTTAATTTAATAGGTGGGACCACTAGTCATACTAACAGAGGGTTATTAGGGAGGGGATTAGTGCCACATGCTGTTTAAGCCGGTGAGTGAATGGCGGCGGCCCCTGGCCATGGCGGAGGACCTCGGGAAGCGACGGGAGCAGCGACGGAGGGTGCTAGGAGGCTCCGGCGCAGGCTGCCGTGATTGTGCGCGGTCGTGGGCACTTGCGGAGCGGCGCAGGGGCGCGACTGGAGCAGGGCAGAAGCAGCGCGCAGGGGGAGGCCACGGGCGACAAGAGGGAGGGGGGCCGCGGCCGCGGTGACCAGCAGGCAGAGGCGAGCAGCGCGCAAACGTAGGCTGCCAGGCGAGGCGTCATGCGCGCGCGGACAGGGTGGGGCGCCAGCGACGGCAAGCAGCAGCACAGCGGCTGCAACAACGACAGCAGGCAGTTGCGGCAGTAGCTAGCAGCGATGACAGAGGAACACACATGCGAGGGGAATAACAGCAGTAGGCGTACGAGTAGCAGCAGCTAGCGCATCGCAGTAAGCAGCACGACAACTAGATGAAGCAGGGCGCACGACTACTCGTGCCAAGCAGCAGTGCAGTGAGCGGAGCCGCATTGACAAGCAGCAGTAACAGGCAGACGCACGCGCACGAGAGGTCGAGGGCGCGAAGCGCGGGGCCGCGATTGGACGGGAGCAGCTAGCGCGCGGTGCAGGTGCAGTCGGGCACCACCAAGCGAGGTAGGGACTCGCGGGTGCGACCAAAAGGTCAATCGGGAGCACGACCACGATGAACTCATGGCCAAGGCGGACGACGGCTTCGGCCTCGAGTAGGGGAACGACTACGATGGTGGATACGCGCGGGAAAGAGAGAGGGGAAGGGATTAGATGCTCACAACAAGCCTGTAGACGTGCAAAGCGGGCTCAGGGAGGGCTCGACGGTGCCGGAATCGAAGACGAACGCCGGCGGTGGTCCAAGGTAAACGGAGCTCGATCCCGACGAGGTAGGGGCTCCCGGCTTGAGCTCGTGGTCGAGGAGGATGTAGCTGTCGCTGGCAGAGCTTCTGGACACCTTGGCGCGGCGAGTGGAGGCCGGTGACCGCGGGATCGACGAAGAGCTTGGCGGTGGTGGTTCGACCATGTATGCGTAAGAGGAAAGCGGCGCGAGGGGGAGAGGGAAAGAATGCTAGGGTTTGGCCTGGGTGGTCAGGGGAGGAATTGTAGGCTTCGGGGGAGGAGCTGGATGGCCGGCACGTGGCCATCCATGGCCATGTACGTGTGAGGGGAAGCCACCCAACCTCCTGTGAACAGGAGGCGGAAGATGAGAGGGGGAGTTGGGTTGGTTTCAGTTAGATGGGCCAAGTAGGGTAGATTAGGTTTGTTGTTTTGTTTCTCTTATTTTTATTCATGCTTTATACTGTTATGTTTTATTTTCTATTTAATATAGTTTTATAAAATATAAAATTAGTTCCTAAAATAGTATTACTACTTATTCTAATGCCACAATAACTTGCTACCCAAACTAAGATAGTTTCGTAATTATTTAATATTTGAAAGTATTTAGATAATAGTTTTCGCTACTGTTTTATTCATCTAATAGTTTAAATATTTTATAAAGGTGAGGTTTCTACACCATAATTAACTATGCATTATTTGGCTCACTCCAAACATTTTAGTTTTAATGTTTGAAATTTTTTGATGTTTGACAAAAATTTAAATTCAAATTTGAACACTTTTGATCCAATGCGAGATTAGCAATAGTAACCATGGTGACGTGGCATCGTTAACGTGGGATTACTGCCGCCTAATTATCCGGGCGTCACATCTGCTTAGCTGAGATGGCATGCCAAGGCCGATTAGTTGCTATAATATCCTGCCATATATTTATTGTGACGTAGATTGCCATGGTCTAGTAGCCAATCTGTTAGGTGAAATAGCTCTACGCCGTTTTATACTAGATCTTTGTTGCTGCAATGGCCTTCGATAGTTTGATGGCTGTGTGCTCGGCCTCATTGACTGCTGAAACAGCCTGCCATAATTTGGCACTCAAATCTGTTTGCTGAATTAGCTTTACATATATTTCGTTACTTAGATCTGCTCGTCCAAATATCTTGCCATAGCTTTAGACATCGACCTAGGTATTTTTTCTGGACTTCATAAAAAAGCATATATGTTTTTATTGTAATATCTAGTAGAAGAACTAATTTGTATTTCTAACAGATGGACAGGACTTGGATAACTTCTGCTCGAAGATTCTTTGCTGCATATGTCGAGGGGTTGAAAACTCCATGAACTTTATCAGAGCTGAGTACGGTGGTCCGGAATCAGACGTGCTCTGCCCGTGTAGCAGTTGTATGAATTCATTTACAAGACCCCAGTCAACTATGCAAAATCATCTACGCTTGTATGGGATGTCGGTCACATATACTAGGTGGGTTCATCATGGTGAAGCTGTGAACGCCAATGTTATTGACTACGTGGAAGCAACAGATCACCATCTTGATCTGCCTGATGCTCAGGTGGAAGAGGAGGAGGAGGTGGTGGTGGCGGAGCCAGTGAGTTTGACCAACATTGAAACAATGCTACGAAATGCTCGTGCATTTTGTGAACTTTCACCTGCAGAAGAAAAACGGTGGGCCCGCATGTTGGATCAATGCAATGTTGCTGTCACCCCAGGAAATAAGCTGTCAGTATTCTCAGCTATGGTCACCTTTCTTCAGGTGAGGACATCTGAGCGGATGACCAACAAATCATTTGATGCGATGTTGGCTGCTTTTCGCAAATCTTTCCCAGATGCGTCTGAGCTGCCACACACCTATAGTAAAATGAAGAATTTCCTTCGTGTAGTTGGAATTGGATATGATATGATCCATGTTTGTAAGAATAATTGTGTTCTGTTCCGGAAGGATTATGCCAACTTAAGTGAATGCCCGAAATGCGAATCATCAAGATGGAAAGATGGCGATGCTGTGAAGAGGATTCCTCATAATGTTCTGAGACATTTTCCAGTTACACCAAGATTGCAGAGGTTGTTTCATGATGCTGAAACAAGAGAGGATGTACTGTGGCATTCTAGGAACCAGGAGTACAGAGATCAGAATGTAATGAGCCATCCATCTCATGGTAGTGAGTGGAAAAGCTTCAATGATAAACACAAAGAGTTTGCTGCTGACCCGAGAAACATTAGACTTGGCTTAGCTTCAGATGGATTTAACCCATTTGGCCACCAGAGCGCCACATATAGCATGTGGCCAGTGCTTGTTATCCCTTACAACATGCCTCCAAATGTCTGCACCAAAGAATCAAACTACATGATGGCCTTGCTCATCCCAGGTCCAAAAAGTCCTGGAAAGGATTTTGATTTGTTCATGGAGCCTCTTGTGGAGGAACTTCAACAGCTATGGAAGGGTGATCTCACTCGAGACCTATATAGCAGCCCACCAGCTGATTTCTTTCTGCGTGCTGTTATAATTTAGTGCGTCCATGATTATCCGGCTTTGGGCACTATGTCAGGGCGAACGACACATGGTTACAATGCATGTATTCGCTGTGACAGGAATCCTCTATCATACGCAATACTTAGCAAGATCTGTTACATTGGACACCGTCGTTTCCTTGCCAAGGACAAGCCGCATCCTAGAAAATACTAAAGACATGTGTTCAATGCAAAGCATGAAAACCGTGATGCACCAAAGAGGCTCACCGCCGATGAGTTGCAAGTGGAATTAGAGAAGGTCAGGCATATTACACCAGGAAACCATCTTGGTAATGGTAGCGGGAAAAGGAAGTGTGGCAGGGTAGAAGAGAGATTATTGTTTACCCGCAGGTCCACTTTGTGGGACTTGGAGTATTGGAATGATTTGGATCTGCGTCATAATCTTGATGTGATGCACATCAAGAAAAATATATGTGACAGCATTATCGGCACACTTCTTAATATTGAAGGCAAGACGAAAGATACCTTAAAATCTCGGATTGATTTGACACACCTGGGTATCAGAAAGGATTTGCAGGTGCAAGATGAAGGTAAACCACGGGATATGGCACCAGCTGTGTATGTCTTGGACAAGGTAAAAAGAAAAGAATTCTGTGAGGTCTTGTCATGTGTGAGATTCCCACATGGATTTGCTTCCAACCCTGAAAGGAGAGTCAGTGCAGATGGAAACAAGGTACAAGGGTTGAAAACTCATGGCTGCCACGTCCTACTTCAAAGGGTTTTACTTGTTATTCTTAGAGGATTGGGCCGCCCTGACTTATACAGAGCAGTTGCAGAGTTGGGACAATTCTTCAGGGAACTCTGCAGTAGGAATATCAGGATAGATGCTTTGGAGCGTCTTACAGACAAGATACCAACTATCCTATGCGACCTTGAGAAGATATATCCTCCAGCCTTCTTTGATGTGATGGTGCATTTGGCTGTTCATCTACCTAATGAGGCACTACTTAGAGGTCCAGTACAGTATGGCTGGATGTACCCTATTGAAAGGCGGCTAGGCACTTTCAAGGGCCATGTTAGGAACAGAGCTAGACCCGAGGGTTCCATTGCAGAGGCCTACATTGCTACAGAAGCGTTGACATTCTGCTCAAAATACATTGAAACAGCTGATCAGCTTAGCACAGAGGTGGGTGAAGACAATCCCGGGCTCAATGTTTTCGATTATTCTGTTCGAGTTACAGGGAAGAGTTAACAAGAGGACAAACCTAAAGATTTGGACAAAATGGTTTGGTATGTGTTGAATAACTGTCCTCAGATACTACCTTATATCAAGTAAGTGCAGTACTGCAGCTTATACATCGTAATCCACTAAACTTGCAGCACATTCTTATATATTTAGATGTTTGACGCGATCACTATGTTGTGCAGCATCTACAAAGAGGAGTTACTGCCACAAAATCCAAGAAACATTGACAAACTGGTTATGGCAGGATTTGCGAAATGGTTCAAGAACCATGTAAGATTTTGAAGTGCACTGTCAGTTTTTTTAATATATTGAGTACATAAGATTATCAGCTTGTCTATTTTCTAACCATAGGTTAAGAAGATGCGGGAGGATGGGCAGGCAGTTGATGATGCCCTTTACTCACTAGCAATGGGTCCTGATACTCGGGTAAGACATTATGAATCTTGCGTTGTTGGAGATGTGCGCTACAACACCCTTGCACGAGATGAAGGCAGGAAGACACAAAATAGTTCCATCATGAGCACGGATACGTGTGACAAAGAGACAACTGAAATGTATGCTAACATAACAGACATTGTTCAGTTGCAGTATATCTCCAGTTTCGAGGATCATCGGTGTGTGGTTCTGTTGTGCTGTCGTTGGTATAACCTGTTTTCCAGGATCGCAAAACCTAGAGCTGATGATTATTTCAAATCCATCAATGTCAAGGCGGCGTACCAGACCAACGAGCCTTTTATTTTGGCAAATCAAGAAACACAGATATTTTTTCTTGGAAGACACATTTGCACATAGCGATGACTAGAGAGTATTGCAAAGGTTTGAGCAGAAGAATTCGTTTAATGAAGTTGCACAACAAGATGATGCTTACACTGCTCCTGATGTACAAGATAACACAGATGTTCCTAATATCTTTGAGAACCATCACGTCAATGACGCCGGCGAAAAGATTGCATGTCGTGCTGTGGACATACAAGAGTTGATCAAGAAGAAGCCAACGTTCGAGGACATTGAGGACGAAGAAGAAGATGACACCGTGGGGAATTACGATTCAGACTAATACACATGGCGAAGATGTTGACGCTGCTGCTGCGGATGATGATTACATTGCTTTTGTCGTATTTGCCTGTCAGAAGACGTTTTTTTATCTACTATGTGAAATTGTGTTTGCTATGACAACTGAAACCTGATGAACATGTTGTTTAGTATTTTGCTGTGAGAACATCACTTGTTATGTGTGCTGATTTGTGTTTGGTGATTGTATGACAACTAAAACATGACGACATTGTCATTTAGTTGTACTCATCTTTGGCTGTGAAACTTGAATTTGATGACGTAGTTTGCTGTTGGACTGCAATTTGCTCGACGTCTTCGAATGAGAACAAAGCTGACTCGACAGGGCCTCTGCTATTTATTTATTTATATGAGCAAAAGGGGTACCCCTGATTTCCATTAATAGAAACCATTAGATGTTCACAACACTACGCCCAGCCTACTACACAGGTTTCATTCATTACTAGTTTCAGCAAAGTGCTCATGTCATAGCCACTGAATACATCACGAGTGCTACATACACTGCAAATAAAGAGACAATCATCCTACAAAGCACATCGATTTTTCCCATTATCTTCACAAGCTCTTACATCTCCTCATTGTTGTCAAGGCCGTTCAGCAGCTGTTGCTTGGCCATGATTAGAGGAACTGCATCTTTAACCTTCTGCTCTGCATCTTCCTCTTCCGTCGTTCCTTCAGTTACTTGTCCAACACCCCAACCTGCTGGTATTGGGATTCCTCGGCTAACCAAATAATCAGCGTAGTTGCATTCCCCCACATTAGCAACTTCCCAGAAATACAAATCACACGAATCTTCCCTTTTCTGCACGAATCAAATTGGAAGATCATCAACCAAACTATTAAAAAAAATCAGCAACTGAAAGCAGCAGAACAACACTTAAACATATTATTACTCCATGATTCGGGCATTTGTAGAAGACTCGGCCAGGGTTGCGGATTGTGGTTGATATGCGACGGATGACTCTGCGTGATTTGCAGCAGTGGCACCACACCAACGGCAGCGGGTTGCGATGAGCAATCGGCTGCGGTGCGCGTGCCGGTGGGGGTGTGATGAGACCCACAGGCGATGGTACGGGTGGTGACTTGGCGCATATCTGGTTGTTGCCTGCTGAAGAGCAGGTGGACGAGCAGCCAGCGGACATGGTTGCTACGGCCAGAGCTTCTGATGCTAGGCAGAGTAAGTAGAGAAGAGGAGAAGCGAACATTGGATATGTCAGTTTCATTACTTGTAGAGTAGCATAGCACCATATATAGTCATAGTCTAGGTTTGGATTCAAACCAGCTACAGGAGCACGTCTTTCTTTTTTCTAAAACTCGGCAACGTCTCTTTACTGGTACACTAGCTTGTTCTGTACACCTTCCCAAGTCTTTGATTTTCTTTCTATATATAAAGAAGTATGCTACTTGGTGTCCGCTTAGTTAACAAACGATTGTGCCAACCTTGACCGTTGGATTGACATTCAACGTCTGTCGCGTTTCTTCAGTCTCTTCTTCCTCGAGCCGCCAAAGCCAAACCAGCGCCGGCGGGACCGCCTGCTCCCGCCTCCCACGGCTGGCTGTGATCTTCCCCGACTCCTGTTCGTTCCCGTCCGAGGCCTCACCATCGTCCTTGAGGGAGTCCTGGATTAGGGGGTGTTCGGGTAGCCGGACTATACCTTTAGCCGAACTCCAGGACTATGAAGATACAAGATTGAAGACTCCGTCCCGTGTCCGGATGGGACTTTCCTTGGCGTGGAAGGCAAGCTTGGCGATGCGGATATTCAAGAGCTCCTACCATTGTAACCGACTTTGTGTAACCCTAACCCTCTCCGGTGTCTATATAAACCGGAGGGTTTTAGTCCGTAGGACAACTTCATCATACAACAATCATACCATAGGCTAGCTTCTAGGGTTTAGCCTCCTTGATCTCGTGGTAGATCTACTCTTGTACTACCCATATCATCAATATTAATCAAGCAGGACGTAGGGTTTTACCTCCATCAAGAGGGCCCGAACCTGGGTAAAACATTGTGTCCCTTGTCTCCTGTTACCATCCGGCCTAGACGCACAGTTCGGGACCCCCTACCCAAGATCCGCCGGTTTTGACACCGACATTGGTGCTTTCATTGAGAGTTCCTCTGTGTCATCGCTTTCAGGCCCGATGGCTTTTTCGACCATCAACGACGATGCAGTCCAGGGTGAGACTTTTCTCCCCGGACAGATCTTCGTCTTCGGCGGCTTCGCACTGCGGGCCAAGTCGCTTGGTCACCTTGAGCAGATCGAAAGTTACGCCCCTGGCCATCAGGTCAGGTTTGGAAGCCTAAACTACATGGCTGACATCCGCGGGGACTCGATCTTCGACGGATTCGAGCCATAGCCAAGCGTGCCGCACTGTCTCGATGGGCATGATATAGCTCTGCCGCCGAACAACGCCTTGGAGGCCGCACACGCATCGGTTCCGACCATTGAATCGGAGCCCACTGCGCCAATCGAGGATCAGCGGTTGGACGCTGCCTCAGGGGCTGCCATCTCACAGGCGATCGAGCCGAACTCCAGCCCCGCACTCTGCATGGCCCGTGACTCCGAGGAGCCGGATTCCTCTCCGAACTCTGAGCCCCCCGCGCCCCCGCCGATCGAATCCGATTGGGCGCCGATAATGGAGTTCACCGCCGCGGACATCTTTCAGCACTCGCCCTTCGACGACATCCTGAATTCTCTAAAGTCTCTCTCTTTATCAAGAGAGCCCTGGCCGGACTACGGTTAGCAAGGTTGGGATACAGACGATGAAGAAATTCAAAACCCACCCACCACCCACTTCATAGCCACTGTCGACGACTTAACCGACATGCTTGACTTCGACTCCGAAGACATCGACGGCATGGACGACAATGCAGGAGACGAACAAGAACCAGCACCTGTAGGGTGTTGGAAGGCCACCTCGTCATATGACATATATATGGTGGACACTCCAAAGGATGGAGATGGCGATGGAACAGCGGTGGATGATACCTCTAAGAAACAGCCCAAGCGCCGGCGTCAGCGGCGCCGCTCTAAATCCCGCCAAAGCAAAAACGGTGATTCCGGCACGGGAGATAATACTACTCCGGATAGCGCCGAAGAACACCCCCTCCAGCAAAATTCGGCACAGGAGGACAGAGAAGCCAGCCCTCACGAGAGGGCGGCGGACCAAGAGGTTGAGGATGATAATTATACGCCTCCCTCCGAAGACGAGGCAAGCCTCAACGACGACGAGTTCGTCGTGCCAGAGGATCTTGCCGAACAAGAGCGTTTTAAACGCAGGCTCATGGCCACGGCAAGCAGCCTCAAGAAAAAGCGGCAATAGCTTAGAGCTGATCAGGATTTGCTAGCTGACAGATGGACTGAAGTCCTTGCGGCCGAAGAGTATGAACTCGAACGCCCCTCCAAGAGCTACCCAAAGCGTAGGCTGCTACCCCGACTAGAGGAGGAAGCACCTACATCACCAGCGCACGACATGGCCGACCGGCCACCTCGTGGCCGCGACAGAGAGGCCTCTTGGCCCTCCACTCAAGCCATGCCCCGGCACCGCGTCAAGCATACTAAGGCACGGGAAAATGCGGCCGACCTGCGCGACATCCTGGAGGACAAGGCAAGGCAAACAAGATCGATCTACGGATCGCGCAGGCGCCCCACGACACGTGACGGTGATCATCACTCCGGACGCAATGAATCCGGCCGGGCCGAACTCAACAGACAAAGCTCCTTCGAGCTACGTCGTGATATAGCCCAATACAGAGGCGCCGCACTATGCTTCACAGATGAAGTAATGGATCATAAAATCCCCGAGGGCTTCAAACCCGTAAACATCGAATCGTACGATGGCACAACAGATCCTGCGGTATGGATCGAGGATTATCTCCTTCATATCCACATGGCCCGCGGCGATGATCTACACGCCATCAAATACCTCCCACTCAAACTTAAGGGCCCGACCCGGCATTGGCTTAACAGCTTGCCAGCAAACTCAATCGGTTCTTGGGAGGACCTGGAAGCCGCATTCCTTGACAACTTCCAGGGCACTTATGTGCGACCACCGGACGCCGATGACCTAGGCCACATAATTCAGCAGCCAGAAGAATCGGCCAGGCAATTCTGGACACGGTTCCTAACAAAGAAAAACCAGACAGTCGACTGTCCGGACGCAGAGGCCTTAGCGGCCTTCAAGCATAATATCCGTGATGAGTGGCTGGCCCGGCACCTGGGACAGGAAAAGCCGAAATTTATGGCAGCCCTCACGACACTCATGACCCGCTTTTGCGCGGGAGAAGACAGCTGGCTAGCTCACAGTAACAACTTAACCAAGAACACTGGTAATTCGAATACCAAGGACAAAAGTGACAGGTCGCATCGGAACAAACAAAAGTGTCGCGTTAACAGCGACAGCAATGAGGATACGGCAGTTAATGCCAGATTCCGAGGCTACAAATCCGGTCAACGGAAACAGCCATTCAAAAGAAAAACTCAGGGCCCGTCCAGTTTGGACCGAATACTCGACCGCTTGTGCCAGATACATGGCACCCACGAAAAGCCAACCAATCACACCAACAGGGATTGTTGGGTGTTCAAGAAGGCAGGCAAGTTAAGAGCCGAAAACAAAGACAAGGGGCTGCATAGCAACGACGAGGAGGAGCCCAGGCCGCCGAACAACAGTGGACAGAAGGGATTTCCCCCGCAAGTGCGGACGGTGAACATGATATACGCAACCCACATCCCCAAGAGGGAGCGGAGGCGTGCGTTACGGGACGTATATGCGATGGATCCGGTCGCCCCAAAGTTCAACCCATGGTCCTCCTGCCCGATCACCTTTGATCGAAGGGACCACCCCACTAGCATCCGTCATGGCGGCTTAGCCACATTGGTTCTAGACCCAATCATTGACGGATTTCATCTCACAAGAGTCCTCATGGACGGCGGCAGCAGCCTGAACCTGCTTTACCAGGATACAGTGCGAAAGATGGGCATAGATCCCTCGAGGATCAAGCCCACCAAAACGACCTTTAAAGGCGTCATACCAGGTGTAGAAGCCAACTGTACAGGCTCAGTTACACTGAAAGTGGTCTTCGGATCTCCGGATAACTTTCGAAGCGAGGAGTTAATCTTCGACATAGTCCCGTTCCGCAGTGGCTATCACGCACTGCTCGGGCGAACCGCATTCGCAAAATTCAATGCGGTACCGCACTATGCATACCTCAAGCTCAAGATGCCAGGCCCTAGGGGAGTAATCACGATCAATGGGAACACTGAACGCTCCCTCCGAACGGAGGAGCACACGGCAGCGCTCGCAGCAGAAGTACAAAGCAGCCTCTCTAGGCAGTCCCCCAGTTCGGCCTTCAAAAAGCCGGACACTGTCAAGCGCGCCCGGAGTACCCTACAACAAGACCGCCTGGCACGTTCCGAGCTAGCGTAGCAATGCGGCCCCAACCCTAGCCCTCGCGATATAGCGGAACCAGCGCTTCACATACATAACTACGCTCTTGAAATACCATGGGCACAGGGGAAGGGGCACTATCACGGCACGCCCAAAATACGGCTTAAACCACACCAGGGGCTGCCGGATTCCTTCTTTTTTTCTCTTAATCTCAGGACTCCATACTTTGGACGACCTGTTCGGCAATTCAACTGCCGCACAAATGATGCAAGATCCAGGGAAGCAGACAAGCCACGTCGCATTATGGAACTCTGAGATGAACGTCATGCTGCGCCCGTCCAGGATACGGCACAACGGAGACACAGGCGCAGACGTGCAGTAGGGACCCGTCTCAAGGATTCTTTTCAGATTAAGACCCTGCGTAAACCTTTTTTACTGTCTCTTGTTGATACACATCCCCTGGTTCTATTACCAAGGAGGAGGCTGGCGTCTTGGCATGTGGCCACGTCAGAATTCTTGCGCGTACCTGGACACTAGGGGCTTATACCTTAGAGCGTCACTTAGCCCGCTCTCATAAAGACCGAATACCTTAGGGAGTGTTCGGCGTCGCGAGTTTGGCCTTATATGCATCAGCTCCGAGTCATGATTTTGGTAAAATGTTGGGTTGCCCGGCTCCTGTGTTTGGCCGCCTTACGTTCCGCTCTATCGGCTAAGGCGGCACCAGGAGAACTACTGCGATTGTGCCCTGGTTCGGCCAGGCGAGCACCTCAGTAGAGAAAGCTGAAAACCGACTGTCATGATATGGCGTGAGACTGGTCAAGCACTCGATGACTCTTCAGAATCTATAGGATTCCCCCGCATTAACGAAGGGCCGTTTCCCGGCCAGGCACATACGCGCCCCGAATTCGGGCGAGCGCAGTCGCCACCAGGGGCTACCTAAATAGTCCCATTGTCAAGCTCCTATGGCTAAGTGAAAGTGTTAAAGCATTATAGTCCGGTTGCCTAGCTCGCTGCGCTATCACCTCCTTTGTAGGACCAAGACGTTGGGTTAAGTGTGAAAATGCGCCTTCTGCAAGCACCCCCGCACTATGTGCGTGGGGGCTGAAGCCAACGACTGCCATCTTTCAGATTTTGTATGTATATCTTAAAACGGCCGCACAGGAGGTGTTCCACATACTTGCAGGCACAAGTATAAAAGGCTACTACAATTCATCAAAATATTACTTCATAATTACATATGCTATCAGAACATAGCATCCTTCGAGCACTGCGTCTCTATTACACGAGCGCCTTCAAGGACTTCCGGAAAATAGTGCTCGGAGGGTACTCGGCTTTGGTCCGAATCTCGGGATGCAACAACGGTGGTCTCCATCTCTGCCCAGTATGTCTTGACACGGGCAAGAGCCATCTGTGCGCCCTCTATGCATGCTGACCTCTTCATCGCATTGATACGTGGCACCGCGCCAAGGAATTGCTGCACCAAGCCAAAATAACTCTTCGACTTCGATCTCCCCGGCCACAGATGACCCATGACATACTTCATGGCGAGTCCGGACAATCTATTCAGTTCGGCCCATTGAGCCAGACGATCGTCCACTGCCAGTGGACGCTTTTGATTGTGGAACTGCGACCAGAAAAGCCTTTCCACCTAGCGATCTTCTTGATCTCGAAAGTGTTCGGTCGCATCAGCAGCACTCGCTGCCAAATCTAGATAGGTGTCCTTCGCACTCCACATCCGGTCCAATGGAGCAAACTTCGGATCGCCAAACTTCCTCTGCAGCATAAAGGGCTTTCCAGCCGCAATCTATCCGGCCTGACGCAGCTCCTCCTTCGCAGCTGTCATCGCAGAGCGAGCGTCCTTGGCATCAACAACGGCCTTCTCTAAGTCCGTTTGTCTCGCCCGGTCTTCTTTCTCAAGAGACTTGCAACGGTCAGCAGCGCTTTTTAACTTCACGGCCATCTCGGCCATCTCCTTCTTGCTTCAGTAGTGAGCAGCCTGTTCGGCTCTCAGCTCTTCAAATGCCTTCTCGGCAGCCGCATCACTTGTCCTGGCTTGTTCCTTAGCTCGGGAAAGTTCCGCCCAGAGACTCTCCATGGCGGCCGCACCACCTGCGTCAAGCACACACATTGTAATATACTGGCATAAAAGCTCCTCTTACTAGATGCAGCCCGAGGAATTGCATACCTTGAGCATCATCAAGTCGCTCGTTGACGAGCGCGATGTCGGCATCTGCCACGTCAAGTTGCCGCTTTAGTTCGGCAAAATCATCAGTTCGGCTCGATTCCGGACACTTCGCCACCTATATACAAAGGCGAAAATTAGACCTGGGATTATGATCCTCTGTGCGCCGTCAACTTTGACAACACACAGAGTCTCAGGGGCTACTATCTACATAGGGCGCATCTTGTTTATGCACAACTGACAAAGAAGTACATTATCGAACGTACCTCAAAACCCGTCAGCAAACTTCTGACGGCCTCGTGCAATCCGCTTTCCGTGGACGAAATCCTTCCAATCACCGTACCCATCAATGCACGGTGCTCCTCTGAGATAGAAGCTCGCCCCAACAGAATCATCAGCTCCTCCGACCGCGCACCAGACGGTACCGGACTCGTCCTACAACCTCCATCGAAGGCAGGACGCGGAGAACCTTGGGGGGCCATATGACTACCTTCCACCCCTGCCGGATTCGGAGAAACCCTCCGCGACGACACCTCAGGGTCGCCCGCCTCGCTAGGCGGTACGGCAGGGGGAGGTGTTCCACTCTCCATCATCTCCAGAAGAAGATCCCCTGAAGACGAGCTCTGCTGAGAAGGGCTGAGGTTCGAGCTACAAGGTAAAATTTCGGTTAATCTTCTCAGATAAAAAGTAAGGATTTCTCTCATCCCTCTAAAGGAAAATCTTTCTCTACTTACGGCTCGCTGGAGGGCTGATCCCTTTGGGGGCGTAGTTCGGCCGAGGATCTCCCCGGTGCCGGACCCTCTGACGAGGACTTCTTCCCCCGCTTTGAGGCCATGGTCTCTGGGTCATCACAGGTGGCCCTCTTCTCCCCCCTAGGAGAGGAATTGTCGGTTCCTCCCTTCGGAGCAGCCTCCTTCGAGGAGGCCATAGTTTCCTTGTCCTCCCCTCACTTCCCTCCAAAGGCACGATCTTCAACATCCTGACTAGCACGGGATCCGGCCTAGTCTCAGGAAGGGGAGCCGGACACCTGATCAGCTTCGCCTTCGCTACCCACTCCTGTTTAAAAGGATAACTCTTTTAGGGGCGAGTCTATGACAATTTTACGGATAGCGAGTCCGGGCACAAGGTTACTTACTTGAGTATCCGGGCGATTGCAGCTTAAACCTGCGTCCTCGGTCAAATCCGGACACATTGCTTGTGATCCGAAGAACATTTTATACATCTCCACGAGCGTTGCGCCCATAAAATGCTGGAGAGTTCGTGGTCCTTCCGGATTAAACTCCCATAGACGAAGGGAGCGACGTTTGCCGGGCAATGTTCGGCGAATCAGCATGACCTGCGTCACCTTGACCAGGTTGAGGTCTCCTTCTAAGAGATCCCTAATGCGGCCCTGCAACAGGGGCACGTCTTTGGATAACCCCCAATCTAATCCTTTGTTGACCCATGACGCTAGCCGTGGTGGGGGACCCGAGCGAAATGCAGGAGGCGCCACCCACTTGGTGCTCCTGGGAGCGGTGATATAGAACCACTCTCGTTGCCACAAGCCGAGCTCCTCTTGAAAGGAGCCCTTGGGCCATGGAGCATCGACATTCTTACTTATGACGGCACCTCCGCACTCTGCGTGCCGTCCCTCGATCATCTTCGGCTCCACTCCAAAAGTCTTGAGCCATAATCCATAGTGAGGAGTAACACGGAGGAACGCTTCGCACACAACGATGAATGAGGAAATGTGGAGGATGGACTCCGGAGCTAGGTCATGAAATTCCAGCCCATAATAGAACATCAGCCCCCTCACGAAGGGATCCATCGGGAAGCCTAAACCCCGAAGGAAGTGAGACATGAACACTACGCTCTCACTAGGCTGGGGACTGGGAATAGTCTGCCTTTGAGCAGGCAACCTACGCGAAATTTCAGCGGTCAAAAACTTAGCCTCTCTCAACCTTAGCACGTCCTCCTCCGTGACGGAGGAGGGCATCCATCGGCCTTGAAGGTCGGAACCGGACATTGTCAAAGGTCTGAAGCGCCTGGAATCTGGAGCCTAGGGCGTTGGAACTCGAGGCGACAGGCGAACTTGTTTTGAGATTGGAGAAAAGCTTGGTCTCTTTATAAGAGGTTGAATACCAGGAGCCCTCCCCGTAACCGTTTGGGACTCGCCTTTAATCGAGTAAACATGCTAACGAGCACGATTGGGTTACCCACGTCCGTATTGATGAGAATCCCGTAAATAAAGGGGACACGATCTCTGCTTTGACAAGACGTGCCAAGGAAACCGCCTCGCAAAACACGCTGAGGTGGAAAAGCAAAAACGATTCGAATAAAGGCTTGGCCGTAGTGTGATGTCACGCTGCGGAATACGTCAGCAGATTAGATTTGTGTTAATATTATTCTCTCTATGGCAATACGTGGAAGCTTATTTTGTAGAGCCGGACACTACTCTTGGTGTTTACAAACTTTTATGAAGAATTTGGAGGAGGAACCCGCTTTGCAATGCCGAAGACAATTTGCGCGCCGGACTCGTCGTCATTGAAGCCTGGTTTAGGGGCTACTGAGGGAGTCCTGGATTAGGGGGTGTTCGGGTAGCCGGACAATACCTTCAGCCGAACTCCAGGACTATGAAGATACGAGATTGAAGACTCCGTCCCGTGTCCGGATGGGACTTTCCTTGGCATGGAAGGCAAGCTTGGCGATGCAGATATTCAAGATCTCCTACCATTGTAACCGACTTTGTGTAACCCTAACCCTCTCCGGTGTCTATATAAACCGTTGGGTTTTAGTCCGTAGGACAACTTCATCATACAACAATCATACCATAGGCTAGCTTCTAGGGTTTAGCCTCCTTGATCTCGTGGTAGATCTACTCTTGTACTACCCATATCATCAATATTAATCAAGCAGGACGTAGGGTTTTACCTCCATCAAGAGGGCCCGAACCTGGGTAAAACATTGTGTCCCTTGTCTCCTGTTACCATCCGGCCTAGACGCACAGTTCGGGACCCCCTACCCGAGATCCACCGGTTTTGACACCGACAGTCCTCCTCCTTGGTTCGCTCGCCACGGCGCCGCCCTCCGGTGTTGTCAACAAGGTCAACAACCGAGAGGAATAAGGAGATGACTGTACATGGTGAGGATGACAATAGGAACCCAGCAGCGCACGCAGTAATTTTGTTTTTTCAGGACGGAGAAGGGTATCAACTGGGTTGTGCGGGACCCGTGGCCCGTCTAGCCCAGGCTTTTATTTCATATGTTTAGCACATTACCAGCACAGTTTGTTTTTTTCCTTTCTGAAAATGGCTAGCCAGCTATTTTGTTTTTTGCAGAATAACCAACGTAGGCCTACTTGCTTTTCTACGCCCTGCTGGGCCGGAAATCTTTCAAGACGAGGAGGGATGCATTTTGCCCAGAAAATGGGCTATAAGTAATAAGAAATGGGCTATAAGTAATAATAAATGGGCTGTAAAATGAAAAAATACAGTAAACAGGCAATTAGTTCCAAAATACAGTTTTCTTTCGGATTTTGATATTTTAAATTTCATTGTTTTTGTGCGGGTAAATTTTCATTGAATTTAAATTAAGGTATATTTAGATTTAAAATTAACTTGAATCTGGCTAGAAATTTCGGGTTGTATGCTGTTTGGGACAGATTTGGAGGCTGACTTGTGGGTCTACTAGGTTGACGTGTACTTTGGCTTTGTCAACTTAGTCCACAAACGATTCTAGCAGCAGTGACCGTTGGACGTTAATCCAACGACCATGCTGCTTCATCAATATCTGATCTTCTTGCTCCAGCCGCCCAAACCAGCTCCGATGGGACTCCCTGCTCCCGCCTCCCGTGGCCGGCTGTGCTGTCGCACAGGCCGCACCGCCCCACCCTACTTCATTGCTAGCCAGGCCATTCCTCTACTCACCCACACCTCTTGTTATTTTCCGGCGACGGCAGCCGGACCAGTAAACCCTCGTACTCCCCACCGCGTGGGCAACCATTGCCGAGTCTTCCCCGGCTCCATGTCGTTCCCTTCCTAGGCCTCACCGTCGTCCACCGCCATGGTGCTCTCGGCGCGGCCTGGTCAACATGGTCAACGAACGACATCCATCGATCGTGGACTATACGCGCAAAATAATGATTCCTCCACCTGACAGCTGGGACCCACCGGAAGGGCCTCTGTATTTCATGAAAAAAACGTTCCCCCCGCTGACATGTCGGACCCACCAGCTATATCTTCACATGCAAGGAAGTGCCTCCTTATTACGCACAAAAAAATGAATACCCCCGTGCTAGCTGGGACCCACCATTGTGGGAGGCTGACTTGTGGGCCTACTAAGTTGACGGGGACAGAGGGCTTTGTCAACTTAGTCAATATGAACGAATCTAGCTCCAGTGACCGTACGATGTCCATCCAACGGCCGTAGTGCTTCTTCAACCTCTGGTCTTCTTGCTCCAGCCGCCCAAAGCAGCGCCGGTCGTGCCGCATGCTCCTGCCTCCCGTGGCCGGCTGTGCTGCTGCGAAGGCCTCACCGCCCCTACTATTCCCACCGCTGGCCAGGCCCTGCGGCGATGGCAGCCTCACACCGCAGCCGAACCAGTGAACCCTCATACTCCGCTCCGCGTGGGCTTCCACTGCCGCGTGTTCCTCGGCTCCGTGTCGTCCCCTTCCTAGGCCTCGCCGCCGTCCACCGCCGTGGTGCTCTCCGCGCGGCGTGGTCAACGTGGTCAAGGAACAACTTCCATCAGAAGAGTACTGTGTGGAGAGGCTGACAGTTGCGTCCACGACCACAACCCATTTTTTTGTGATTTGCCAAGTAAGTCACTTTGTCAGGCCTATTGGGCTGCAAATCTTTCAAGACGAGGAGAGCTTTCATTCGGCTGGCCAAGAAAATGGCCCATCAGTAATGAGAAATGGGTTGTACATTTTTAAAACACATCAAACCGGCAATTAGTTTCAAATATCTTTTTTTTATTTTGAGATTTTAAATTACATTAATTTTAATGCGTGGAGAATTTGTTGGATTTTATATTGATATACATTTATTTTTAAAATCAGTTTGAATGTGAGTCGAAATTTCGGGATTAAAAACAGTTCGGACCGCACCGAAATATGCAAAATTTCGTATAATTTTTTAACCGTGGCCACAATATGGGCTGTAATGCTAACAAAAAGAATATGGGCTCCAAAAAAACCTTAAGAATTAGCAAATGGGCTGTAAATTATTAGAAATAATGGCAGATGGCTTGTATGCTATTTTCCACAGATTTGAGGCTTTCCTAAAAAAAGGTTGACGCACAAGCAGTGATTGTTGGATGTCCATCGAACGGCCGTCGTGCTTCTTCAATCTCTGCTCTTCCTGCTCCAGCCGCTCAAACAAGCGCCGGCGGGACTGCCTGCTCCCTCCTCCCCGCGGCCGGCTGTGCTGCCACGCAGGCCTCACCGCCCCACCGTACTCCCATCGCTGGCCTAGCCATCCCTCTACTCACCCACACCTGCTGTTATTCTCCGGCGACGGCAGACGAACTAGTAAACCCTCGTACAGTCGTACTCCCCTCCGCGTGGGAAACAACTACCGAGTCTTCCCTGCCTCCGTGTCGTTCCCTTCCTAGGCCTCACCGTCGTCCACCGCCCTAGTGCTCTCGGCGCGGCCTGGTCAACGTGGTCAACGACCGACATGCATCTGAAGTGGACTGTACATGGAGATGCCGACAGCTGGGTCCACGGCCGCATGCAAAGAAATGCCTCCTTATTACGCGCAAAATAATGATTCCTCCACCTGACATTAGCGACCCACCGAAAGGGCCTCTGTATTTCGCGAAAAAAACGTTACCGCCACTGATAGCTCGGACCCACCAGCTATATCTTCGCACGCAAGGAAGTGCCTCCTTATTACGCACACAAAAATGAATACTCCCCCTGTTAGCTGGGACCCAGTATAGTGGCAGGCTGACTTGTGGGCCTACTAAGTTGACAGGGACGGAGGGCTTTGTCAACTTAGTCAATATGCACGATTCTAGCTCTAGTGACCGTACGATGTCCATCCAACGGCCGTAGTGCTTCTTCAACCTCTGGTCTTCTTGCTCCAGCCGCCCAAACTAGCACCGGTCATGCCTCATGCTCCTGCCTCCCGTGGCCGGCTGCGATGCGGCGGAGGCCTCACCGCCCCCTACTACTCCCACCGCTGGCCAGGCCATCCCTCTACTCACCCACACCCCCTATTATTCTGCGGCGACGGCAGCCTCACACCGCAGCGAACCAGTGAACCCTCGTACTCCTCTACGCGTGGGCATCCACTGCCGCGTCTTCCCCGGCTCCGTGTCGTCCCCTTCCTAGGCCTCGCCGTCGTCCACCACCCTGGTGCTCTCGGCGCGGCGTGGTCAACATGGTCAACGAACGGCTTCCATCGGATGTGGACTGTATGTGGAGAGGCTGACAACTGGGTCCACGGCCGCAGCAAGGAAGTGCCTCCTTATTACATCCAAAATAATTATTCCTCCACCTGACAGCGGGGACCCACCGGACGGGCCACCGTATTTCACGAAAAAAACGTTTGCCCCTGACTGCTGGGACCCACCAGCTACATCTTCGCACGCAAGGAAGTGCGTCCGGGCAAAAAAAAAATGATTCGCCCCTGACTGCTGGGACCCACCAGCTACATCTTTGCAGGCAAGGAAGTGCCTGACAGTCGGGACCCACCTGGTCGAAGCGTACGTAGTGTTGTCATTCTGGTCGCGAACGTGTACGTACATATATACTGGTGGATGTAGAGGCGCGCACGTGTCATAGTAGAGGCGCGTATGTGTCGTAGTAGAGGCGCACACGTAGCATGTACATGTACATACATCAGCCAGGGTGCAAGAAAAAGAAAATACGGCCACGTATGTGTACGTACGGGCGGGGTCTCGAACGCCTACTCGCGCATATGTACGGCCAGGGCTCGTGTACATGGCTGGGTCGGAATGGAGAAACAACGTCGTCGTCGTGTTCATGGGGAGGCAACGGAATGCGTCGTGTTCATCGGGAGGCAACGGAACGCGCGGGAGCCAACCGGCTGGGTCGGAATGGAATGCATGGTCATGTTCATTGGGAGGGCTTGGACGAAACAGGCGATGGAAACGAGGCCTAGCGTACCGCACAACGGAGGAAACGGACCTCCTATGTTCGGAACAGGGTCCTATTGATCGGGAGGGGTCTGGCGTACCGCAAAATGGAGGAAACGGACCTCCTACGGTCAAAACGGGGGTCCTGTTGATCGGGAGGGGTGTGGCATACCGCAAAACGGACGAAACGGACCTCCTACGGTCGAAACGGGGTCCTGTTGATCGGGAGGGGTGTGGCGTACCGCAAAACGGACGAAACAGACTTGTGTTGGAGCACTACGGTCAAAACGGGGGTCCTGTTCATCAGGAGGGGTGTGGCGTACCGCAAAACGGGACTCCACGGGATACTGTTCATCTCCACCGTCGACCTCCTCCAGCCTCCACGGGCTACCGTCGACCTCCTCCAGCCTCGACGGGCTCCTGTTCATCCAGCCTCCACCGTGCGCTACTCCACCGGCTACTGTTCAACCACCCCTCCACGGGCACCCCTCCACCGTCTACTGTTCATCCAGCCCTCCACACCACGGGGTCCTGTTCAACCACCCCTCCACGGGCACCCCTCCACCGTCTACTGTTCATCCAGCCCTCCACCACACCACGGGGTCTTGTTCATCCAGAGGCAACGCCACCGCTCACTGTTCATCCACCCCCCTGCAATGCTCACTGTTCATCCCAGAGGCAGCATCGATCGGCTTCAGTTAGCAGCAGTAGCAAAGGAATCGCTCGATCGGGTTTAGTTAACAACCATCGATCGCTCGGGTTCAGTAACTCGTAGCCTATAGTGCAATTGCTCGGGTTCAGTTAGAGCTCAACGCCTCGCCGTACATGTATGTACAGCGGTCAGGGTGCAAGAAAGAACATACGGCCACGTGTGTGTACATATGGGCGGGGTCTCGAACGCCTACTCGCGCATACGTACGGCGAGGGCTCATGTACATGGCTGGGTCGGAACGGAGAAACCGCGTCGTCGTCGTGTTCATGGGGAGGCAACGAAATGCGTCGTGTTCATCGGGAGGGCTTGGACAGAATAGGCGATGGAAACGAGGCCTGGCGTACTGCAGAACGGAGGAAACAACCTTGTGTTCGACCGGCCACGTTCGAAACGGGATCCTGTTGATCGGGAGGGGTCTGGCGTACCGCAAAACGGAGGAAACAGACCTCCTACGGTCGAAACGGGGGTCCTATTGATCGGGAGGGGTGTGGCGTACCGCAAAACGAACGAAACGGGCTTGTGTTGGAGCGCTACGGTCGAAACGGGGGTCCTGTTCATCGGGAGGGGTGTGGCATACCGCAAAACGGGACTCCACGGAATACTGTTCATCTCCACCGTCGACCCCCTCCAGCCTCCACGAGCTACTGTTCATCCACCGTCGACCTCCTCCAGCCTCCACCTGCGACTGTTCATCCAGCCTCCACCGCGCGCTACTCCACCGGCTACTGTTCAACCAACCCTCTCCACGGGCTCCTGTTCAACCACCCCTCCACGGGCTACTGTTCATCCTGCCCTCCACGGGGTGGTCCTGTTCATCCAGCCCTCCACGGGGTCCTGTTCATCCAACCCCAACCGGCTCGATCGATCGGGGTCCTGTTCATCCAGAGGCAACACCACGGGGTCCTGTTCATCCACCCCCACCGGGAACTGTTCATCTAACCCGCCCCTAACGCTCACTGTTCATCCAGAGGCAGCATCGATCGGCTTCAGTTAGCAGCAATAGCGAAGGAATCGCTCGATCGGGTTCAGTTAACAGCCATCGATCGATCGCTCGGGTTCAGTAACGCGTAGCCTGCAGTGCAATCGCTCGGGTTCAGTTAGAGCCCAACGCCTCGCTCGGGTTCAGTTAGAGCCAACGCCTTGCACACACGCGCGTACGTGTATGAGAGAAACGCGCATCGCTCGGCCCCCGACCTCCCACCGTAACCGGGAACTCCCCGAAATTTTCCTCCCCCTCGCTTCTACCACGGTTTTTTCCGTCATGGATGACCCAAAGAATGTCATGCAGCTGCGTCTCCGGCCCGCCCAGGACGAAAAGCCCATTTTCTGTCATGATTTTTTGTCATAGAAGTAGGAGCCCACCACATCTATGATGATACCGGGTTTTGTCACAATTATCGCCATAGAAGTGTCATATGTATGACAGAAAAAAAATTCGTTCGGACCAAAATGTCATGGATGTGTCTTTTTTTGTAGTGCTAGATGCACTTACAATCTCCCCCTTTTTGGTGATTGATGACAATATAGGTTAAGTTTTCAACGGGGATAAACATATGAAGTGTAAATACTAATACTGAGGAATTTGATTGCAAGATATAGAAGAACTCCCCCTGAAGATGTGCATAGTGAGGAATTTGCTTTTGAAGCAATGCACATTTGAAGAGTAGAATCATGGAGATCTCCCCCTATATCTTGTAATTCATACACACATTTAACATATGATATGAAGAATTTGAAATGCATGATGAACTATGGTGATTGATGTGATTCAGCATGCGTGCATTAGCATATATGAGGAAATAGCATGCAGAAGAACATAGCAAAAGTATCAGACCACCATCGGGTTTAAGTTTACAACTCGATCCAATAAATCTTCAGAAGAACGAGAGTTGTAACTTAGAAAAAACACCCATATAAAGAGACCCGCTTGAAGACTAACTCAAATTTCCAACCCTTTGTCATCGAATGACCAAAAGGGACGAAAAGTGAGGACTAACGCCCCTGAAGAATATCATCACTGAGTCGATGAAGGAGCGCCAGCATTGTTGGGGTCGGTTGTTGAGGTAGAGCCTTTCGCAGTGTCGTCCAAATCTTCATGCTCATCAGTCTCACGCGATGAAGAATATGAGCTGGCTACCAAGGAAGGAACTTTGGTCTTCTTGAATTTCTTCACTGGTGGTTGAGACCATTCAAAGTCCTGCTTGAAACCCATTTGCTTCAGATCTTCATCACCATAGAGATGAGACAGAACAACTCAGGTGCGATTGAATACTTCATGAATGTAGAAGTGGTTTTTCTTCACTGCATTCTGTGTAGCAGTCATGTTGTGAAGAATAGAACCAAAATGACGCTTAACCCATTTCTGGTTGCGATCGACCTTCTGGTGAAGACTAAGGAGAAGCTCACGATCAGTCATCACCCTTGGAGCTATGCCTTGAGGATTTTGCTTTGATGCATTGGCGGCAGAGTCATGAGTGGCAGAGTCATCGTTGGTGGAATAAAATGCAGCTTTGCGAAACTGACCATCCAAAGGACGAATGCCTTCATCAATAATAGCAGTAGCCTAGCCCTTTTCATCAGTTGAGGAAAATGTCCGCTTGAGGACTTCTATTGGGGGCAAGTAACTGACGTGATTCTGCAAATCAGCCTTGTAGTTGATTGAAGACCTTGATCTGAGGAATCTCATAATCCAGGGAGCGTAAGGCTTCAATTCAAAAGGAGACAGTGCAACGTTAGCCAGATTCCTCATGAAGAAATCATGGTAGTTGACAGGGATGCCATGAATGATGTTGAATAGCAGATTCTTCATGATACCAACGACCTCTTCTTCATCTGAGTCGTGGCCCTTGATAGGACCCAGAGTCTTGGACAAGATGCGATATACAGTTCGTGGTACATATAGCAATTCCTTCACGAGGAATTTGGTCCTTGAGGCTTGACCGGGCTTTAGAGGCTTCATCAACACTTGCATATAATAGTCAGTAAGTTCAGGTTCATGATATATACAACACGCACCTTCAAGGAGAGGACTGACAGGCAGGGCATGAAGCAATTCAGAGGCCGGTGCTTTGAAGTGAGTATTCTCTGTCATCCAGTCCAATACCCAAGATTTCACATCTTCAGCATTTCCTGTGATGTGCAGCGTTGCATAGAACTGAAGAATTAGTTCTTCATTCCAGTCACATATATTAGTGCAGAAGTTGAGCAGTCCAGCATCGTGAAGAACACTGAGGACTGACGTGAAGCAAGGCATTGATTCCATGTCCACATGAGGAATACGCGCATGGTCGAAGACTTTCTCCTTATCAAAAAGTAGTGAAGAATAGAAGTTTGCTTGGCTGGCAGTCCAGAAACGCTTCCTTCTAAGATGAGCAGAGTCATATGGGTTATAATCTGTGAAGAATACATGCACATGGAAGAAGTCAGCAACCTTGATTTTTTGCTTCTTGGAGAAGGGATTCTTCGGCTTGAGCTAAGGAGTGTCAGTCAAAGTCATCATAGCCTCAGGAATCACATTCTCAGGAACCACAGGCTGAGGAATTTTAGTTTCAGCTGCAGCCTGGTTCTTATTTTCTTCAGTAGCTTTTTCATCATCGCTAGTGTCTGGAATTTCTTCACTAGCATTATCATCAGCGCCGCTAGTGGCTGGAATTGCTTCAACAGTATTTTCATCAGCGCTAGTGGCTGGAGGTGCTTCAGGAACACGAGGTTCTTCAGAGCCCGCAATAACTTCAGTGTGCACAGGGGACTGAGGGATTTGTTGGAGTGGGGTGAAGAGCGGAGAGTTGGGGTGCTGACTATCCCAATAGTCATCATTTAGCACTGGAGTGGAGCACCCAATATCCACATCTTCCTCATTCAGTTCTTCAATGCCTGCCTCTTCAGCTGTGAACTGAGGCATAGGCGATGAGATGATTGGAGTTGAAGGGATATCACCCGCTTCAATTTCTTCGTCTATCTTCTTTGTAGAAGCAGTGGAAGGAACGTCTTATCTGATCCGCTTGGGATCTCATAATCTTCACCAAAAGGAATGAGTTCCTTTGATGGCATGCTTGAAACTGGAATAGCATCAATTGGATTCTTGTAAGAGCTTGTCAATTTCTTCATCTTCTTTGGAGCCGAAGACTGAGATGAGGTAGATGCTTTCCTTTTCTTCACTGTTGCTTGCTCCATAGCTTTGGTTTTCCTCGCTTCTGATGCAGAAGGAAGAACTGAGCTTGTTGTTGGTGTGGGAGAAGTGGAGGAAATATGTTCTGTTTCTTCAGGCGCAACTGATGTAGTTGCCCTAGTTGGTTTAGATTCCTCAAGCTTAACGGTTGATGCCTCAGCTGGCCTGGCTTGTTCTTCAGGTGCAACACTAGTGGTTGCCCTGGCAATGTCATCAGCGGCTGGAATGTAGTCATCAGCCTTAGTACTCAAATTTTCTTCAGCAGCCTAATTGTCATCAGCGGTGCTGGCATTTTCTTCAGTAGGCTGAGCCGATGCTTTAGACTAAGGAATTTCAATGTGCGTTTGAGTAGCAACATTGGAGGTGAATGTCTTTGCCAATTTCACAAATTTGACTTTTGGCGCCCTTCCAGTCAGCATGGTAGGCATCAAATTAATCACTGAGGTTTTTGATCTCAGCTTGAACAGCCACAAGTTCATCAGTTGTCATCTTGACAATGTTCTTCTTCAGATAGCGCTCTTTCTTGTACCGCACTTTCTTCAGCTGCCTGACCTTTTCAAACTTCCATTTTTCTTCGCCTATGAAGGTGGTCAACATGTGACTTTGGCCATAAGTCAGCTTGAAGTCTGGCATAGGAGTGCTAGGGTCCTTGTGCTAGAGATCAATGTATTCAAGGATCAACTTTGGATCCAGTAGGAGAGGAATTTCACTTCCTTTGGCTCTAGCGGCCCTCTGTTGTCTATCTCTGATGCTTTTTTCAAGTTCTTCATCATCAGCTTCATCATCAGAAGACGGTACCTGAAAGGCGACCTGCTTCTTTTGAGGAATTGGTCTAGTGCCTCGTTCAGCAGTGGCCTTCGTCTTCAGCAATGTGGGGCTAGTTGAGGAATGCAGAGGAGCTGAAGAACTTGCAGAGGCTCCTGAGGCAATAGATTTTCCTATGGTCCTTTGGCAAGAGGCGAGATGCACAGGTGCTGAGGACTTTGCCAGAGGAGCCGAGGGTTTTGGAACTTGAGGAACTGGGCAGCTTGAGGGATTTGCCATGAGGGCTTAGTGGAAGAGCTTGGCCATGAGGGCATTGAAGAAGAAGTGCCTGGCTTATGTGCGGGCTTCTTAGGCATGGCCTTCTTAGGCTTGCTAGCAGAGGCCTCAGCGGTGGCAACAGTAGAGTATTCATTGAATTTCGTCACTGCTTCTTTAGCCATTTTGGCTAGTTTTGCTTGGCACTTGGCCCATTCATCGGGATAGTCCTCACCGCGCTTGAGGCTGGTGGGATCAGCTTCTTGGCCAGGTGCCAGTGGAGGTCTTGGGAAAGGAGGGTGAAGAGCGAATTTCTTCATGTACTTTGGACTTACATACCTATACTCCCTCCATTCACGTGCCCATCTCCTCTCTATCCTTTGTATGCGCACCTTGCGCTGATTTTTGTCCTCCTTTCCATGTGCGGTCTCACCAGGAGTGCAATAATCCTTGTAAATGTCATCAGGGATCTCAAAAGTTGTGTTGACTTCCAGCTTCTTTCCTCCCTTCTGAGGTTTCTTTCCTTCAGCCATTTTCTTCAGCTGAGGATTTTGAACAGTTGAATTCTCTGAAGAGGTATGCAGTTTTTCTTCGAGGAACGCTGCAAATGAGGTAAGTTGATAAGAACCTAGTGATTCAGCAGCAGACATGTGTACCTGTGAACAGAGTATAGGTGTGAAGAATTTGGAGAGGTCATATGCGTTCTTAGAAGTTTTTGCAAAAAGAACAAGTTTGAGGAATTTGACCAGATGTGTCTTGAGGAATTTCACTAAGCGTTCTTTGACTTAGGTTCCTGAGTTGTGTAGATTGAAAATCCACACAATTGAGGAATCTTGAAGAAAAACATGGCTTAGAAAACAGATCAAGAACAGATGTTTATGTGGGGTGTTTAGAGTGTGAAGATTGAAGAATAAACACATTTTGAAGATTTTGACGAAATCACTGGAATCAATAAAGGGCAGTAAAAGTAACTTTTAATTACCCTTGATGAAGAAGACGATGAACTGGGAATGTAGATTGGAAGTTTGTCAGTGCAGATCTTTGACGCCCTAACTTGGCAGGGGAAGACGGCTACGACGGCAGCGGAGTGAAGAAATCCGTGGCTGGCGCGAGTACGACGGCGACGAGGTCGAGGTAGCGAAGCTCTTCCTCACCGGCGATGATGAAGTAGCGGAGGTGCTAGGTTTTGAGAGCTCGAGCGAGCGAGTGAGGTCGCGCGGAGTAAAAACAGACTGAGGAAGGGAAGGGGTATTTATAGCCACGGTGAAAAATTGCTCGTCCGAGGAAAATGGACGAACGTGCCCCTGACCTTTCTCATCTATGCGACATGTGTCACCCACGTACTATGAGGTGGTGATCGTGTGAGATCGTGGGTGAATAGATAAGTATTAACATGGAATGTGGAACGGTTTGAGCAGCAAAAGCCGAAAATTCAGATATGAATTTTTTTAATGTTTCATTTGCAAATTCTTCAGTTGAAAAGGACACAGTGAAGATTTTGAACGGGTTTCAAATAGAACGCACATGAAGAATTTGTGAACAGACTGGGTTGAGTTTAGCATAGAGGGGGAAGGGTCCGATCACATTCACTTAGTAGAAGAAGCAACTTGAAAAATAACAATAAGTGAATGTTGTAGAGGACATAAACTCATATATATATATATATATAGCCAATGAAGAAAAATGACAGAATCAATGAAGACTTGCAAAGTTGAAGAATTTGAACAACTGAGGAATTTCAAAAATGAAGAAAAACTCAAATTGAAGATTTTCAACTTTTGTTGGTGGCGTGACCCACCGTATAAGAATGATGATTTCAGATGCCGCGTACAATTGTCGTAGGGCTCTGAGAATCAAATTCTTTGTTAATTTCTTCACACTTAGAGGGTTAGTCTTCATTGATTGAATAAAAACGTTACTTCGTGTGTTGCACATCTAAGTCATCAATTTTGCATAAGTGTTAGGATGTGTGTCCTTTTCAAAGGACATTCGAAGATTCTAAGATATTTATATCACACCGCAACTTGCTAAATCTCTTCTCATCCAAGGGCTTTGTGAAGATATCGGCTAGCTGTTCTTCGGTCTTCACGTGCTCAATGGAGATGTCGCCCTTCAACACATGATCCCGAAGAAAATGATGACGGATCTGAATGTGCTTTGTCTTTGAGTGCTAAACTGGGTTATGAGCAATCTTGATGACACTCTCATTGTCACAATAGAGTGGCACATTCTTCACATTGATGCCGTAGTACTTGAGAGTTTGCTTCATCCATAGCAATTGAGCACAACACGATCTAGCAGCAATGTACTCAGCTTCAGCAGTAGAGAGTGATATGCAGTTCTGTTTCTTCGGAGACCAACATACCAAGGATCCTTCGAGGAAATGGCATGTGTCTGATGTTGACTTGTGGTCCACACAATCACCAGCATAGTCAGAGTCTAAATATCCAATGAGATCAAAAGCTGATCCCTTGGGATACCATAATCCCAAGTGTTGGAGTGTGAGCTACATATCAAAGAATATGCTTCACAGCCTTATGGTGTGATTCCTTCGGTGTAGCTTGAAAGCGGGCACACATGCAAACACTAAGCATAATATCTGGCCTAGATGCACATAAATACAATAAAGAACCAATCATGGAGCGGTATACCTTTTGATCGAAGTCAATACCGTTTTCATCAGTGCATAGATGGCCATTTGTGGGCATAGGGATTTTGACGTCTTTGCAATCTTGCATGTCGAATTTCCTCAATACATCCTTGAGGTATTTTTCCTGAGATATGAATATGCCATTGCGCTATTGACGAATCTGAAGACCTAAGAAGAATTTCAGTTCTCCCGTCATAGACATTTGATATTCTTCACTCATCATGTAGGCAAATTCATCATTGCAACGTTGGTCAGTACAGCCAAAGATGATATCATCAACATATATTTGGCACATAGATAATTCATCATCATAAGCTTTGGTGAAAAGAGTTGGGTCAAGTGAACCAGGTTTGAAGCCTTTCTTCATGAGGAATCTACTATTCTTAAGAAGTTGATCCCCACTCCAAGCAATTCTCTCTACATGCACATTGTCCACATCATCATGCATGCCACATAAGCTTTTAGTTCCAAACACCAACCAATCCACAGACAATAATTCTCGGTCAGCCTGACCATCCTTTACTTGGGAAGTTAATTGTAAACTCAACCAGCCCATTATCTCCTTCAGGCTGAAGAAAGGAAAAGAAACTATACTGGTTCTTCATATCCCATTATTGAATGTCAATGGCTCTTTGACTTCTCATGGAAACAAATTTAGGAGTAACGGAGGCATGCATCCCATTAGACGAGGGGCTATTCATGTCCGCTGTTGTCCTTAAGATGCCCTCTCCAATTCTTGGATTTGTCCTTTCCTTTCCCATCCCGCAGTCTCTCGCTCGAAACAATGGGTGCGCACATTTAGGCTCCTAGGCCAGCACTATGAGGAGCGACAACATGGCTGAAGACATTTCCCCGGACGTGGACGGTAGCCATGACGTTGAATATGGAGACAGCGAGGTGGGACGAGAGGGTGAGAGGATGCATGTCGGCATCGCCGGCCCAATTAGACAGGAGGCACGATAGCGGGGCGCGGCCAACGCAGCTGAGGATGCCACCGGTGCCACGCTTTGTGAGAGCGCAGGGGAACACCATAGATTGCTCGAGCTGGGCCATCTGGCCAACCTTCTCCCCCGAAGCTCATGTGGCCTAGCAGGTCATGCGGTTCGCCTCAGTTCTTGCTTCTTTTCTTCACTCATCTACCTGATCTTGGTCCCCTACACGAACACTAATATATTTTGTATCAAGCCTCTTGGTCATGATGTTTTTACATTTATCTTCTCCCTATATTAGTTTTCTCATTTAAATAAATTATGTGATAATAATTTTTTAGTTGATGGTCTCCTTTCCACTGATATGAACAAAGTACTTTTGATCATCTAATAAAATACTATGATCACGTATAAAATTAGATTTTCTAACTTCTCCCCTCTCTTTTGAGCTCTTTGTCACACAGTAACATCCCGCTGCAACACACGGGGTATTATATAGTTCCTTCAAAGTATCATACCATGCCCGAGGGGCCTGCTTGAGGCCATAGAGGGCCTTATTGAGTCTGAAGACTTTGTCGGGATGCTTTGGATCCTCAAAACCTAGGGGTTGAGCAACATATACTTCTTCCTAAAGCTTACCATTGAGGAATGCACTTTTCACATCCATTTGATATAAGATGATATTATGATGGTTAGCATAAGCAAGTAATATGCGAATAGCTTCAAGTCTAGCAACAGGTGCAAAAGTTTCATCGAAATCAATTTCTTCAACCTGTGTGTAGCCTTGAGCTACAAGTCGTGCCTTATTCCTCACCACAAGGCCATTTTCATATTGCTTGTTACGGTAGATCCATTTTGTGCCGATGATATTGTGCTTGCGAGGGTTTGGTCTCTTGACAAGTTCCCAGACGTTGTTGAGCTTGAACTGATGTAATTCCTCTTGCATAGCTTGAATCCACTCGGGCTCCAGAAATGCTTCATCTACCTTAGTGGGCTCTGGTGCACTGATGTCGCTGATGATTTTCTCAATCTGCACTTCATTAGCGACACGAGGATGAGCTGGTTGACGATGAGGAATTTGCTCAGCATTTTCTTCAAAGCCATTTTCTTCAGGTGCACCAACATGATGTTCTTCATGTTCTGGAATAACTTCTTCAGCAGATTCTTCGGTAGGAATGACATCCTTAGTAGCCTTGAACTTAATAGATTCCTCAGGAGGTATTTCATCTGTCATAGGAGGTAGGTGCTCTCTTTGCGAGCCATTAGTCTCATCGAACCGCACATCTACAGTTTCAACAACCTTGTGGTGATAGGTGTTGAAGACTCTGTAGGTGTGCGAGTCCTTACAATAACCAAGCATAAAACCTTCATGTGCTTTCAGTGCAAATTTAGAACTGTGATGAGGATCTCTAATCTAGCATTTAGCACCTAAGACTTTGAAATAACTCACATTGGGTTTCTTGTTAGTGAGGAGTTCATATGCAGTCTTCTTGAAGAATTTGTGAAGATATACTCCATTGATGATGTGGCACGCAGTATCAATTGCCTCATGCCAGAAGCGAGGAGGCATCTTGTACTCATTGAGCATAGTGTGGGCCATCTCAACAAGAGTCCTGTTCTTGCGCTCCACGACGCCATTCTGCTGAGGAGTATAGGGAGCAGATAACTCATGAGTAATACCAAGTTCATCAAGATAGTCATCGAGACCGGTGTTCTTGAACTTAGTTCCATTGTCACTTCTGATGTGCTTGATCTTCACACCAAAGTTGGTTGAAGCCCTCGAGGAAAATGGTTTGAAGACTTCCTGCACTTCAGTTTTGTAAGTGATGATATGCACCCATGTATATTGAGAATAATCATCAACAATGACAAAGCCATATAAAGATGCAGCATTAGTAAATGTGGCATAATGAGTAGGGCCAAAGAGATCCATGTGAAGCAATTCAAATGGACGAGTGGTAGTCATGATGGTCTTTCAGGGATGCTTGGCCTTGGTCATCTTTCCAGCTTCACAAGCTCCACACAAATGGTCCTTGAGGAATTTGACACCCTCGATGCCAATGACATGCTTTTTCTTCGCGAGCGTGTGCAAGTTCCTCATCCCAGCATGACCAAGTCGTCTATGCCATGGCCAGCCTTCTGAGGCTTTTGCAAGTAGACATGTAGCAGGTTGTGGTCCTATAGAGAAATCAACAATATACAAATCTCCTCTCCTAAATCCTTCGAAGACTTTGGAATTGTCAGCTTCCATGATCACAACACAACGATACTTGCCAAAGACGACAACCATATCAAGATCACAAAGCATTGAGACAGACATGAGGTTGAACCCTAAGGACTCGACAAGCATGACTTTGTCCATGTGTCGATCCTTTGAGATTGCAACCTTACCTAGACCCAATACCTTGCTTTTTCCTTTGTCAGCGTAGGTGATATGCTTCAGATGCGATGGAGATAAGGGAGTGTCCATCAATAGATTCTTGCCACCAGTCATGTGATTTGTGCATCCACTATCGAGGACCCACTCAGTGCCTTTGGGTTGATCATCCTACAGATGAATTAGTGTAACTTATGAACTCATATACTTCATTAGGAAGAATATGACATCAACTCATCAGATCAATTTCATCAAGCAATAGAACAGATATAGCAATGTGAGGACGTGAGAAATGAAAATTCATTTCTTCATGATTAGCTTGCGTCCTTTCAAGCATATTCAGGTCTCCAGCAAATTCTTCACACGTTTAAGTTCGTCTGGAGATCTGACCCTGCATAAGAGATTAGTTCTTTTTCTTCACCACCCACATCTGAAGGGGTGGCAAAGAGTTCATCATTCTGCGAGCTCCATAAGAGAAAGGTGGCATAGATGCCAGTCCACTTCATTTCGCATAAGAGGGGTTAGGGTAAGCATACGAGTAAGCATAGAAATTCTTCGAGGATTTATGAACATAATGATTTGAAGAATAGTGCACATATCCATAATCCTTAGCCTTTCCTTGCGAAATAGAGGTGTTATCACGATGATGTTCATGTGAGGACTTTGATCCTTTTGAGGAATTTGGTCCGTATGAGGACTTGGATCCATATGAAGAATTTGGTACATATGAAGAGTTTGATCTGGGGTTCCTATTCTTCACAGGTGGTGTCATGATGACATTCACCTAAAGAATTTTAAGGCACCTTTTGGGAACCCAGATTTTCTTCTTAGGGGGACCGTTCCTGCAGTTAGTGCCAACATATCTAGCAAATACTTCACCATTCTGATTTTTGAACAGTTTGTAATTGGAGTCAAATGATTCATCAGAAGAATGTGAAGATTCACATGTAAAGCCAGATAAAGTAGATGGATCCGCTGAAGGTCCCTTTGCAGCAACCCATGGGGTTTTAGGATACTACTCAGGTTTCTAGTAGGTCCCATCAGCATTGAGTTTCCTCTCAAAGGCAATACCCTCTTTCCTAGGGTTCCTGTTGAGGATCTGCTTCTTAAGCACATCACAAAGAGCCTGATGCCCTTTGAGGCTTTTGTACATGCCTGTCACATACAATTCGTTCAGCCCTGCATGGTCATGATACTAGTAGCATCCCTCAGATGAGGAATTAGTGATAGCAGAGACATGTGAAGAATTTGCAGCAATAGAAGCATTTGAACATTCAGGTGAAGAATTAGCAGATTCACGTTCAATGCACTTCAAACATGGGGGATTAAACTCTTCCTGAGGAGCGCTGATTTGTTGAGCAAGTAATGAATCACGCTCCTTCTGAAGATCTTCATAACTCACTCTTAACTGCTCAATATCTCACTTTCTTTGAAGAAATTCATAAGAAAGCTTCTCATGATCAGATAAGAGAGTGTTATGATGACTCTGAATATTGTCAAATTTGGACTGAAGTCCCTAAAGACTTTCAGCCAAAGCTTTAGAATGATCCATTTCTTCACCCAACATATCATCGCTTCATCTAGCATGTTTTGAACTTTTTCCAAAGCTCTTTATTGTTTAGTGGCAAGGGAAGCAAGTTTGACATAACTGGGTCCAAATTCATCACCAGATTCATCATCACTGGACTCAGATAAGTAGCATTCAGTTACCTTGGCACCTTTTGCCATAAGGCATGGTGCAGAGGATGAGGATTCTGGATTGAAAGTCATAGCCTTGCGCGATTCCATGAAATCCTCAAACCAGGGTTCATGGTGAGATCGATGGCCTTCATAGACCTCAGAGAGTCGGCCCCAGATGAGCTTCGCATGGCAGAGATGCATAACATTCCTGAACTGATTTTGTGACAAGCCGGAGCAGATGATGTCCTTCACTGTGAGGTTGAGTAGCGTGTACTTGCGAATATCATCAGCCTCCGCCATCTTGCATAGGCCAGTAAGACCAATCTCAGTGACAGTCCAGAGTTAGCTGTTCATCGCCATGAGGCTCTTCTGCATCATGGCCTTCCACTTGGGATAATCATGACCGTCAAAGATGGGGCATGTCACAGTCTTCATTCCTGCGGTCGACATAACTAAAACTCCAGGCGGTTAAACCAAAATCACACAAAACAAGGGATTACCTCGCTCTGATACCAATTGAAAGTGCGTTAAGTCGACTAGAGGGGGGTGAATAGGCGATTTTTATGAATTCTTCACAAAGGAATTTCAGGGTGAGGAAATTCCTGAGCGAAGAACTACTTGCAGTGGAATAAGTGCTCAGATGCGTACATGACATAACATAAACATGGATATCATGATGACATAAAAACATGCACAGAGTACAAAAAGCATAAGCACATGATAAAACAGGATGAAGACAAACAGACTGAAGAAATTGAACTGAGGAAATTGAGAAAGTCTTCAGTCAAAGCCTTCAAACAGATATGAACAAGCACACAACACAGTAATGAGGAAATGAAGGGGTTGAGAAAATAGAACCAGTAAGCTTGGTGAAGACAATGATTTGGTAGACCAGTTCCAACTACTGTGACAATTGTACGTCTGGTTAGAGCGGCTAGGTATTTAAACTTGAGGACACACAGTCCTCACCATATTCTCCTTGAACTAAGGTCACACAGACCTCGTCCAATCACTCGTGGTAAGTCTTCAGGTGACTTCCAAACCTTCACAAACTTGGTCATGCGACAATCCATAATTTCCTCTTGGATGCTCTAGACCATGACGCCTAACCGTCTGGAGGATGCACAGTCCTCAAAGGTAACAAGCGTCGGTTCCACACAGGAACAATCTCTTCATTGATGCTCAATCACTTTGGTTTGTAGGTGTTTGGTTTGGGGTTTGGGGTTTTTCCTCACTTGATGATTTTCGCTCAAAGTCCTCGGAGGATGGGATGCCCTCAATGACAAGTGTCAATTTCTCGCGGAGCAGCCAACCAGCTAGTGGTTGTAGGGGGCGGCTATTTATAGCCTAGGGAGCAACCCGACATGATAAGACATAAATGCCCTTCAATGATATGACCGTTAGGTGGGTAGATATTTTGGGACAGTTGGCGCGTAGCACAACAACGGTCGGAAATTTGACTATCAAATTCCTCAGGGCTATCATGTTCCTCACTTGTAGGTAATACGCACTGGCGAATTCCTAACTCCTCAGTCAGAACAAATTCCTCAGAGACCAGAAGAACTTCATCTCTGTCACTGAAGAAATTGACTGAACTGTATGAGATTTCTAATGGCTTCACTCGAAGGGAATTGTAGGTGTAGGATTTTGAGATGAGCATCACTTGGAAACTTTTCCTTAGTTTTACCTCGACCCCCTTTAACAGTACGGTGTTTCCTATGACTCAAGAAAGAGAAAATGAAACTATGAAAACAAAAGTCTTCATGCTTTATGTTCCTCATATGAATAACAAGTCTTCACGGTCACACAAATTTCTTCACTTTCAAAGTCTTCAGAAATCCAAAGTCTTCAATTGAAGACATTCATTTTTAGGGGTCGACTTTCTCTGTAAATATCAAACTCCTCATAGACTTGTAGACCCGTGTACGCTCACAAACGCATTAGTCCCTTAACCTATAAGTCTTCAATACACCAAAATCACTAAGGGGCACTAGATGCACATATAGACTAATGCCCTTAAGATCATCAAGAGTATATCCAATAGCGGCACGGTGCTTCTTGAGAGTTTTCAATAATTTCTTTTCTTCATGCCCTGAAAGGTTAGCACTAATAACAGGATATATCTTCTTTTCATCAAGATAAGCATATTCAGAGTATCAGGTAATTGTTTAAGCTCAAACACGGGATCACCCTTAGGTGGAGGAGGATCCCAAGTATTTCAATAGGCACATTGTGTTTCAAAATAGGTCCTTGATTAAAGAATACTTCATCTATTTCCCTTTTTCATTCATAAACATATCATTTTCATGGTCTAGCAAATATTGTTCTAAAGGATCAGCAGGAGGCACGACACTAGAAGCAAGACCAATAATTCCATCCTTACTAGGCAATTCTTTATCATGGGGTCGTCTATGAAATTTAAAGAAATTAAAATCATGAGACATATCCCCTAAACCAATAGTAACAATATCTTTCTCGCAGTCTATCTTAGCATTAACAGTATTTAAGAAAGGTCTACCAAATATAACGGGACAAAAATTATCTTGTGGGGAACCAAGAACAAGAAAATCAGTAGGATATTTGATTTTGCCACACAAGACTTCAACACCTCTAACAATCCGAATTGGGGATTGATACGTCTCCAACGTATCTATAATTTTTGGTTGCTCCATGCTATATTATCTATTGTTTTGGGCAATATTGAGCTTTATTTTCCACTTTTATATTATTTTTGGGACTAACCTATTAACCGAAGGCCCAACCCAGATTTGCTGTTTTATGCCTATTTCAGTGTTTTGAAGAAAATGAATATCAGACGGAGTCGAAACAGAACGAAATCAACTAGAGAAGTTATTTTTGGAAGGAAACATACCTAATGGACTTGGACCCCACGTCAAGGAAGGAACGAGGTGCTCATGAGGGTGGGCCCCCCTAGGGCGCGCCCCCTGTCTCGTGGGGCCCTCGTGGCTCCCCTGACGTACCTCCTGCACCCATATATACCTACGTGACCTAAAACTACCAGAACACACAATATAGATCGGGAGTTCCGCCGCCAGAAGCCTCCGTAGCCACCAAAAGTCAATCGGGACCCTGTTCCGGCACCCTGTCGGAGGGGGGAACCCTCACTGGTGGCCATCTTCATCATCCCGGTGCTCTCCATGACGAGGAGGGAGTAGTTCTCCCTCGGGGCTTAGGGTATGTACCAGTAGCTATGTGTTTAATCTCTCTCTCTCTCTCGTGTTCTTGAGATGATATGATCTTGATGTATCGCGAGCTTTGCTATTATATTTGGATCCTATGATGTTCTTCCCCCCTCTTCTCTCTTATAAAGTTATAATGAATCGAGTTTCCCCTTTGAAGTAATCTTATCGGATTGAGTCTTTAAAGACTTGAGAACACTTGATGTATGTCTTGCCGTGGATATCTGTGGTGACAATGGGATATCACGTGCCACTTGATGTATGTTTTGGTGACCAACTTGCGGGTTCCGCCCATGAACCTATGCATAGGGGTTGGCACACGTTTTCGTCGTGATTCTTCGGTAGGAACTTTGGGGCACTCTTTGAGGTCCTTTGTGTTGGTTGAATAGAGGAATCTGAGATTGTGTGATGCATATCATATAATCATACCCACGGATATTTGAGGTCACATTGGAGTATCTAGGTGACATTAGGGTTTTGGTTGATTTGTATCTTAAGGTGTTATTCTAGTACGAACTCTAGGGCTGTTTGTGACACTTATAGGAATAGCCCAATGGATTGATTGGAAAGAATAACTTTGAGGTGGTTTCATACCCTACCATAATCTCTTTGTTTGTTCTCCGCTATTAGTGACTTTGGAGTGACTCTTTGTTGCATGTTGAGGGATAGTTATGTGATCCAAGTATGTTAGTATTGTTGAGGGAACTTACACTAGCGAAAGTATGAACCCTAGGCCTTGTTTCCACACATTGCAATACTGTTTACGCTCACTTTTATCACTTGCTACCTTGCTGTTTTTATATTTTCAGATTACCAAAACTATTATCTACTATCCATATTGCACTTGTATCACCATCTCTTCGCCGAACTAGTGCACCTATACAATTTACCATTGTATTGGGTGTGTTGGGGACACAAGAGACTCTTTGTTATTTGGTTGCAGGGTTGCTTGAGAGAGACCATCTTCATCCTACGCCTCCTACGGATTGATAAACCTTAGGTCATCCACTTGAGGGAAATTTGCTACTGTCCTACAAACCTCTGCACTTGGAGGCCCAACAACGTCTACAAGAAGAAGGTTGTGTAGTAGACATCAAGCTCTTTTCTGGCGCCGTTGCCGGGGAGGTGAGTGCTTGAAGGTATATCTTTAGATCTTGCAATTGAGTCTTTTAGTTTCTTGTTTTATCACTAGTTTAGTTTATAAAAGAAAAAAAATGGAATTGAGTTTGTCTCATACGCTTCACCTTTTTAATATCTTTCGTGAGTATGATGGAAAGGATAATTGTGCTCAAGTGCTAGAAGAAGAAATCTATAAAATGTTTGGCACTAAATATTTGAATGATGAGCATGATTGAAATGTTGTTAGTGTGAATTCCTTGAATATCCATGATGCTAATGATATGCAAAGCCACAAGCTTGGGGAAGCTATGTTTGATGAAGATGATATTTTTTGTCCCCCAAGCTTTGATGAGCAAATTTACTATGATGAAAGCATGCCTCCTATCTATGATGATTATTGTGATGACACGTACGCTTTAAAGAATAATGATAACCATGAAACTTGTCATCTTGATCTTAATTTTCAATCACGTGATAGTTATTTTGTTGAGTTTGCTCCCACTACTATTCAAGAGAAGAATTTTGCTTGTGTGGAGAGTAGTAAATTTTCTATGCTTGTAGATCATGAAAAGAATGCTTTAGGTGCTGGTTATATTGTTGAATTCATTCATGATGCTACTGAAAATTATTATGAGGGAGGAACATATGCTTGTAGGAATTGCAATAATATCAAGTTTCCTCTCTATGTGCTTAAAGTTTTGAAGTTATGCTTGTTTTACCTTCCTATGCAAGTTGATTCATGTTCCCACAAGTTGTTTGTTCACAAAATCCCTATGCATAGGAAGCATGTTAGACTTAAATGTGCTATTCATATTCTTCATGATGCTCTCTTTATGTTTCAATTCTTATCCTTTGTGTGAGCATCATTGAAATCATCATGCCTAGCTAGGGGCATTAAACGATAGCGCTTGTTGGGATGCAACCCGATTTTATTTTTGTCCCTTGCTTTTTGCTACTTTTTAGTAATAAATAACTCATATAGCCTATGTTTAGATGTGTTTTTATATGTTTAATTAGTGTTTGTGCCAAGTAGAACCTTTGGGAAGACTTGGGGGAAGTCTTGTTGATCATGCTGTCAAAAACAGAAACTTTAGCGCTCACGAGAACTGCTGTAATTTTTATTTCAAGATAGCTATTTAGTTAATTATTTTTGCAGATGATTAATAGATAAATTCCTCAGGTCCAGAAATTTATTTGATAATTTTACGATTTCTAGAAGTATACGTTTGATCCAGATTACTACAGACTGTTCTGTTTTTGACAGATTCTGTTTTCGATGTGTTGTTTACTTATTTTGATGAATCTATGGCTAGTAAAATAGTTTATAAACCATAGATAAGTTGGAATACAGTAATTATAACACCAATATAAATAAATAATGAGTTCATTACAGTACCTTGAAGTAGTGATTTATTTTCTTATACTAACGGAGGTTACGAGTTTTCTGTTAAGTTTTGTGTTGTGAAGTTTTCAAGTTTTGGGTAAGGATTCTATGGACTATGGAATAAGGAGTGGCAAGAGCCTAAGCTTGAGGATGCCCAAGGCACCCCAAGGTAATATTCAACGACAACCAAGAGCCTAAGCTTGGGGATGCCCCGGAAGGCATCCCCTCTTTCATCTTCGTTCATCGGTAACTTTACTCGGAGCTATATTTTTATTCGCCACATGATATGTGTTTTGCTTGGAGCGTCAATTTATTTTGTTAGGATTTGCTTGCTTTTATTTATAACAATGCTTTGCATATTTTATTCCAATAAAATAGGCATTGATGGTCTTTACTATGCCTATGTTACAAGTATACATGTTGCTGTTTGAAAACAGAAAGTTTACCGCTGTTGCAATAATTCCCTAGAAAAGTCAGAATGTGATAAAATGTTGAAACCTTTTGCATATTAAGCTCTGATAAATTTACTACAGTGGGAATTTTATTTCATAACTTTTTGAGCTAGGGAAGTATGGATGTTGCTGCTTTATTTACAGACTATCCTGTTTAGGCAGATTGCTGTTATGTTTGCATTGTTTGCATATGTTTGCTTCTTTAATGATTCTATTTGAGGATAGGACTATTAAATATGTAGAGGAATTTAGTATGCAATGTTGAATAATAATTTTAGTGATTTGCTACAGTAGAGTATGATAAGGTTTTTGCAATAGTTTATGCTAACTTATCTCACGAGTCCTTGTTGAGTTTTGTGTGGATGAAGCTTTTGAGATTTAGGGAGACCGTGTGACGAGGACATGTATTAGGGGTAGGGTAACAGGCCTGACCTAAAGGCCCTACCCATGGACACCGTATACTTTGTACTGGGCCCCTGGGCCAGATCGCTGTCTAGATGTACCACGACTTGAAAGTCACTCGGGCGGCGATCACCACTCGGAGCATGGCACTTCACTCGACGAGCTCATTCCACTCGACCATGTAACTCACTCGGATATGCAAAGACCAACAGTCAGCATGACGGTTTTGTAGTGGGCAGGCATTATGGCATTGATGCTCCACCGTGTAACATAAGGGGTGAGGGGTGGCGCACTCTATATAAGCCACCCCCACCACTAGACGAGGGGGCTCTCTTTTTTCATCTCTCTCTCTCTCTCTCTCTCTCTCTCTTTCTAGTCTCAGGACTTAGCTCAGGCATGGGGATCCGTTCTCCTCTCTCGCATACATTGTAATCTCCGGATACATACTCAGATAAAACAAAGCCTCTCCGGAGCACGAGACGTAGGGTTGTTATCTCCACCATGAGAGGCCCGAACTCGCTAAAACCACCGTGTCATCCATATGCATCTCGATAGATCATGCTCCCTTATCCTACCCCTCTCTTATTGTCAGAATCGTTACCACGACAGTTGGCGCCCACCGTGGGGCATGGTGTCTATCGAGCCATGATGCAAATGGTTTTATTTCTTCGATCTTCGTCCGTCGATCAACAATCATCAATGGAGGGTTCGATCCAGGATGCTCCGGACATCACTCCATCCACAGGGGAGACATGACACTCTCCGTACAGAGGGATTAGGAAGTCCCATTCCATACTATCTTGTTCTTCACAATCGATCATTAATCTAACAATGGTTGTTTTTTATTTTGTATGTACATGCACGAGCAAAGCATGGCAAACAGAGGAAACAAACATCCATCCAAGCACATACAAGGAGAACCATCCACCTTCAGGTTGACTTGCCTCATGTCTGCGTGAGCTGACCACCTGAATTGGTGTTCTGGACATCGCCAATAGCAGCAACGACGGCGTGAAAGCAGTAAACCGACTGCGCCTCCACGCACGGCCATCGGCACCGATCGCTTCATCATCGTCCCTGACCTCGGCACCACCAACTGCGCCTCCACACACGTCCACCGGCGTCGTCCGCCTCTTCATGGTCACGCACGATAACCGGCGTCGTCGTCACGCACGGCCGCCGGAGCCGTTCGCCTCGTCGTCGACTTCGGCCTCGTGTTCGCGGTTGCTCGGCGACGACCTCCGTAGTGGAGGCGCAGGGCCGACGCAGCGTAGGCGTACAGTGCTTCTTCCTCCGGCGCCGGTCGCCGGCGATGGTCTCGGTGGCGGGGGTGCGCTGCAGCGACGGCCTAGGAAATGGCCTCGATCCGCAAGCAATGGCCCTTTATCCGAATTAAAGGAGTCAACGCCTGGTAAGTGCATGCATAATGTTGGTTGTTTCCTCAATCAATTAACTGCATGCTGGGAAAAACAAGGAAACCGAAGGACGACTCCCACCAATAGGCAACCCCGCTGGCTCTGCTTTGTCAAGGTATAATTGCCTCATTAAGCGGCCAATTGGTGAGGATTTACAACGTCAGTTACCTAATTATTGCGGCCAAAAGTGCGTTGCTTCAGCGCTAGTTAATTGGTGCATGCATGCATGCCGTTAACTCGGCGGCTATGCTGGCTATACTTGCTAACTTGCAGGGAAGCGCCGGTACAACAAAATATATTTGTAGGTGTAGATGTACTTGCTAACTTGCAGGCACTGAGACGAACAACGTCACCCCGTCGACTCATCATTTATTCCACTTGGCAGATAGCGTGGCAACCGGATTGCTGCCTAGCTATGGTTCACTCGACCGATTGACCATTTCACTCGGCCGGTTAACGAACTGGTTCACTCGGCCAGCCAGCCCGGAGATGATTTTTGCACTCTAGACAATTAACGTGTCGATTACACGGTTGGTTGGCTTCAGCGTGCGGCCACCGGCGCTGTCCGTCTCGTCACCGTCTCTGGCTTCGTCTGCGAGGCCGTTATCGAACCTCCGCACACGGCCATCGGCGTCGTCCAGCTTGTCATAGTCTTCAGCCTCATCTACAACGTCATCGACGAACACTCACACACGGCTCCTCCGAACGCGGTGTCCGCCGCCCCGCAGCAGCCTCCGTGATGGAGGCACTCGACAGAGATGAAACCAAAGGAAACGTCATCCACAACCACTCGGTTGGTCACCTCATAACCACTCGGCCGCCCCGCGTGTCGCCACTCGGTTGGTCACCTCATAACCACTCGGCCGCCCCGCGCGTCGCCATCGGTTGGTCACCTCATAACCGCTCGGCCGCCTAGCGCGTCGCCATCGGTTGGTCACCTCATAACCACTCGGCCGCCCCGCGCGTCGCCAAACATCGGTTGGTCACCTCATA
>NC_041390.1:171863433-171910799 GCF_002162155.2 Triticum dicoccoides | reverse complement strand
AGTCCAGTACTCGCCTAAGTTTGAAAAAAAATCCTACCGAGTGGAGAGCAAACCTCCCACTCGGGGGCTTAGCTGCAGTCCAGTACTCGCCTAAGTTTGAAAAAAATCCTACCGAGTGGAGAGCAATCCTCCCACTCGGGGGCTTAGCTGCAGTCCAGTACTCGCCTAAGTTTGAAAAAATCCTACCGAGTGGAGAGCAAACCTCCCACTCGGGGGCTTAGCTGCAGTCCAGTACTCGCCTAAGTGTTTGAAATCCTACCGAGTGGAGAGCAAGCCTCCCACTCGGAGGCTTAGCTGCAGTCCAAGGACTCGCCTAACTAGCCAAAATCCGACTGAGACAAGAGCAAACCTCTAATTCAAGGAGCTGCATCACAAGTATAATGTGCGCTCCATCCCTATCTGCAAGGACACCGAGACGAAAGTCGACTGTCACCATCGCCTCGTCACCACTCGACCGCCCCGCGCGTCGCCGCTCGGTTGGTCGCCTCATCACCACTCGGCCACTCGCGCGCCTTCAGACAGCTAAGTCATTTTACATTCTGTTATTTCCATCTTCCCGAGTATCCCGTAATTCACACATCACGTCCACTCGGGGGCCACGCCATCGAGTGTACCTCTATGCTCGGCTGTTTATTTTCACATACTTGCTTAGTACTGGTAATGTGACTCACGAGTCCAGCTTCCATTTTTTCGCATACATTATTCACGAACACCATGTGTCGTTCTTCATTTCGAGTTTGCATCGGTCCTCCGAGGCTGCAACTCAGTCGAAACACTACACTTCCACTTTATTTGAGCCAGTATTCCAATGAGTTCAGTCGGATCCGTCGCTTCGACAAGTTCGAACGGATCCTTCGCTCTTTCAGACTCTTGCGGTTAACCAGCAAGTCCCTTGCACTCCCAGCGGGTGTCTATGGGTGTTATAAACACAAATCATTTCAGCACACGTCAAATTTCCTCGAGAAATTATTTCGTTGACTTGTGCCATTTTTACACAAGTTATGCGATCACTCGACGGCCCTATGCGCCAACTTCATCGCTGCTCGGACTCGGTCACCGTACCGGTCCTAGCGCACCACAACACCGACCTTGTCACCTGTTGGCTTCAAACACATTCGGCCAACCCCTCAGAGGAATCCTCTTCATCATATCAATGACATAGACCTCGTCAGGCATGAGACTGATAAGTCCCTTTTATAATTAAATTGCACATTTCACTCTTTTGCGAGTTTGCCTCTTTCAAGCATCACTCGGAAATTTCTCCTCATCCTTACCCGAGTCCGACTCGATGGATTGCAAATTATCCATTCAACACTATATTTCCCGTATTCCGACATGTCCGTTGTTGAAGCCTGTAGTACGCTCGGGAGCTACGCCGCACTCGGGGGCTGCAACTCTTTTGGAATGACACTCTCCTGAGTGGTCGAGTGCTTCATCACCAGTTAGATCCTTCACTTCAACAAGTGCATTCGACCCACCACTTTGACAAGTTTTATAATCACCCAGACGCTCTGCGCGCCATCCTCATTCCTACTCAGACTCAGTTGTCACGCCGGTCTTGTTGCGTCGCAACCACACTACATCATCCTCGTCGCTACATTAACTTCGAAAGCATCTGGCTAACTCCTTCGAAGACAATTTCATCTACTTGGCTGGACACGTAGTCCTTCACTCGGCCACCTCACGTATCTTCACTCGGCCGTCCCGCACGTCACCACTCGGTTGCGCACATCTTCACCGCTTGGTCGCTCCGCGCGTCGCCTCTCGGTTGTGCATGCCTTCACCACACGGCCGCCCTGCACGTCACCCGTTGGCTGGACACGTAATCCTTCACTCGGCCACCTCGTGCATCCTCACTCGGCCGTCCCGCACATCGCCACTCGATTGTGCACGTCTTCACCACTTGGCCGCTCCGCGCGTCGCCTCTCGGTTGTACATGCCTTCGCCACTCGGCTGCCCCGCGCATTGCCACTCGGTTGTGCACGTCTTCACCACTCGGCCACCCCGCGCGTTGCCACTTGGTTATGCACGTCTTCACCACTCGGCCGCCCCGCGCGTCGCCACTCGGATCTGCATGTCTTCACCACTCGACCGCCCCGCGCGTCGTCACTCGGTTGTACACATCATCGCCCCTTAACCACCTCGCGCATCACCATCAGTTGGACATGTCTTTACCTCTACACCCCCAACACGGGAGCGACTAAGTTACTCATATGATCAAACCTCATATCACATTCTCTAGCAAGCTTGCCTCCTTCGAGCATCACTCGGGGGCTACGCACAGCCGTCGGCCATGCCGCCCTTAGGGGTTACGCCCATTCAATCAACCCATCGATCACATCAGGAATATCTTTCTGACCATACTTGCCCGGTCTGCTGAAAATCTATAAGGGCAGTACTGTCCACTCGGACGATCGCCCAAATCATTACCTAAAGTCATCTTCAAGACTGCAAAAGGGTGAAAACAACGCTCCTCTCCGGATAACTTGGCCCTATCCTAGGTTCCAAGGCGTCAGTTTCACAAACTTGGACTCAGAGATGGCACGTGCTGGTGTTCCCCCGGGATAATGAGTGGCTTCTCCCCGGAGAGTTAGCCTACACACTAGCCTCGTCACTCGGGTTTCATGGCACGTCCATGTCAGACCACTAGTCTATCTCCTCCGGGAGACATACAAGTGCCACTAAGTCTTTCCTTGCAGTCAACATACCTCGATCAGTCGGGAAGCACGTCCACTCGGACAAATACCCCTTTCATGCAAGAGGGTGAAAATGAAGCTCCTCTGCGGATACAATGTACTCTTACAAATCCCCCTTTCATGCAAAATTTAACGGTAGAAGTACTAATGGAAAGATTACTCCCTGGAGTGTCCAGCTTTTTTCTACAGTCGGCAGTTTCAAAGCCGAATTCATTCACCGTGCCGAGAGCATGAAGATTCACCTGCTTGACCGAGTTCCAGGCTGAATTTATTCCGTGCCGAGTGCACGATGATCATTCCGACTGACTCGGCTCCAGGCTGAGCTTATTTACCATGTCAAGCACCTGAAGACGCATCCGATTGACTCAATTTCAGACTAAAAGATATTTACCGTGTCGACTGCGTGGAGGTTTACCAGGAGACTTAAACCCTCTGCCCGACTCATCTAGTCCGATAGAGGCTCGGGGACTACACCCAGCGGGTGCACTCAGCGTGCCCCCACTGGAAGAGAACTCAGAAAGAAACATTTTGGCTCGATGCAAAACCAGCTCCAGAATTACTCGACCTTCGAGTCAGAGAAGAACAAGTTCGACCACTACCATCTAAGAAGAGTTTTAGTTCTCTCAGACCCCCGCCGACTGCCCGCAGTCGATGGTGGTCTCGGGGACTACACCCAGTGGGTGCACTCAGCGTGCCCCCACTGGAGTAATCTCCACTCGGTACGGCCTGACCAGTCCGAGTGATGAACACAACAACAAAAAAGACAGGCTCTAAGACTCCTGCCGACTGCCCGCAGTCGACGGCAGTCTCTGGGACTACACCCAGTGGGTGCACTCAGCGTGCCCCCACTGGAATGGTATCCACTCGGAACGGTCCGCCCGGTCCGAGTGACGGCCAAACAACAAAAAAAGACACGTTCCAGGCGTGAAGAAATTCTGAGTAATCAGTTACTCAATGCAGGACCAGCTCCAAATCACTCCGAAAAAATTGCTATAAGGTGAGTTTAACGCTCCTCCGCGGACCCGTTTGAGCTCATTTCACTCGGGCACCATACAGTCTAGAATCCGTCAAGGCAACATGCAGAGATAAGATCGCTGGGTGACCAGAGGGAGTTCATAAGGGCCTCCGCAGCACTCGACTCATCTGGGAATTCACCTCGACTCAACCCGCTCAACCTCGACCGATTCGGGGGCTAATGACGAGGACATGTATTAGGGGTAGGGTAACAGGCCTGACCTAAAGGCCCTACCCATGGACACCGTATACTTTGTACTGGGCCCCTGGGCCAGATCGCCGTCTAGATGTACCGCGATTTGAAAGTCACTCGGGCGGCGATCACCACTCGGAGCATGGCACTTCACTCGACGAGCTCATTCCACTCGACCATGTAACTCACTCGGATATGCAAAGACCAACAGTCAGCATGACAGTTTTGTAGTGGGCAGGCATTATGGCATTGATGCTCCACCGTGTAACATAAGGGGTGAGGGGTGGCGCACTCTATATAAGCCACCCCACCACTAGACGAGGGGGCTCTCTTTTTTCATCTCTCTCTCTCTCTCTCTCTCTCTCTCTCTCTCTTTCTAGTCTCAGGACTTAGCTCAGGCATGGGGATCCGTTCTCCTCTCTCGCATACATTGTAATCTCCGGATACATACTCAGATAAAACAAAGCCTCTCCGGAGCACGAGACGTAGGGTTGTTATCTCCACCATGAGAGGCCCGAACTCGCTAAAACCACCGTGTCATCCATATGCATCTCGATAGATCATGCTCCCTTATCCTACCCCTCTCTTATTGTCGGAATCGTTACCACGACACATATGAGAGGAATTAAGGAGACACAAAAGCTCAACCTTGGGGATGACCAAGGCACCCAAAGATAATATTTCAAGAAGTCTCAAGCGTCTAAGATTGGGGATGCCCCGGTTGGCATCCCACCTTTCTTCTTCAACAATTATCGGTTAGTATCGGTTGATCCTAAGTTTTTGCTTCTTCACATGATGTTTGCTATTCTTAGAATGTCATTTTATTTTGCTTTGCTTGCTATTTGAATAGAATACCAAGATCTGAAATTATTAAATGTTAGAGAGTCTTCACATAGCTAAATAATTGTTTAACTACTCATTGATCTTCACTTAAATCTTTCGGAGTAGTTTGTCATTTGCTCTAGTGCTTCACTTATACCTTTTAGAGCATGGTGGTAGTTTTATTTTGAATAAATAGATGAACTCTCATGCTTGACTTATATTATTTTGAGAGTCTTAAATAGCATGGTAATTTGCTTAAAATCCCAATATGCTAGGTATTCAAGAATAATAAAATTCTCTTATGAGTGTGTTGAATACTATGAGAAGTTTGATACTTGATAATTGTTTTGAGATATGGAGATGGTGATATTAGAGTCATGCTAGTTGAGTAGTTGTGAATTTGAGAAATACTTGTGTTGAAGTTTGTGATTCCCGTAGCATGCATGTATGGTGAACCGTTATGTGACGAAGTCGGAGCATGATTTATTTATTGATTGTCTTCCTTATGAGTGGCGGTCGGGGACGAGCGATGGTCTTTTCCTACCAATCTATCCCCCTAGGAGCATGCGCGTAATACTTTGCTTTGATAACTTCTAGATTTTTGCAATAAGTATGTGAGTTCTTTATGACTAATGTTGAGTCCATGGATTATACGCACTCTCATCCTTCCACCTTTGCTAGCCTCTCTAGTACCGCGCAACTTTCGCCGGTACCATAAACCCACCATATACCTTCCTCAAAACAGCCACCATACCTACCTATTATGGCATTTCCATAGCCATTCCGAGATATATTGCCATGCAACTTTCCACCGTTCCATTATCATGACACGTTCATCATTGTCATATTGATTAGCATGATCATGTAGTTGCCATCGTATTTGTGGCAAAGCCACCGTTCATAATTCTTTCATACATGTCACTCATGCATCATTGCACATCCCGGTACACCGCCGGAGGCATTCATATAGAGTCATACTTTGTTCTAGTATCGAGTTGTATCATTGAGTTGTAAATAAATAGAAATGTGATGATCATCATTAATAGAGCATTATCCCAAATAAAAAAAGAAAGGCCAAATAAAAAAAGGAAGGCCAAATAAAAAAAAGGGAGAAAGGCCATAAAAAAGGAAAGGCCAAATAAAAAAAAATGTAAAAAGGGGCAATGCTACTATCCTTTTTCCACACTTGTGCTTCAAAGTAGAACCATGTTCTTCATATAGCAAGTCTCATATATTGTGCTTCAAAGTAGCACCATGTTCTTCATATAGATAGTCTCGTATGTTGTCACTTTCATATACTAGTGGGAATTTTACATTATAGAACTTGGCTTGTATATTCCAATAATGGGCTTCCCCAAATTGCCCTAGGTCTTCGTGAGCAAGCAAGTTGGATGCACACCCAGTAGTTTCTTTTGTTGAGCTTTCATACATTTATAGCTCTAGTGCATCCGTTGCATGGCAATCCCTACTCACTCACATGGATATCTATTGATGGGCATCTCCATAGCCTGTTGATACGCCTAGTTGATGTGAGACTATCTTCTCCTTTTTTTCTCCACAACCACCATTCTATTCCACCTATAGTGCTATATCCATGGCTCACGCTCATGTATTGCGTGAAGATTGAAAAAGTTTGAGAACATCAAAAGTATGAAACAATTGCTTGGCTTGTCATCGGGGTTGTGCATGATTTAAATATGTTGTGTGGTGAATATGGAGCATAGCCAGACTATATGATCTTGTAGGGATAACTTTCTTTGGCCATGTTATTTTGAGAAGACATAATTGCTTTGTTAGTATGCTTGAAGTATTATTATTTTTATGTCAATATTAAACTTTTGTCTTGAATCTTATGGATCTGAATATTCATATCACAAGTAGGAAGAATTACATTGAAATTATGCCAACTAGCATTCCACATCAAAAATTATCTTTTTTATCATTTACCTACTCGAGGACGAGCGGGAATTAAGCTTGGGGATGCTCGATACGTCTCCAACGTATCTATAATTTTTGATTGCTCCATGCTATATTATCTACTGTTTTGGGCAATATTGGGCTTTATTTTCCACTTTTATATTATTTTTGGGACTAACCTATTAACCGGAGGCCCAACCCAGATTTGCTGTTTTATGCCTATTTCAGTGTTTTGAAGAAAAGGAATATCAGACGGAGTCGAAACGAAATGAAATCAACTGGAGAAGTTATTTTTGGAAGGAAACACACCTAATGGACTTGGACCCCACGTCAAGGAAGGAACAAGGTGCTCACGAGGGTGCCCCCCCCAGGGCGCGCCCCCTGTCTCGTGGGGCCCTCGTGGCTCCCCTGACGTACCTCCTGCACCCATATATACCTACGTGACCTAAAACTACCAGAACGCATAATCGGTCGGGAGTTCCGCCCGCCAGAAGCCTCCGTAGCCACCAAAAGTCAATCGGGACCCTGTTCTGGCACCCTGTCAGAGGGGGGAACCCTCACCGGTGGCCATCTTCATCATCCCGGTGCTCTCCATGACGATGAGGGAGTAGTTCTCCCTCGGGGCTGAGGGTATGTACCAGTAGCTATGTGTTTGATCTCTCTCTCTCTGTCTCTCTCTCTCTCTCTCTCTCTCGTGTTCTTGAGATGATACGATCTTGATGTATCGCGAGCTTTGCTATTATATTTGGATCCTATGATGTTTCTCCCCCCCTCTTCTCTCTTGTAATGAATCGAGTTTCCCCTTTGAAGTAATCTTATCGGATTGAGTCTTTAAAGACTTGAGAACACTTGATGTATGTCTTGCCATGGATATCTATGGTGACAATGGGATATCATGTGCCACTTGATGTATGTTTTGGTGACCAACTTGCGGGTTCCGCCCATGAACCTATGCATAGGGGTTGGCACACGTTTTCGTCGTGATTCTCCGGTAGGAACTTTGGGGCACTCTTTGAGGTCCTTTATGTTGGTTGAATAGATGAATCTGAGATTGTGTGATGCATATCATATAATCATACCCACAGATACTTGAGGTGACATTGGAGTATCTAGGTGACATTAGGGTTTTGGTTGATTTGTATCTTAAGGTGTTATTCTAGTATGAACTCTAGGGCTGTTTGTTACACTTATAGGAATAGCCCAACGGATTGATTGGAAAGAATAACTTTGAGGTGGTTTCGTACCCTACCATAATCTCTTCGTTTGTTCTCCGCTATTAGTGACTTTGGAGTGACTCTTTGTTGCATGTTGAGGGTTAGTTATGTGATCCAATTATGTTAGTATTGTTGAGGGAACTTACACTAGCGAAAGTATGAACCCTAGGCCTTGTTTCCACACATTACAATACCGTTTACGCTCACTTTTATCACTTGCTACCTTGCTGTTTTTATATTTTCAGATTACAAAAACTATTATCTACTATCCATATTGCACTTGTATCACCATCTCTTCGCCGAACTAGTGCACCTATACAATTTACCATTGTATTGGGTGTGTTGGGGACACAAGAGACTCTTTGTTATTTGGTTGCAGGGTTGCTTGAGAGAGACCATCTTCATCCTACGCCTCCTACGGATTGATAAACCTTAGGTCATCCACTTGAGGGAAATTTGCTACTGTCCTACAAACCTCTGCACTTGGAGGCCCAACAACGTCTACAAGAAGAAGGTTGTGTAGTAGACATCAGGGATATAGTATCTCTATTAGCAAGCTTAATAGTAACATCAATTTCTTCTGTCTTAGCAGGTGCAATATCATTCATGATTTCTTTATATATGGTATGAGGAATTACACTCACACTAGCACCCACATCACATAAGCCATGATAACAATGATCTCCAATTTTAACAGAAACAATAGGCATACCAACAACAGGTCTATGTTTATCTTTAGTATCATGTTTAGCAATTCTAGCAGCTTCATCACAGAAATAAATTACATGTCCATCAATATTATCCGCCAAGAGATCTTTAACCATAGCAATACTAGGTTCAACTTTAATTTGTTCAAAGGGTGTAGGTGTTTTAGTATAACTCTTACAAACCACAGTTGAAGCTTTAGCATGATCCTTTATTCTAACAGGGAAAGGTGGTTTCTCAATATAATCAGTAGGAACAATAGGATCAACATTGTAAGTAATAGTTTCTTCTTCAGCTTTAATAGGTTCAACTACTTTAACTTCGATGGGAGGATAATATTGAAACCACTTCTCGTTAGGGAGATCAACATGAGTAGCAAACGATTCACAAAAAGAAGCTACTATCTTAGAGTCAAGTCCATATTTAGTGCTAAAATCACGAAAGCATCGGTATCCATAAAAGATTTACCACAATCAAACTTAAGGTTTATACCTAACTCTTTACCTTCGTCGACATCCCAATCTTTAGAGTTGCATTTAATTATTTCCAATAAATCCCATTTGAATTCAATATCCTTCTTCATATAGGAACCAGTACAAGAAGTATCGAGCATGGATCGATCATTATGAGACAGCCGAGCATAATTTGTTTGAATAATAACTTATCTTAAGAGCTCATGATTGGGGCACGAATATAACATTGACTTAAGCCTCCCCCAAGCTTGAGCAATACTTTCTCCTTCATGAGGCCAAAAACTATATATATAATTCCGATCACGATGAACCAGATGCATAGGATAAAACTTCTGACGATTTTCCAATTTCAATTGGTTGTAGTTCCATTATCCAATATCATCCAATAGCCTATACCATGTCAAGGCCTTTCCCTTCAAAGATAAAGGGGATACTTTCTTCTTGACAACATCCTTGGGCATACCTGCATACTTAAATAATCCACAAGCTTCATCCATATAGATTAGGTGCATATCGGGATGTAATGTTCCATCTCCTACATAAGGATTAGCTAGCAGTTTCTCTATCATACCCGAAGGAATTTCATAATAAATATTTTTACTAGGTGCAGTAGGTTGAGGAGCAACTAATTGTGGTTCTGGTCGAGGTGAAGATACCCGAACAAACCCCTCAAAGGATTATTTTCCATAGTAACAAGTGACAGTAAATTTCAGCACACTATATAAATGTTTCTTTACCAAATTCCGCTTACCGAAGGCGCTTCACTCCCCGGCAACGGCGCCAGAAAAGAGTATTGATGACCCACAAGTATAGGGGATCTATCGTAGTCCTTTTGACAAGTAAGTGTGTCGAACCCAACAAGGAGCAGAAGGAAATGACAAGCGGTTTTTAGCAAGGTATTCTCTACAAGCACTAAAATTATCGGTAATAGATAGTTGTGCGATAAGATAATTCGTAACGGGTAACAAGTAACAAAAGTAAACAAGGTGTAGCAAGGTGGCCCAATCCTTTTTGTAGCAAAGGACAAGCCTGGACAAACTCTTATATAAAGCAAAGTGCTCCCGAGGACACATGGGAATTGTTGTCAAGCTAGTTTTCATCATGCTCATATGATTCACGTTCGTTACTTTGATAATTTGATATGTGGGTCGACCGCTGCTTGGGTGCTGCCCTTCCTTGGACAATCCTACCACTTATGATTAACCCCCCTCGCAAGCATCCACAACTACGAAAGAAGTATTAAGGTAAACCTAACCATAGCATGAAACATATGGATCCAAATCAGCCCCTTACAAAGCAACGCATAAACTAGGGTTTAAGCTTCTATCACTCTAGCAACCCGTCATCTAATTATTACTTCCCAATGCCTTCCCCTAGGCCCAAATAATGGTGAAGTGCCATGTAGTCGACGTTCACATAACACCACTAGAGGAAAGACAACATACATCTCATCAAAATATCCAACGAATACTAAATTCACATGATTACTTATAACCAGACTTCTCCCATGTCCTCAAGAACAAATGTAACTAATCACAAAGCATATTCATAATCATAATCATAGGAGTATTAAGTATCATTAAGGATCTGAAAATATAATCTTCCACCGGATAAACCAACTAGCATCAACTACAAGGAGTAATCAACACTACTAGCAACCCACAAGTACCAATCCGAGGTTTTGGGACCAAGATCGAATACAAGAGATGAACTAGGGTTTGAGGGGAGATGGTGCTGGTGAGGATGTTGATGGAGATTGACCCTCTCTCGATGAGAGGATCAATGGTGATGACGATGGCGATGATTTCCCCCTCCCGGAGGGATGTTTCCCCAGGAGAACAGCTCCGCCGGAGCCCTAGATTGGTTCTGCCCAGGTTCCGCCTCGAGACGGTGATGCTTCATCCCGAAAGCTTCTTCTTCCGATTTTTTCCAGGTCAAAACACACCATATAGCCAAACATGGGCACCGGAGGCCTGCCAGGGGGCCCACAAGGTCGGGGGGCGCACCCTCCACCCTTGTGGGTGGCTGGTGGCCCCCCTCTGGTTCTTTCTTTTCCCAATATTTTTTATATATTCCAAAAATAAGCTCCGTGAAGCTTCAGGACTTTTGAAGTTGTGCAGAATAGGTCTATAATATTTGCTCCTTTTCCAGTCCAGAATTCCAGCTGCCGGCATTCTCCCTCTTCATGTAAACCATATAAAATAAGAGAGAAAAGGCATAAGTATTGTGATACAATATGTAATAACAACCCATAATCAATAAATATTAATATAAAAGCATGATGCAAAATGGACGTATCAACTCCCCCAAGCTTAGACCTCGCTTGTCCTCAAGCAAAAGCTGATATCGATAAATATGTCCACATGTTTAGAGATAGAGGTGTCGATAAAATAAAATACGGACATGAGGGCATCATGATCATCTTCAGAACAACAACATATAATGCCATATAATTTCTTATGCTAAAGTAACAATTCATTCACAAGATAGAGTATGAATCAAAAACTTCATTGAAAACTAACTAACTATGATCTCAGTCCTTGAAGCAATTGCAATTTATCATAACATTGGAAAGAGTCAATTAAAGAGCTTTTCAGCAAGTCCACATACTCAACTATCATTTAGTCTTTCACAATCGCTAACACTCACGCGATACTTATGGGTTCAAAGCACTTATGGGTTCAAAGCTTCAGCCGGACAAAGAGAAAGATATGGGCTTATAGTTTCGCATCCCAACCTTTTACCTCAAGGGTATCAATAATAATACTTTATGAAAACCTACATCCGAGGGGATATATATATATATATCCCGATCTCTCCAACATATAGTGCTTGCCAAAGGAAGGTATAAAAAGGAAAGGTGATGATCGCCATGACTCTTGTATAAGGGTAGAAGATAAAAGTAAAAGATAGGCCCTTCGCAGAGGGAAGCAGATGTTGTCATGCACTTTTATGGTTGGATGTACAAAATCTTAGCGAGATAGAACGTCACTTTATATTGCCGCTTGTGATAAGGACCTTTATTATGCAGTCCATCACTTTTATTTCTTCCATATCACAAGTTCGATGAGAGAATTGATGGTGATGATGATGGCAACACTTTCCCCCTCCCAGAGGGATGTTTCCCTGGCAGAACAGCTCCATCGGAGCCCTAGATTGCTTCTGCCCAGGTTCTGCTTTGAGACGGTGGTGCTTTGTCCCGAAAGCTTCTTCTTCCGATTTTTCTAGGTCAAAACACACCATATAGCCAAAGATGGGCACCGAAGGCCTGCTAGGGGGCCCACAAGGTCGGGGGGCGCACCCTCCACCCTTGTGGTTGGCTGGTGGCCCCCTCTGGTTCTTTCTTCGCCCAATATTTTTTATATATTCCAAAAATAAGCTCCGTGAAGTTTCAGGACTTTTGGAGTTGTGCATAATAGGTCTCTAATATTTGCTCCTTATCCAGTCCAGAATTCCAGCTGCTGGCATTCTCCCTCTTCATGTAAACCTTATAAAATAAGAGAGAAAAGGCATAAGTATTGTGATATAATGTGTAATAACAACCCATAATGCAATAAATATTAATATAAAAGCATGATGCAAAATGGACGTATCACCTACAAATAATTTCTTCTTATGTCCTCCACTAGATAAGAACTTTGGAGTGACTCTTTGTCGCACATTGAGGGATTGCCATATGATTCAATTATGTTAGCACTGTTGAGAGATTGCACTAGTGAAAGTATGAACCCTAGGCCTTGTTTTTAAGCATTGCAACACCGTTTGCGCTCCATTTTATCACTTGCTACATTGTTGTTTTTTTATGTTCAGATTACAAAAACCTATATCTACTATCGATACTTGATACGTCCATTTTGCATCATGCTTTTATATCGATATTTATTGCATTATGGGCTGTTATTACACATTATGTCACGATACTTATGCCTTTTCTATCTTATTTTACAAGGTTTACATGAAGAGGGGGAATGCCGGCAGCTGGAATTCTGGGCTGGAAAAGGAGCAAACATTAGAGACCTATTCTGCACATCTCCAAAAGTCTTGAAACTCCACGGGAATTATTTTTAGAATATATAAAAAATATTGGGCGAAATAAGTACCGGAGGGGAACCACCCACCGTCCACGAGGGTGGGGGGCACACCCTACCCCTTGGGCACGCCCCCTGCCTCGTGGCCCCCTGGTGGCCTTCTAATGCCCATCTTTGGCTATATGGAGTCTTTCGTCGAGGAAAAAATCATAAGCTAGATCATGGGACGAAGCTCCGCCGCCACAAGGCGGAACCAATCTAGGGCTCTGGCGGAGCTGTTCTGCCGAGAAAACTTCTCTCCGGGAGGGGGAAATCATCACCATCGTCATCACCAACGATCCTCTCATCGGGAGGGGGTCAATCTCCATCAACATCTTCACCAGCACCATCTCATCTCAAACCCTAGTTCATCTCTTGTATCCAATCTTTGTATCCAAACCTCAGATTGGTACCTGTGGGTTGCTAGCAGTGTTGATTACACCTCGTAGTTGATGCTAGCTAGTTGGTTTTCTTGGTGGAAGATCATATGTTCAGATCCATTATGCATATTAATACCCCTCTGATTATGAACATGAATATGCTTTGTGAGTAGTTATGTTTGTTCCTGAGGACATGGGAGAAGTCTTGCTATAAGTAGTCATGTGAATTTGGTATTCGTTCGATATTTTGATGAGATGTAAGTTGTCATCCCTCTAGTGGCGTCATGTGAACGTCGACTACATGACACTTCACCATTGTTTGGGCCTAGAGGGGTGCATTGGGAAGTCATAAGTAGATGATGGGTTGCTAGAGTGACAGAAGCTTAAACCCTAGTTTATGCGTTGCTTCGTAAGGGGATGATTTGGATCCATATGTTTCATGCTATGGTTAGGTTTACCTTAATACTTCTGTTGTAGTTGCGGATGCTTGCAATAGGGGCTAATCATAAGTGGGATGCTTGTCCAAGTAAGGGCAGTACCCAAGCACCAATCCACCCACATATCAAATTATCAAAGTACGGAACGCGAATCATATGAACATGATGAAAACTAGCTTGACGATAATTCCCATGTGTCCTCGGGAGCACCTTCCTTTATATAAGAGTTTGTCCAGGCTTGTCCTTTGCTACAAAAAGGATTGGGCCATCTTGTTGCACCTTATTTACTTTACTTTCTACTCATTACAAATTACCTTATCACAAAACTATCTGTTACCGTTAATTTCAGTGCTTGCAGAGAATACCTTACTGAAAACTTCTTATCATTTCCTTCTGCTCCTCGTTGGGTTCGACACTCTTACTTATCAAAAAGGCTATGATAGATCCCCTACACTTGTGGGTCATCAAGACTCTTTTCTGGCGCCGTTGTCGGGCAGTGAAGCGCCTTTGGTAGGTGGAATTTGGTAAGGAAAAATTTATATAGTGTGCTGAAATTTACTGTCACTTGTTACTATGGAACATAATCCTTTGAGGGGCTTGTTCGGGGTATCTTCACCCCGACCAGTAGAGCAAAGAGTTGCTCCTCAACCTACTAAACCTACTGAAAATGTTTACTTTGAAATTCCTTCAGGTATGATAGAGAAACTGCTAGCTAATCCTTTCACAGGTGACGGAACATTACATCCCGATTTGCACCTAATCTATGTGGATGAAGTTTGTGGATTATTTAAGCTTGCAGGTATGCCCGAGGATGTTATCAAGAAGAAAGTCCTCCCTTTATCTTTGAAGGGAGATGCATTGACATGGTTTAGGCTATGTGATGATATTGGATCATGGAACTACCAACGATTGAAATTGGAATTTCATCAGAAGTTTTATCCTATGCATCTTGTTTATCGTGATCGTAATTATATATATAATTTTTGGCCTCGCGAAGGAGAAAGCATCACTCAAGCTTGGGGGAGGCTTAAGTCAATGTTATATTCATGCCCCAATCATGAGCTCTCAAAAGAAATGATTATTCAGAATTTTTATGCTCGGCTTTCTCTCAGTAATCGCTCCATGCTCGATACTTCTTGTACTGGATCTTTTATGATGAAGACTATTGTATTCAAATGGGATTTATTGGAAATAATTAAACACAACTCTGAAGAATGGGACCTCGATGAAGGTAAGGAGTCAGGTATAACACCTAAGTTTGATTGTGTTAAATCTTTTATGGATACCGACACTTTCCATTCATTTAGCACTAAATATGGACTTGACTCTGAGATAGTAGCTTCTTTCTGTGAATCCTTTGCTACTCATGTTGACCTCACTAAAGAGAAGTGGTTTAAATATAATCCTCCCATTGAAGTAAAAGTAGTTGCACCTATTAAAGTTGTAGAAAAGACTATCACTTATAATGATCCTGTTGTTCCTACTGCTTATATTGAGAAACCACCTTTCCCTGTTAGAATAAAGGATCATGCTAACGCCTCAACTGTGGTTCGTAAGAGTAATACTAGAACACCTACTCCCTCTGAGCAAATTAAAGTTGAACCTAGTGTTGCTATGGTTAAAGATCTCTTAACCAATAATATTGATGGGCATGTTATTTACTTCTGCAATGAATCTGCTTGAATTGCTAAACCTGATACTAAAAATAAACACAGACCTGTTGTAGGAATGCTTGTTATTTCTGTTAAAATAGGATATCATTGCTATCATGGCTTATGTGATATGGGTGCGAGTGCAAGTGCAATACCTCATTCCTTATACAAAGAAATTATGCATGATATTGCACCTGCTGAGATAGAAGAGATAGATGTTACAATTAAGCTTGCCAATAGAGATACTATTTCACCAGTTGGGATTGTTAGAGATGTTGAAGTCTTGTGTGGGAAAGTTAAATATCCTACTGATTTTCTTGTTCTCGGCTCCCCACAAGATGACTTTTGTCCCATTATATTTGGTAGACCCTTCTTGAATATTGTTAATGCTAAGATAGACCGCAATAAGGGTATTGTTTCTATTGGTTTAGGTGATATGTCTCATGAGTTTAATTTTGCTAAATTTCGTAGACAACCCCATGATAAAGAATTGCCTAGTAAAGATGAAATTATTGGTCTTGCTTCTATTGCCGTGCCTCCTAGTGATCCTTTAGAACAATATTTGCTAGACCATGAAAATGATATGTTTATGAATGAAAGAAGGGAAATAGATGAAGTATTCTTTAAACAGGGACCTATTTTGAAACACAACTTGCCTGTGGAAATCCTAGGGGATCCTCCTCCACCTAAGGGTGATCCTGTATTTGAGCTTAAACCTTTACCAGATACTCTTAAATATGCTTATCTTGATGAGAAAGAGATATATCCTATTATTATTAGTGCTAACCTTTCAGAGCATGAAGAAAAGAAATTATTGAAAACTCTGAAGAAGCACCGTGATGCTATTGGATATACTCTTGATGATCTTAAGGGCATTAGTCCCACTCTATGTCAGCACAAAATAAAGCTGGAGAAAGACGCTAAACCAGTTGTTGATCACCAACGACAATTGAATCCTAAGATGAAAGAAGTGGTAAGAAAAGAAATACTAAAGCTTCTGGAGGCAGGTATAATTTATCCCGTTGCTGATAGTCAGTGGGTAAGTTCTGTCCATTGTGTCCCTAAGAAGGGAGGTATTACTGTTGTTCCTAATGATAAATATGAATTGATCGCACAAAGAATTGTTACAGGTTATAGAATGGTAATTGATTTCCGCAAATTAAATAAAGCTACTAAAAAGGATCATTACCATTTACCTTTTATTGATCAAATGCTAGAAAGATTATCCAAACACACACATTTTTACTTTCTAGATGGTTATTCTGGTTTCTCTCAAATACCTGTGTCAAAAGAGGATCAAGAAAAGACAACTTTTACTTGCCCTTTCGGTACCTTTGCTTATAGACGTATGCCTTTTGGTTTATGCAATGCACTTGCTACCTTTCAAAGATGTATGACTGCTATATTCTCTGAATTTTGTGAAAAGATTGTTGAGGTATTCATGGATGATTTCTCCATTTATGGGACTTCTTTTGATGATTGCTTAAGCAACCTTGATCGAGTTTTGTAGAGATGTGAAGAAACTAATCTTGTCTTGAACTGGGAGAAGTGCCACTTTATGGTTAATGAAGGTACTGTCTTGGGGCTTAAAATTTCTGAAAGAGGTATTGAAGTTGATAAAGCTAAAGTTGATGCTACCGAAAAGATGTCGTGTCCTAAGGACATTAAAGGTATAAGAAGTTTCCTTGGTCATGCCGGTTTTTATAGGAGGTTCATTAAGGACTTTCCTAAAATTTCTCGGCCTCTGACTAATCTCTTACAAAAATATGTTCCTTTTGTCTTTGATGATGACTGTGTAGAAGCATTTGAAATACTTAAGAAAGCTTTGGTTTCTGCACCTATTGTTCAGCCTCCTGATTGGAATTTACCATTTGAAATTATGTGTGATGCTAGTGATTATGCTGTAGGGGCTGTTCTAGGACAAAGAGTTGATAAGAAATTAAATGTTATTCAATATGCTAGTAAAACTCTTGACAATGATCAAAGAAATTATGCTACTACCGAAAAAGAATTTTTAGCAGTTGTATTTGCTTGTGATAAGTTCAGACCTTACATTGTTGATTCTAAGGTGACTCTTCACACTGATCATGCTGCTATTAAATATCTTATGGAAAATAAAGATGCTAAACCTAGACTTATTAGATGGGTTCTCTTACTACAAGAATTTGATTTGCATATTATTGATAGAAAGGGAGCTGAGAACCCCATTGCAGACAACTTGTCTAGGTTAGAAAATGTTCTTGATGACCCACTACCTATTGATGATAGCTTTATTGATGAACAATTAGCTATCATAAATGCTTCTCGTACTGCTCCATGGTATGCTGATTATGCTAATTACATTGTTGCTAAATTTATACCACCTAGTTTCACATACCAGCAAAAGAAAAAGTTATTCTATGATTTAAGACATTACTTCTGGGATGACCCACATCTTTATAAAGAAGGAGTAGATGGTGTTATTAGACTTTGTGTACCTAAGCATGAACAGGAACAGATCCTACGCAAGTGCCACTCCGAGGCTTATGGAGGACACCATGCTGGAGACAGAACTGCACACAAGGTATTGCAATCCAGTTTTTATTGGCCTACTCTCTTCAAGGATGCCCGTAAGTTTGTTTTGTCTTGTGATGAATGTCAAAGAATTGGTAATATTAGTAGACGTCAAGAAATGCCTATGAATTATTCACTTGTTATTGAACCATTTGATGTTTGGGGCTTTGATTATATGGGACCGTTTCCTTCTTGTAATGGGTATACACATATTTTAGTTGCTGTTGACTATGTTACTAAGTGGGTAGAAGCTATTCCAACTAGTAGTGCTGATCATAACACCTCTATTAAGATGCTTAAAGAAGTTATTTTTCTAAGGTTTGGAGTCCCTAGATACTTAATGACTGATGGTGGTTCACATTTTATTCATGGTGCTTTACGTAAAATGCTTGCTAAGTATGATGTTAATCATAGAATTGCATCTCCTTATCACCCACAGTCTAGCGGTCAAGTGGAACTGAGCAATAGAGAGCTGAAAATAATTTTGCAAAAGACTGTTAATAGATCTAGAAAGAATTGGTCCAAGAAACTTGATGATGCATTATGGACTTATAGAACTGCATATAAAAACCCTATGGGTATGTCTCCATATAAAATGGTTTATGGTAAAGCTTGTCACTTACCTCTCAAATTAGAGCATAAGGCATATTGGGCTATTAAAGAGCTCAACTATGACTTTAAACTTGCCGGTGAGAAGAGGCTTTTTGACATTAGCTCACTTGATGAATGGAGAACCCAGGCTTATGAGAATGCCAAACTGTTTAAAGAAAAGGTTAAAATATGGCATGACAAAAGGATACAAAAACGTGAGTTTAATGTAGGTGACTATGTATTGTTATACAACTCTCGTTTAAGATTTTTTGTAGGAAAACTCCTCTCTAAATGGGAAGGTCCTTACATCATCGAGGAGGTCTATCGTTCTGGTGCCATAAAAATCAACAACTTCGAAGGCACAAATCTGAGGGTGGTGAACGGCCAAAGGATCAAACATTATATCTCAGGTAATCCCATAAATGTTGAAACTAATGTTATTGAAACCGTAACCCCAGAGAAATACATAAGGGACACTTTCCAGAACGTTTCAGACTCCGAAAAGGAATTGGTATGTGGTACGGTAAGTAAATCGACTCCAAAACAATTCTAATGTCATTTTTTCTCCATTTTGGAATATTTAAGAAAATAGGAAAATAAGAAGCAGTCCGGGAAGGACACAAGGCGTCCACGAGGGTGGAGGGCGCGCCCTACCCCCCTGTGCGCGCCCCTGCCTCGTGGGCACCTCGTGTGCTCTTCGGACTCCATTTTCTTGCACGATACTTCTTTTGGTCGGCAAAAATTCTCTATATAATCTCCCGAAGGTTTTGACCACCGTATCATGCAAATATCTCCTGTTTTTGTTTTGAGCTGTTTTCTGCCAGGGTTGTCAAGGCCAGGCATCATGTCGTGTCCCTCCTCCTCCAACAATGAGGGCAACGATGCTTGGCTAATGAAGATAGAGCTGAAGATAGAAGAACCCGGAGAGATCAACAAGGATGATGGGATCAACAAGGCCATGGGGGATCAAGTTCTGGCAGTAGCAGAAGAAGATATCCTTCAACCTCACCACATTCTCTTTACCCCAATGGAGATTAAAGCTTTCAAGATGATCGAGTTAGCTCGCATTCAAAACAAGTATCTCACAAGTGAGAATATTTTGTTGAAGGAGCATATCATCGCACTCAAGGGCATTATCCGCAAATTGGAGGATCTCCTATGCTCGATGTGCGACTATCCATCATCGCCAACACCTTCTTCACCAACAAAGAAGAACTGTGCATCGGGTATGGGCACTCCCCTTGGCAACTGCCAAGCTTGGGGGAGTGCCCCGGTATCGTATCACCATCACACTTTTATCTTTACCGTTTTTCTTAGTTCGATCCTTTTGGTAATATCTTGATCTAGTAGAATAAAGTTTTGATATGATCTAGTTTTTAATTCTGCTTTATGATCCTTCTATGTAATCGAGTCCGTGAGCTATATATAATAAAGATTAGTGTTGAGTCAAGGGCTTGATTATTTTGCTATGATCTTGAGGGAATAAAATAAAAGAAAAAGAAATAAAGAGATCATATGGATCTTATGGAGAGTAATGACTTCACATATAAAGAGTATGATGAATAAAAGTTGTTGAGAGTTGACAAACATAGTTTTGGTCATTATTGCAATTAATAGGAAGTAATAAGGAAAGAGAGGTTTTCACATATAAATATACTATCTTGGACATCTTTTATGATTGTGAGCACTCATTAAAATATGACATGCTAAAGAGTTGAGGTTGGACAAGGAAGACAACGTAATGGCTTATGTTTTCTTACATCTGAGATAAATTATATTGTCATGGATCATCCAACATGTTGAGCTTGCCTTTCCCTATCATGCTAGCCAAGTTCTTTGCACCAAGTAGAAATACTACTTGTGCTTCCAAATATCCTTAAACCCAGTCTTGCCATGAGAGTCCACCATATCTACCTATGGATTGAGTAAGATCCCTCAAGTAAGTTGTCATCGTTGCCAGCAATAAAAATTGCTCTCTAAATATGTATGATTTATTAGTGCGGAGAAAATAAGCTTTATACGATCTTGTGATGTGGAAGAAATAAAAGCGACAGACTTCATAATAAAGGTCCATATCACAAGTGGCAATATAAAGTGATGTTCTTTCACATTAAGATTTTGTGCATCCAACCATAAAAGAACATGACAACCTCTGCTTCCCTCTGCGAAGGGCCTATCTTTTATGCTTGTCTTATATTTCATGCAAGAGTCACGGTGATCTTCACCTTTCCCTTTTACATTTTATCCTTTGGCAAACACAATGTGTTGGAAAGATCCTGATATATATGGCTAATTGGATGTGGATTTTCATGAACTATTATTGTTGACATTACCCTTGAGGTAAAAAGTTGGGAGGCAAAACTATAAGCCCCTATCTTTCTCTGTGTCTGACTAAAACTTCATAACCATAAATATCGTGTGAGTGTTAGCAATTGTGAAATACTAAATGATAGTTGAGTACGTGGACTTGCTGAAAAGCTCTTATATTGACTATTTCCTATGTTATGATAAATTGCAATTGCTTCAATGACTGAGATTATAGTTTGTTGGTCTTCAATGAAGTTTCTGATTCATACTTGAGTATGTGAATGAATTGTTACTTTAGCATGGGAGATCATATGACAATATTTATATATGTTGCTATTATAAGAATGATCATGATGCCCTCATGTCCGTATTTTATTTTTATCGACACCTCTATCTCTAAACATGTGGACATATTTTTCAATTTCGGCTTTCGCTTGAGGACAAGCGAGGTCTAAGCTTGGGGGAGTTGATACGTCCATTTTGCATCATGCTTGTATATCGATATTTATTGCATTATGGGCTGTTATTACACATTATGTCATGATACTTATGCCTTTTATCTCTTATTTTACAAGGTTTACATGAAGAGGGGGAATGCCGACAACTGGAATTCTGGGCTAGAAAAGGAGCAAATATTAGAGACCTATTATGCACATCTCCAAAAGTCCTGAAACTCCACAGGAATTATTTCCAGAATATATAAAAAATATTGGGCGAAAGAAGTACCAGAGGGGGGCCACCCACCGTCCACGGGGGTGGGGGGGCGCACTACCCCCCTAGGCACGCCACCTGCCTCGTGGGCCCCCTGGTGGCCCTCTGATGCCCATCTTTGGCTATATGGAGTCTTTCGTCGAGGAAAAAATCATAAGCTAGCTCACGGGATGAAGCTCCGCCGCCATGAGGCGGAACCAATCTAGGGCTCTGGCGGAGCTGTTCTGCCAGGGAAACTTCCCTCCGGGAGGGGGAAATCATCACCATCGTCATCACCAACGATCCTCTCATCGGGAGAGGGTCAATCTCCATCAACATCTTCACCAACACCATCTCATCTCAAACCCTAGTTCATCTCTTGTATCCAATCTTTGTATCCAAACCTCAAATTGGTACCTGTGGGTTGCTAGTAGTGTTGATTACTCCTTGTAGTTGATGCTAGTTGGTTTACTTGGTGGAAGATCATATGTTCAGATCCATTATGCATATTAATACCCCTTTGATTGTGAACATGAATATGCTTTGTGAGTAGTTACGTTTGTTCCTGAGGACATGGGAGAAGTCTTGCTATAAGTAGTCATGTGAATTTGGTATTCGTTCGATATTTTGATGAGATTTATGTTGCCATCCCTCTAGTGGTGTCATGTGAACGTCGACTACATGACACTTCACCATTGTTTGGGCCTAGAGGGAGGCATTGGGAAGTAATAAGTAGATGATGGGTTGCTAGAGTGACAGAAGCTTAAACCCTAGTTTATGCGTTGCTTCGTAAGGGGATGATTTGGATCCATATGTTTCATGCTATGGTTAGGTTTACCTTAATACTTCTGTTGTAGTTGCGGATGCTTGCAATAGGGGTTAATCATAAGTGGGATGCTTGTGCAAGTAAGGGCAGTACCCAAGCATCGGTCCACCCACATATCAAATTATCAAAGTACCGAACGCGAATCATATGAATGTGATGAAAACTAGCTTGACGATAATTCCCATGTGTCCTCGGGAGCGCTTTCCTTTATATAAGAGTTTGTCTAGGCTTGTCCTTTGCTACAAAAAGGATTGGGCCATCTTGCTGCACCTTATTTACTTTTATTACTTGCTACTCATTACAAATTACCTTATCACAAAACCATTTGTTACCGATAATTTCAGTGCTTGCAGAGAATACCTTACTGAAAACTGCTTATCATTTCCTTCTGCTCCTCGTTCGGTTCGACACTCTTACTTATCAAAAAGGCTACGATAGATCTCCTACACTTGTGGGTCATCAGTACTACACTTGTATCACCATCTCTTTGCCGAACTAGTGCACCTATACGATTTACCATTGTATTTGATGTCCCGGGGACACAAGAGATTTATTGTTTTTGGTTGCAGGATTGTTTGAGAGAGACCATCTTTATCCTATGCCTCCCACGGATTGATAAACCTTAGGTCATCCATTTGAGGAAAAATTGCTACTATCCCACAAAACTCGGCGCTTGGAGGCCGAACACGAGTCTACAAGAATAAGTTGTGTAGTAGACATCATAATCCAGCAAAGACAGAGTGGAAGAAGAACGGAAAGGTTCTGCCCTTCTGCAGGGCGGTCGAGTGCGATGTCGGCCAAATCTTCGTCGCCCCGTGCTTGTTGTGGGTGCTAGCCGTCATTGGCCGCACTTTATCCAAGCCCTCATCATTGAGGATGATGAACCTCAGCAGTGTCGGGCCCGGCCCCGGCGGGGCCGACGGTGCCGGCATGGCTGCCTTCCCCTTTCCCTTCTTGGCGGCCCTGGGCACAGATACATCTCCAATGTATCTACAATTTTGATTGTTCCATGCTGTTATATTATCAATCTTGGATGTTTTATAATCATTTCATAGTCATTTTATATCATTTTTGGTACTAACCTATTGACATAGTGCCAAGTGCCAGTTGCTGTTTTCTGCATGCTTTTTACATCACATGAAATCAATACCAAACAGAGTCCCAATGCAAAGAAACTTTACGGAGATTTTTTTGGACCAGAAGACACCCAATGGGCCAGGGGATTGGATGATTTACCCCACTTTATAAGGGGTTGGATGATTTGCCCTGTGATTGTCTCAATGACAGTGGCCCCGGGCCCCACCCGGTAGCCTCTCAGGGGGGGGGGGGCAAATGATCTTATGGAGAAGTAAAGTGGGGTAAAAGATCCAATTTCTCCAATGGGCCAAGGCATCACCTGGGGGTGCTTCGAAGGGAGCACAACCCACCAGGGCGCGCCAGGAGGCCTAGGCGCGCCCTGGTGGGTTGTGCCCACCTCGTGTGCCCCCCGGACCACCTCTTTGCTCTATAAATACCCCAATATTCCATAAACCCTAGGGGAGTCGTCGAAAATCAATTCTAGCCGCCGCAGAGTCCAGAACCACCAGATCCAATCTAGACACCATCACGGAGGGGTTCACCACTTCCATTGGTGCCTCTCCGATGATGCATGAGTAGTTCTTTGTAGACCTTCAGGTCTGTAGTTAGTAGCTAGATGACTTCCTCTCTCTCATTTGATTCTCAATACAATGGTCTCTTGGAGATCCATATGATGTAACTCTTTTTGCGGTGTGTTTGTTGGGATCCGATGAACTTTGAGTTTATGATCATATCTCTCTTTTTATATCCATGGAAGTTATTTGAGTTTCTTTGATCTCTTATATGAATGATTGCTTATAGCCTCATATTTCTTCTCTGACATTTGGGTTTTGTTTGGCCAACTTGATCTATTTATCTTGCAACGGGAAGAGGTGCTTTGTAGTGGGTTCGATCTTACGGTGCTTGATCCCAGTGACATAAGGGGAACCGACATGTATGTATCGTTGCTACTAAGGATAAAATGATGGGGTCTATCTCTACATAGATAGATCTTGTATAGATCATTTCATCGTTCTTATTGCATTACTCCGTTTCTCCATGAACTTAATACACTAGATGCATGTTGGATAACGGTCGATGTGTGGAGTAATAGTAGTAGATGCAGGCAGGACTCGGTCTACTAATCTTGGACGTGATGCCTATGTAATGATCATTGCCTGGATATCGTCATGAGTATTTGAAGTTCTATCAATTGCCCAACAGTAATTTGGTTACCTGCCGTTTGCTATTTCTTCTCGAGAGAAGCCACTAGTGAAACCTACGGCCGCCGGGTCTCTTTCTCATATTATTTGCCTTTGCGATCTACTTTTCTTTGCTTTTATTTTCAGATCTATTAAACCAAAAATACAAAAATACCTTGCTGCAATTTATTTTATTTGGCATTCGATCTATCATTATTTACAACTCTCTCACGTCCGTTTACCAATTTCTGGCACCGTTACCCGAATGGGATTGACAACCCCTTTTACACGTGGGGTTGCAAGTATTTGTTATTTGTGTGCAGGGGATGTTTACGTTGTGTTGCTTGGTTCTCCTACTGGTTCAATAACCTTGGTTTCATATCTGAGGGAAATACCTACAACCGCTATGCTGCATCATCCCTTCCTCTTCGGGGAAATACCGACGTAGCTTCAAGCGACATCAAAAGGAATTTCTGGCGCCGTTGCTGGGGAGGATCTTCAACATATACCAGGTTCCTAATCACAAACCTCATATCCTCGCAATTTACATCATTTTCCATTTGCCTCTCGTTTTTCTCTCCCCCACTTCACAAATATTTGCCATTTTTATTCGGCCCTCTTTTTCGTTTGCCGTTTTCTCGTTGGATCTATCCTTTGCTTGCAATCATGAGAGATTTCGGTATGGCACCAACAGATGATGGCCTAACTCCTAAGATTGGACGTATGGGTAGTCTGGATGCTAAAACTTTTATCCTGGGGCATGGGAATGTTATGGGAAAAGAACGTATCCAAGAATTTTTCAATTGTGTTGGAATTTAAGTCTTGATGATGCTCCTATACTTAGGACTACTAGATCTTATGCGGATGCTATTTCAACACTAGTTTTGAAACTTGAAAGCAAATTTATCTGTATTCATCCTACTTTACAAAGATTGTTTTTTGAGCTTCCCATTATAAAGAACTAGCGGAGCTACCCGCGCATTTGCGCGGCTAGACTATTTATTTATGATTACATTGGTTTGGACTTTTGACTTTATTTGTGCATTTAACATTATGGTGTGATATTTTAGCATTCATTACATATTTTAGCATGAAATTATTTTTTCTTTGTATGTGCTAATTTTTTCCATTATATGAAAATTATATATGATAGATTTATTTCGAAAGATTTTTATTATATTTGTGAGTGTGTGTTAGAAGGTATTAAGTATTGTGTTTTTGTTGCAAACCAGCCTATGGTTATATAGTTAGGAGTGCAGTGGTATTCCCAACTTATCGGCGTTCAAATCCTTGACTTTGACACTATTGCTGATAAGTCGAGTTAGTCTCTTTAATCCACTCGTACGGTGTGCTTACCTGCCCTCATAGGAGTGAGTGTATATGTACATGTATGAGTGTCTGCGTTTGTATTGTGTTAAAAATATATTTTTTATATAGAATTAAGAATCGAACCATTTAGCTAACATAAAAACTATTGAAAGGAAATGCCCTTTCTATTTATGTATTCATTTTGTTCATTTCATGAAAATTATGCATGATAGATTTAAACTTTTTTGTGACTGTCTTTTACTCCATCCGTTTCTAAATATAAGTCTTTTTTAAAGATTTCAATACGGACTACATACAGATGTATATAGACATATCTTAGAGTATACATTTACTTATTTTTGCTTTGTATGTAGTCCATATTAGAATTTTTAAAAAGATTTATATTTAGGAACGGAGGGAATAGAAGCTTCGAAGTATTCTTTTATATGGAACTGTACGGCTATGTGTGAAGTTGATTCCATTCGTACTCTATTCTTGACTGGACCAAAATATCGTCTAGAAAAAGACTGGACCAAAATATCATCAAGAAGGCCTCTAGCACAGCTCTTCTCCCCTGCTTTTCAGTGGCAGCACCATCGCATGCGCTCGTCGCTGGCTCGGCTGCGTACCGCCGCCAACCATAGCTTCAGCGGATGGAAGATGTATGCCGCAGCGTCTCTCCCGATCTCTTTTTCCGAATGGATTTGAGGGAGCCTTCAGCCCTTCACAGGTAAAATCCCTAATTTTTGTGCATCTCACATGAGGTAAATGCCATCCCAGATTAGAAATTGTTGGGTAAAATCTCCATGCCACAACCACGCTCAAGATTTAGTAAAGAAGATATTTAAATCTCCTTGCTGCAGGAACTTTTTCTTGGATCTGCTACAAAATAGATTGAGAATTGTGGACTATTCATTAGAGGGATTAGAGTTGGTATCGTGATCTTCTCGAAGTATGTGGTATGAGAGAGATGCTGTTATATTCAGTAGAGTTGATATCCATTGCCAAATGAAAAAGGTACGATCTGTATTTTTTGCTCTCAGAGATTACTTCTAAGTTTATATAAATATTAATGTAGAAAGAACTTATGTGTACAAACATGATAGAGTTAGTTCACGGATACAGAACTGATGAACAGAAATTTATATATTTTATTGAAAGATTAAAGATCCATATGTACGCTTACATTTATTCGCTCGAGGAGGCTAATGCCTATGTTTTTAGAGAGGCAAATTGAGGAGATTTGGGGAATCGGAAACTATTTGTGAGAGAGATGTGAGTGTTAGATTGTGAGAGATTAGTAAAATTAATTGGTGAACTTTCTATAGAACGTTTTTAAAAGATTTGGATTTTGAGATTAACCGTGAATATATTTTAGTTGTGGGTCGTGGCTATAATGTGGGAGATTGCGAAAAGCTTATTGTAGGTGGAATCCATTGGTGATTTCATTGTTTCATCTGCTGCGATATTTTTTGTGTTAAAAATATTCAAGGATAAATAACTAATTTTAAATTTAATATTTTACAGAAAGATCAAACATATATATCTATGGATTAATAATTATTTAAAAATTTAACATGCCAACCAAGTAAATGTGTTGTTCAAAATGTATGGTAAGGTTGTCTGTGACTCTATGTAATTATACATGAATTGTCTAATGACTTGAGGAACTGCACTATCAATTAAAAAATCTCTCTGTAAACAATATTCTTTGCGACATCTTCGGTTGGACACTCTTCGTCATCGATCAGCACCTTCAATCCTTCCTTGTTTGTCACTCTTGATAGTGCCACATATAGTTGTCCATGGCAGAACACTTGCTTAGGCAAATATATGCCTACCTTGTTTAAGGACTGACCTTGGCTCTTGTTTATTGTCATTGCGAAGCACACTGATAATGGATATTGCCTTCTTTTCAGCACGAATGGCCATTTTGAGTCGCTTGGTGACATGATGATTCGAGGTATGTATACCTTATCGCCGACATGTGTTCCTGTGATTATTTGTGTCTCGATGTATTTGTTTCCAAGTTGTGTAATTGTCATTCTTGTACCGTTGCATAAGTCTGCTGCTTGGTTGATGTTGCATAGGAGCATGACCGGCAAACCTACCTTCAGTTTTAACTTATGGTCTGGTATTCCTGGGGACGTTAAGGTGTTGAGGAGCTCAGTAGGCTGCATGTTCATCATGATGTTGGTATTTGTCGTTGCCTTGCACACTGTGTCCAGGCTTAGGTATGTCACCTCTTCACCTTGTATTTGGCTCATCATGTGGTCATTTATCTCCTTGACTGTATCATTTCTTGGACATAGTATTGCTCTTTCTTCTAGGTAATCCCGCTCACGGTATTTTTGCAGCAAATTTGGGTATATGCTTTTGACGATTTGTTCTTTACGGTTTTCTCCTTTCTCTAGCAGTAGGTCTTTTGGTATTTTTATCCAATCCTCTCCTTCATCAGATGTTGTTTTGCCATCGCCAATCTGTAGTATCCACTCTGCAAATTCAGCGACCTTTTGCTTTTGTATTGGATCATCTGACAAACACTTCAGTCGCATGTTTTGTGTTAACTCAAATATTTCAAAGTGTTTCCACAGATATGACCTTTTGATTGAAGCATTTACTATCTGCTCTGTCCTTCCTTTGGTTATAACTGGCAGGATTTGTCTGAAGTCGCCTCCTAGTATAACTGTCATTCCACCAAATGGCTTTTCATCGCTGTTTTCATTAGTGAACCTTAGAATATCTCTCAGGCTTTTGTCTAGTGCCTCGAAGTAGTGTTTGTTTGCCATAGGAGCCTCGTCCCACAATATAAGTGAGGTCTTCTTTAGCAGTTCGGCCAAATGCGAGCCTTGTTTTATTTCACACGTTGATTCTTCAGTGATATTAAGTGGAATATGGAACCTTGAGTGTGCTGTTCTTCCACCTTGGAGAAGCAACGCTGCAATGCCACATGATGCTACCGCAAGCACTACCTTCCCCTCTGATCTTAGATTTGTCATTATTGCTTTCCATAGATAGGTTTTTCCTGTGCCACCGTAGCCTTCGACAAATATCTGCTTTCCTAGGCCTTTGTCGACTGACTCCATTATTGCATCATAGGCCTTTTTCTAGTCTTGGTTAAGATTGTTTAGTATGATTTTGTGCTCATCCTTGAGTTTGTCCATGTCGTAGTTGACCTTTTCGTTTATTAGTCTGTTCCCAAGTTCTTCTAGCTCCGCGGCATTTGGTAGTTCTATGTCTGGATAGTCCTTTAGTGACTTTCCTACTTGCCTCATCAGTTTTTCTATCTCAATCAGACCATACGCTTTCTTCTGTGTGTTTGTAAGCCAAAGTGTTGGAAAGTTTAGAATAGTCCTTCTTTTGTATTGCATATCTTCATACAACGCCTCCCATGTTGAATCCCACAATACCTTTGGGTTTGTGACTTCGCAATGGGACAATATGGTGGTGAATAACTGACGCAGTTGTGTTCCGGAAGCCCAACTTGATGCTTCATTGATACAGTCAATCCACTCGGTGTCATCATCGAGAAATTCGAGGGCTTGGCATGCTGATTTGTATGTTGGGTGAATGACTCCATCAACGGTCCTAATGTCCTCAAATGATGTGCATCCTTTCTTGGTGTTTAGAAGCATCCTCATATGATATCTCTCGCCACTTGCGGGATGTGCATAGTAGATTCTTCCAATTGTGCAGTCCCTTTTTCGCTTCTGCCAACATTTTGTTTCGCTTTTCCATACAAACTTTGTAGGGAATTCTGCGTAAATCAATCCTTCTCCTAGATCATATATTTTATTTGCCTCCATCCACTGAGTGAACTTGGTGATTTTAGATCCGTCCCTTGTTAATATCTTTTCAAGATCAGTGGAGTCTGGAAAAACAACTTGTTGCTCATTTTCAAGATGGAAAGGTAGCCTCTCAACTGCTGGATCGCGATACTGAAGATCAAACTGAAATATCCTCCAACATGCTTCTGATGTTGATATGTATCTCATCTCTAGGTATTTCTTGATCTCGTCAGTTTTGTTTGCCGTGCCACTTTCCTTGAGGAAGGCTGTAACATGGTCGTCATCTTTATGGATATACTTAAATAGGTACTTGATTGATCTGGACCTATTGCACCACTCAACATTTATGTGAGCTTGATACTTGACCAGAAGGTTCTGGTTGTATGGCACGACAAATCTGTTGTCGAGCATCACCCCTCCCTTTTTGATCTGCCTTCCGTCATCCCTCCTTTTATATACTGGAAATCTGTCCTCGTCAATGGTAGTGCTGACATTGTATCTTTTTGGGAAATGCTTGGTGCATCTATGGTCCACCATGCATGGTGAGTTTTTCTTAGCCTCTCCCGCACGGGCCATGCATCATGAAGTTCTCAACAGCTTCAAATGCCTCTGGATCCTCATCCTTGTTTGGGATCTCAGTGCTTATTATTTTGTCGATTTGCGACGGTTCCGGGTACTTGTCTTTGTCCTTCAAAAATATTAGTATGTGCGCATGCGGGAGTCCTCTCTTCTGGAATTCTATTGTGTAGATGACTGAAGTTGATTAATAGTTTGTCAGATTTAGCTTAAATTGGAATGCATGTTACTAAAGAGCTAGAATCTGACGGAGTATAAGATGATGCATGTTTCTAAAGAGCAACAGTCTGACGGACTATAAGATGATGCAAGAAAGAGTAAAGATTGATAGTCAATGGGACTTACTTGCAACTATTTCTCCAAAGTATTTCTTTTCTTTTATGTCTCTCATTAGCTCCTTTAGTTTGATCATAAATACTCTGTCCACAATGTCTGGCCGATCGGCTGGCTTTTGGCCACCTCCCACTTCATCTAGCATGTATTGGATCTCAGGCCACTTTGCATTGCATGTGAATGTTATAAATAGGTCTGGGTATCCAGCCCAACGGCATATTGCAAAGGCATCTTGCAAATATTGTGCCTTGTTTCTTCTACCACCTGTAAAAGATGAAGGCACAATTATCCTCTTTCCAACTTGCTCTGTTCTTGTGTCCCCTTGCTCAATCGTATCCTGCAATCCACTGTAAAGTTCAGTTTGTAGCTTTCCTTGATTGTGTCGGATCCAATTTAGTCTTTTTTGCTCGATACATGTGTATACATCCACCCAAAATTGCAGTGACAAATGCCCGGACTTGAGTAGTAACATTCCTTGATCAGGACATTGCTGTAGGTAGAATGCATAGTAGTCCAACAACGTTACGTATTTCCTGCTGTTTGTACCTCCTTTTGTTTTCTTGTAGGGTATCTCAAGTTTAAAACCATCTTCTCCATATGGGAACAACAACGGATATTGCATGGACATGAATTTCGGGTGGATCTCTGATATCCTTTGCGGCTCCATATTTTTGTACTCAACAACAATGTCACGTCCTTCACTCTCTCCGGTTGGATCTCTTACTACCAATGCTGCAACTTCAGATGCGGATGGAAGGTTGTGTGTTCCGTTCCTTTTGCCTAGTATCCGAAGTGTGTAATCATGGTAGTCTCCTTGGAATCTATCTCTTGCCATTCTGAAGGTTTTTGCGAGGATGTTGTTGTCGTCGAGCATTATTTTCAGTTCTTTGACGATGTTGGGGTCCACTGTTGATTTTTTATCATTGCATCTTGACGCATTTATCCTGTTTTCCACCTCATTTTCGGTATTATAGATGTATAGCTGTGCAAACCGAGGTTTGTCTGTACGTTGAGGCAAAAGAGTTCCGATATGGGGGTAGTTTTGTCCATGCAAACGAAAAACATAAGGTCCTTTGCGAGTGTTTATTTCCTTGTCCATAGCTCCTCCCATCGATGTGAATGAAAACATTGAGTTGTATGACCTTATATTTTCTTTGAAGTTTACCGAATCCTGCCCTTCACTTCTTAAGAGGTTTCCAAGGTATGGTGGAGGTTCTCTTAGTGGCGGCAGATCGATTTTCCATTGTTTGCAGCATATTCCAAAAGAGGGTGCCGTAGTTCCTTTGTTTGAATTTAATCTTTCTTCACACCATAGCAATGCTTTGCAATATTGGCATTTGTATGTTGGCCTTCCGAAGTTCCAAGGCTTGCTATTAGCACTTGTCGAGGTTCTGGTTCTGTTGTTGTCTCCAACATTGACTCTAGTGTTGTTTTTGTTGGTTTCGCTTCTGGCGCGCTTCAATTCCCTATCTTCTTCAGCATTAGCCTTTCTCAATCGTTTAGGAGCCTCTGTGTTCGCATTTCTTCTTCCCTCTGCAGTCCTTGTCCGCTTTGTACTCCTTGAGTTTAGAGGTTGTTCTTTCTTTCTTTTTGTCTGGTGAGCTGCTGGGTCTAATGTATGTTGGACTCTCATATCTGCAAATGTGATTTCGTCAGTGGGTATAGTTTCCTTAACATAGTATCATGTAATATGATTTATTTTGTAATCCCTCCGTAAAGAAATATAAGAGCGTTTAGATTACTAAAGTAGTGATCTAAACACTCTTATATCTCTACAGAGAGAGTACTTAATAGTGTTTTGCTTTTGCAGGCATGCAAGTGCATTTGGTGATGACTGCTAATGGAGGTTGTCAAATACAGTACATCTGGAGATTAATGTTGTTTATCTGGTAGGGAACTAAAAATCAATAATTGTTCAACCATGTTGCTCTTTTTGTAGCTTTCACATTATTATCATGGTAGTGTTAGGATGCATGAAAAAAAGAGCTTTATAGTTCAGTATGAGAAGAGTTTTGACGCAATGTTGAGCTGAGATCAAAATGCAGGCACACACATGAAGAATTGCATCGGGATATTACCTGAGGTTGATGGTGCTGATGTTGTGTCTTCAGTTCGTTGGACGTTTCTTTGTGCCTGTGATCGTTTGGGTGTCGCCGGTGTATATTGGATGCCAGTTGCTGGAGTTGTTGCCATACCTTCAATTTGTCGGCCGTCTCGTGTGTTTGATCTTCCCGACATCATGAAAAAGTAGCTATTGAGAAAGTGCATCATGGGTCATTTATGAATGTATGTCTTGTAAAATTATGGTTGAATGATGTTTATGTGATATAAGCAGAGGGATGAGTGTATGTGACCATATACCTCTTGTTTGTTTTCTGAGACTATGATCTAGCATTTTGACTAATGTAGATCACCTGAGGAGAAAGTTTTTGTGAGAATATGTTGGCTGATAAGGAAGCTAAAATAATGCACAGATTAAAGAGAGAAAATATATAATACCCTGGAACCTTTGCCTGCTTAGTCGTCGAGTTGCTTCGAATTTGAGAAGACGGATCAGTCGGCGATGAGGCTTGTTGTGCTAGTAGGACGTGATATGATGCACTTTATATAATGATATGGTTAGATGTTTTCCTAGACGTGTAGGATTAGGAATCATGTAGTGAGTCAAAATCGGACAGTACAATACGGATTGTCTTTAAAGGAAATTTAGCTTGAATAAATAGTAGCTTTTTTGAGCAATGACTAATAGTTAGTCCTACACCAGCAACTTCTGATTAATGAGCTAATTTGGGCTGGTGCTTGGCTGTCAGAAAGCTGTCTAGCTCCCCTAAAAATGTACTGTATTTTATTCGCACTTCAACTCTCCTGCTGCAGTGCTGTCCAAATAAAATAAAATAAAATTCCTGCTACGCCGCTTATTATATTCTCACACTTTTTTTTGAAACGCGGTCCCTTAGAGCCCGATTCATTAAAAAAGGTCGAAGAGAAGTGCCCAGTTAATTAACGGAAAACCGGGTGAATACCGTCAACGTGCCCGCAAAAACAAGGCACACAGGGCGACCTGACAACCCACACAAGAACGCACACACGCCGTCGAAGAGAAAACCACGAACAAGCATCGAGGCCTGCGTCGGTCGATGCCAAACAGTCCACCGCACACGTCGACGACCAGGCAGCTCCGACTCTGTCTACGAGCATTGTAGGGGGAAAGCGTTGGGCCTGCGTCGAGCCGGCACCGGAGCCGACCACCCGTCTCGTGTCATTGTCGCCGCGGAAGCACCTCCTCTGCAGCTCCGACTTCAGGAAGACAAATGAGGCCCGACGACCCCTCGAACACGCCGGATGAGACCGACTACCAAAGCTCAGCAGCCGCCCAACTTCGCTTGAAGCCGCCATCGTTGCCACACTAGAAGTCGCACAACATCCACATTGCCGGACAGACAGCCGCCGACCGCAATGCCGCGAGCGTTCAGCCCAAGGAAAGTGCAAACGGGATCCAATGCTCTTCAAGGCGACGCCCCAAAGGAGGAAGCGACGATGCCGATGCCGTCGCCCGACCCGACTGGGCCTTAGGCTTTCACCCGAAGAGCTGGAACCGAGGATGTGCAGGGGGTGGACTCCACGGCGGCGCCTCCAAGGAGGTGACACGACATCCGCGGACGCCGACGCCGTCAGCCGGTAGAAACCTGGCAAGCCTTCGCCGGGAGCACCGCCCAACACCACATCCTCACGCACTGCACCTCCACTGACCCGCACACCTCCCACGAAGCCATCGCGCCATGACCAAGCAGAAGCCACCACCACACCACTGGTCTCACCGACCGAAGACACGAGCAGGGCAGACAACACACCTTGACGACGTCTTCAAGAAGAGCGCGACACCCGAGTGCGTCGCCGTCGCCGGCCCCGGCCAGAAGCCCGAGGCAGAGCTTTCGCCCGGCGCTGCCACACCATGTGCCGAGCCCAAGCTCGGCCGGACCACCAAACAGCCTCTCGCCGCAACGAAGCAGCCAGATCCGGAGAACCCAGGGCCGGCCAGAGCCAGCCACGCACGCCCGGAGCTGCCGCCCCCCGCCATCCGCCGGATCCACAGCACCAGGAGCTGCCGGAGCACCACCAAGACGCCGCCGGGCCGAGCACCACCATCCCGCGGGGACCGTGGCACCGCACATCGCCACACCAGGTCCGCGCTTGGCCACGCCCACCCACCGACGGAGCCGCGCTAGCCCGCGCCAGAGCGAGCCCGTCGAGCAGCACCCGACAGAGCACCAAGTCTGGCCGAGCCGAGCAGCATCACCGCCTGGAGAAGCGGAGCAGCGCCGCCCCCGCTGTCGAGAATGGCGACCGAGGGGTCCCGCAGCCGTCGCGCCGCCAGGGCTTTGCCCGGCGATGCCTCCGGCGGCGGCAAGAGGAGAGGGAGGCGCAGGGGGACCTGCTCGAGCCCACAGGGGCGCCCCGGTGTGGCCCGGCATGGCCGCACAGGAGCGGGACAGGAAGAGGGGGAGGGCCGGACTCGAACTCCTCCGCAGGGAGAGGGCCGGCGAAGACGGCGCCGGGCTTCGGGATGGATGGAGAGAGGACGCCCGAAGGGTCCCGGATCTATGCTTGGCTGGGCCTGAGGTGGCCGGAGGGAGGAGATCAGCCGACGCCGCGAGCTCGGGAAGTTTCTTGGGAATTATGAAAGCCCTTCTCACACTTCGTATCAATGGACTATTCCTCTTCCGCACAGTTCCTTCTAAAAGGATATTCTTTGGATGAGCAAATCGCTTCTGATTAGCTTCCGGCGACCTGCTGGGCTAAGATTCTCACTGGATCCGCTCTTGCGCCAAGGAGGGCATGCGGTGGCGCGGCCGGCGGCCGCACGGAAACGCCGGCACAAGCGAGCTTTCACGAGGTGAACCAAGTAGCTATCAACCTGCGTGGAGCAGCGCCGCGCAGCAGGCACTAAGGAGCGGAACCTGGGTGCATCAGTGCCGCAAGTAGCAGCGTAGGTTTGGCCTTCAACTATCTTGCCTAGTCAGTACCTAGTTCAGCTAGGTGTGCGTCTGGCCCAAATACATTTTGTCTGCAAAATAATTTTGGTCGGATCTTTTGAGGGTTAGTGAGAAAAAAATAAGCTTAAGTCTGTGAGTCCCCATCCATATGCTTGTCCGTGATGTAATAATATACGCCCTGGATAAAAGCTCAATCCATCTTTCTGTCGTTTTAAATTCCATTGTGGCTTCATATGGAACAATTCGCAGTCGATGATTTTGATTACTTTTTTCATAGTATTCCAGATGGATTTCCAACTCAATCTTTTCAAATACAGTTGAGCATTTTTGTTCTCATATATTCTAGGCCATGCTAGTACATTGTAGTTTTTAGCAAATGTTGCAGGCACATTAGAGCTTTGACCAACCACACAAATGCCATGCTAAATTGATTAAGATCAAAGGAATGTACTGGTCATTCTCTCTTCTCAATAGTATACAATACTTGAATTGTTTGAAAACAAAATGTCATATTGTTCATACATATTGATCATATATAAAAACACACTAAATATTCCAGTCCTCGGATACATTAAAATAATAAATATAGGATAAAGTACTGTCCCAAAAAAATTCTGGAAAAGGTCCTTCCTCTCTTGGGTCTTGTTTGGTGTACTTGATCTTTGAGTTGACGATTACATCGTCTTGATGCTATTAGTCTTCTTGGTCAAACTTCGTGTCATCCTTGTGGAGCCTTCATGTTCAACTTTTGTCTTCTTGTTTTTTGCATGAACACTTCTGGTGCTTTTGGGCGCTGCCTTTTCTAATTTTTCAAATATACTATTTTCCACTTCTTCATCTTCCGAGTCTGATAATACAACAGATCTTCGCCTCCTTTTCCCACCATCGACACTCGTTGATGATTTTTGATGTTGATGCTCCTTCTGATGTACTGTACTCCCATTGCTTTTATCTTCTAGCTCCTCTTTCACAGGGACCAACTCACATATGTTTTTGCTAAGTTCACACTTGCTGATTTGTACCTGCAAAAATCACATAAATGGATGCATTAAGAGATGAATTTATGTAAAGAAAAGCTTGTACAGTGAAGTATTCAATCACCTTTTTGACTGGCTCACTCAGTTTCTTTATTTCTCGTTTTAACATGTTGTCCACTTCATCATCCATCAAATCCTGTTGAGCACAATGGATCAAGAATTGTAAATACTTGCTTCAATAGTTCCATATAAAAGAGTATAATAATTGGTGTTTAAATAGATTTGATAGTTTGATAGACCATTACCTCTTCAGCTTTATCCTCTAAGTATCGCTTCTCAAGCTTCTCATCAGGCACAAATATTTTCTTTACTGCATAGTTCTGCATGCCTAGAGTGAGGTTCTTATTGTTGAGTTTGAATCGAAAGATAAGTCTTTGTCCACATAATTCTTGTATAATCTTTGGGACTTCTTCAGATTTTCCATCTAAGGAATCCAACAAGAATGAGACTGATGTATTGAGCATTCTTTCAGCCTCTTCATCAAATAAAGTGCAACATGTAGTAGCAGTGCGATCACTAATTTGAAGCCGAATACGATACCTAGAATCACATTTCATTAGTGTAACACAAATGTGATATTACATAATGATGGTGAAATCAAGAGAATATGCTTACCTAGGTGTTAAACCTTCTGGATACGTATCACAATTCTTGCAATAATAATTATGTGATTCTTTTGTAGCAATTCTGTTGCAAACATCACATGACATGTACCACCATTGAATATTTACTTGTAACCGATCAATTGTAGCTATTGTTGTGAACACAAAGTCCTGAAAGTTGATGAAGAAAATATAGCTCTTTAAAGAATATGCGGTCACTCATACAAATATGTCAAATACATCTGTAGGTATTGGAGGCTTCTACAATATCATGTCTTAGAAGAGTTTTGATTCATTACCTCATCTGTTGGGTTATCGTGCCTAATTCGAGTAAGTTCTTTTAAGGTTATCCTTCTGTAAAACATTTGATCTTCTAGTGTCCCTTGAGTACTTTTATCTATCTCCATCATTTTTGGTAAAGTTTCTTCGGTGGAGTGGCTATAAAAAAAGTTAGTAAATGAAGATATATTATGAAATTCTATATGACCAGAACCTACAAATTGTGCTTAATACCTGCCACGAAGTTCCCAAGTCTCGGGTATATCTAGATTCGTATATAATCTTGTGGCGCTAGTTGACTTTAGGCACAAACCTATTTAATAAACAATAAATCAGTTAGATTTATTATTTTGGTATGAAAAAAGACATGTAAACAAATTCAACTTACCATTGAATTTTTGCACCATTGTTGAGGTAACAATAATAATTGTTTGATTGCAAATTACATCCTCACTTAAATGATGAGCTAATCTTCCCCATAATGATACTCTGATTCTATCACCCCTGAATAATTCATTCCAAAGTAATTAATGGTAATAATAATGTAAGTGGAAGAAAACAGCCTTTACCCTTTAGTGAAAAGTTGATACATGGATATACACTTACTCTGGCATTAGAATTTCAATCTGACGTACATCTGCAGGTGTTTTCTTCTTTGTTATCCTTGATTCTATTGGCTTAATCTTGGTAAGTAACCCAATGACATCTGCAAATTGGAAGATTAAAGACTTCAAAAATTAGAAAGTTATTCATTTGAGTTTATTAATACAACCACCAAGAAATGACATCAAATTTAAATTGTCCACTTGGAAGTAAGAATATGACTGTCAACATACCTGAGCATTGTTGGTCTTTTTCTAGACGTTCTTGTAGGGCATCTTTGCTAGAAAACTCAAAGTAGTAATCTGGAAAATTATCCGATGAACCTTTCATCTCCTTTAATTTTGTGTTGTATAAAAAGTAATTTTAATTTCATTGCTGACTGGTCGATATTTTGTCGAATCTACAACTTTAAAATTGCTAAAAGCATATATAGAACCCTCATTGATCTTTGCTCTGTAAGTGTCTATTAGATTCTTCCAAATAGTAGAATGAACTGTATGGCCCTTCAAAATTCAATGAAAGAAAAATTTGGTAGTAATTTTAACAATAAAACAATCCCCATTGTTAATGATGTGAAGAAAATACCTGCTCATCCATCAAGATCATATCGATGCTTATAAGTTCATCAGTCGAAGGATTGATCGAGTCCCACATTCTCATTACTTTGGCTTTAATACTCCATGCTTGTCCTCTTGTGGTTAACTCACTCAACTTCGTGTACGCCATGGAGATGTTGCCTTGAAAACAATTTTAGAAGGAGTGGTTCATATGGTAATGCAATAATGAAATTTGGTTAGAAAGAAGTGTTCTAACTAATGGTTAATGAACAGGAAAACATGGTGTTCATAAGGAGGTTGCAAAGACATGCAGGGATGGAAAGATGTAAACAGACTTCAAGATTTAAGCTATATATATTACCCAAACTTGATGTGTCTGTCGTTTCTTCTTTCTTCCTTCTATGTGCTGGGTGTCCCGACGTATGTTGCCCCTTCGATTTGTGTGGATATGTTGTTGTGTGGATCTCCCTTCAATGGGTGTTCTGGCGTCTATTATTCCGTGGGTGTTCTGGGGTGTCTGCCCCAACCTTTATATTAGGCAAAGGTTACTGAGTTTGAATTATGTACGGATGACTTTTGCAATAGTATACGACCGTATCCTTGACTAATAACAATCCGTTTCAGAGTCTTCCACGTGCAATAGTATATGTCCGTGTACACTTTCCTAATGTTACGTGCAATAGGATATGTCCGTTTCAGTTTTTTTCAGGTGCAAAAAAATTCATGTGCAATAGTACACGTCCTTGTGCACTTTCCTAATATCAACTCGTTTTAGATCTTTTCTAGAAAAAACACTTATAGATCTTCGCCGTTGATACATCTTAGCTTTCACAGTGCCAAATCATCACCGTTGGTTTTCTATCATTTTAATTATATAATAGATAAATATTGGTGTTAAGGTTTGTGATTCCCTATGCAAGCATGAAAGCAAATAATTATGCAATGAAATTATATCCTACTTTTGGTGCATTATTCGGTGTTAATTATGCTTAATGCTCACTTATGAGATTATTCGTTTTTCGGTTGGTCGCTTCTCAATCTTTTGCTAGCCTTCATTTTGCACTAAGTATGATCACTACTTGTGCATCCAAAAACCTTTAAACCAGTTTTGCCACATGAGTCCACTATATCTACCTATATGCGGTATTATTTTGCTGTTCTAAGCAAATTTTTATGTGCCATCTCTAATTTTCAAAATAAACTTCTCTTTTGTGTGTTCGTACTGCTCGTGGAGCGATGAGGGGTGGCTAATATTTTCCATGCTAGATGTGTTATTCTCACGATGAGTGTTTATTCACTTGTCATTGCACGAGAGTAAGGCAAAGGTATCAGGGATGCCCAGTCCCGAAATGAAAAATGAATTTACTTTATGTTGTCAAATAATAAATTCCTTGGGAACTGTTGGTATGGAAGGCACCCATGGATACAGTTAGCCATGGAAAGTGAAAGTATGGTGGAAAAAGGAATGAACTTTATTTTCTGTTTGGGAACCGCCTATGATATATCTAGCATGGAAAGTGTTGGTAACTCTAAGTCGTTTTCGTTGGTGGGAAGGATACACCTCCCAAAATGTTTTTATCTCTAAGTTTTTCGCTTTGAGCTCTGGCACCTCTACAAATCCCTACTTCCCTCTGCGAAGGGCCTTTCTTTTACTTTATGCAATTTTTATTTTGAATTTGAGTCTCCATCTTCTCTTATAAAGCACCAACTAGGAGGCACTATGATTGCACTTGAGCATTGGGTGTAGTTAATACGCGAGTGTGTTTCATGAATGGATCAATGAGATTGAGCATGATGGGCTAGGGATAGCTTATTTTAGCGTTGATATTTTGAAAGACATGGTTGCTTGTTGATATGCTTGAGTATTTAAGTTATCATGTCAAAACTAGACTATTGCTTTGAACAATATAAAATTCCAAATATCCATGCTATAAAGAAAAGAATATAAGATGACATGTTAGGTAGCATTCCACATCAAAAATTCTGTTTTTATCACTTACCTACTCGAGGACGAGTAGGAGTTAAGCTTGGAGATGTTGATACGTATCCAACGTATCTATAATTTTTGATTATTCCATGCTGTTATATTATCAATCTTGGATGTTTTATAATCATTTATATCATTTTTTGGTACTAACCTATTGACATAGTGCCAAGTGCCAGTTGTTGTTTTCTGCATGTTTTTTACACCGCAGGAAATCAATAACAAACGGAGTCCAAATGCAACAAAACTTTACAGAGATTTTTTGGGACCAAAAGACACCCAATGGACCAAGGCAGCACCTGGGGGTGCTCGGAGGGGAGCACAACCCACCAGGGCACGCTAGGAGGCCCAGGCGCGCCCTGATGGGTTGTGCCCACCTCGGGTGCCCCCCCAGACCGCCTCTTTGTTGTATAAATACCCAAATATTCTAGAAACCCTAGGGGAGTCGACGAAAATCAATTCCAGCCGCCGCAGAGTCCAGAACCACCAGATCCAATCTAGACACCATCACGGAGGGGTTCACCACTTCCATTGGTGCCTCTTTGATGATGCGTGAGTAGTTCTTTGTAGACCTTCGGGTCCGTAGTTAGTAGCTAGATGGCTTCCTCTCTCTCGTTTGATTCTCAATACAATGGTCTCTTGTAGATCCATATGATGTAACCCTTTTTGCGGTGTGTTTGTTGGGATCCGATGAACTTTGAGTTTATGATCAAATCTATCTTTTTATATCCATGGAAGTTATTTGAGTTTCTTTGATCTCTTATATGCATGATTGCTTATAGCCTCGTATTTCTTCTCCGATATTTGGGTTTTGTTTGGCCAACTTGATCTATTTATCTTGCAACGGGAAGAGGTGCTTTGTAGTGGGTTCGATCTTATCGTGCTTGATCCCAGTGACGGAAGGGGAACCGACACGTATGTATCATTGCTACTAAGGATAAAACGGTGGGGTCTATCTCTACATTGATAGATCTTGTTTACATCATGTCATTGTTCTTATTGCATTACTCCGTTTCCCCATGAACTTAATACTCTAGATGCATGCTGGATAGCAGTCGATGTGTGGAGTAATAGTAGTAGATGCAGGCAGGAGTTGGTCTACTAATCTTGGACGTGATGCCTATGTAATGATCATTGCCTGGATATCGTCATGAGTATTTGAAGTTCTATCAATTGCCCAACATTAATTTGTTTACCAGCCGTTTGCTATTTCTTCTCGAGAGAAGCCACTAGTGAAACCTACGGACGCCGGGTCTCTTTCTCATATTATTTGCCTTTGCGATCTACTTTTCCTTTGCTTTATTTTCAGATCTATAAAACCAAAAATACAAAAATACCTTGCTGCAATTTATTTTATTTGGCGTTCGATGTATCATTATTTACAACTCTCTCACGTCCGTTTGCCAATTTCTAGCACCGTTACCCGAAAGGGATTGACAACCCCTTTTACATGTCAGGTTGCGAGTATTTGTTATTTGTGTGCAGGGGATGTTTACGTTGTGTTGCTTGGTTCTCATACTGGTTCGATAACCTTGGTTTCATATATGAGGGAAATACCTACCGCTGCTGTGCTGCATCATCACTTCCTCTTTGGGGAAATACCAACGTAGCTTCAAGTGACATCAGACACCATGGCGGTGGAGAGATTGGGAGCAGATTGGGCGCAGCAGGAAGGAAGAGAGGAGCAGTGCGCAGGGAGGCACATTTGTGGAACATTGCATGGAAAACAAAAAATTTCTATGCACATGCAAGATCAATCTATGGAGATGCATAGCTACGAGAGGGGGAGAGTATCTTCATACCCTTGAAGATCGCTAAGCGGAAGCATTTATCAACGCGCGGTTGATGTAGTCGTACACCTTCACGTTCCGTCCCGATCAAGTACCAAACATATGGGACCTCCGCGTTCAGCACACATTCAACTCAATGACGTTCTCGCTTTCTTGACCCAGCAAGAGAGGTGAAGTAGTAGATGAGTTATGATAGCACAACGGCATGGTGACGGTGGTGGTGAAGAACAATCTCTGCAGAGCTTCGCCAAGCACAACGGAAACTATTACGAAGGATAAACTAGATGGGATGGGATTGCCGGCACACGCCTTCGTGAATCTTGATGTGTCTTGGGTGCTAGCCCTGCCCCTCTATTTATATGTTGAGCCCTGGGGTCGAAACTTAGAGTTAAAGCCCCCTGAAAGTCGGTTTTTCTCGAAAGGCAACAGTCCTTCTCGGACTCCAGGACTAGACACCACGGTTACCGCAAAACTTCCTTTTGCACTTACCAAAAGCCTCATGGGATTTACCCCTTGCCCAAAATAAAGTGTTCTCGCACCAGAACATTTCGGGAAAAATCTGAAACCCCTTCTCGTGAATTCCAAAACCCTTCAGGAGACCAAACACTATTATCGCATATATCAATCTTTACCTCCAGACTATTCCGGAGCTCCTCGTCATGTCTGTGATCTCATACGGGACTCCAAACAACATTCGGTCACCAACATACATAAATCATGTAATACTATATCGTCAACGGACATTAAGCGTGCGGACCCTATGGGTTCGAGAATGATGTAGACATTACCGAGACGCCTCTCCGGTCAATAACCAATAGTGGGAACATATTGGTTCCTACATATTCTATGAAGATCTTTATCGGTCGAACCTTTATGACAACATACATAATTCCCTTTGTCTGTCAGTATGTTACTTTCCCGAGATTCGATCGTCGCTATCTTCATACCTAGTTCAATCTCATTACCGGCAAGTCTCTTTACTTGTTCCATAATACATCATCTCGTAACTAACTCCTTAGTCACTTTGCTTGCAAGCTTATTGTGATGTGTATTACCGAGAGGGCCCAGAGATACCTCTCCGATACATGGAGTGACAAATCCTAATCTCGATCCATGCCAACTCAACAGACACCTTCGGAGATACCTGTAGAGCATCTTTATGATCACATAGTTACGTTGTGATGTTTGATAGCACACAAGGTATTCCTCCGGTATCCAGGACTTGCATGATCTCATAGTCGAAGGAATATGTATTTGACATTAAGAAAGCAATAGCAATAAACTGAACGATCATATGCTAAGCTAACAGATGGGTCTTGTCCATCACATCATTCTCCTAATGATGTGATCCATTATCAAGTGACAACACGTGTCTATGGTTAGGAAATCTTAACCATCTTTGATCAACGAGCTTGTCTAGTAGAGGCTTACTAGGGACACGGTATTTGTTTATGTATCCACACATGTATTTAAGTTTCTGATGAATATAATTCTAGCATGAATAATAAACTTTTATCATTATTAAGGAAATAATAATAGCCATTTTATTATTGCCTCTAGGGCATATTTCCATCAGGCACGTTGTGCAAGTGGGAAGCAATGATGCGCCTGTGCCCTGCGCGGGCGGGCTTTATGACCAAGACGGCAGTTACAGATGCGCTGCAGGGCAGTGGAGGCGTCTCATCCCATCATTGCTACCATGCGCCCCTACTTGCACTACTGTAGGATGCTGCTAACGCGAAACTACGATCAGAGACCCTTCGAGAAACTATATGCGATGAAATAATCGCAAACGGTGGTGTATGAAAACCGTCAAAAAAGGTGAAAACATTTGAGATGGAGGATGCATCAAACGCGGTTCATATTTTATTTACGTGTGCGATGAAGGGCATACGATTCAGTTCAATTAACTATTTGCGATGAGGAGGAACAAAAGAAACGGGCAGCCAGATGAAGGCATGTGCGATACACAACTTACGGTTCACTCGGATGGACTGTTTGTGATTAGGCAACACAAAAGAAATGGGCAGCCCGGTGAAGGTGTGTGCGATATATAGCATATGGTTCACTCGGATGAACTATTTGTGATTAGGCAACACAAAAGAAACAGTGAGCTAGATCAAGGTGTATGCGGTATACGACATGCGGTTCACTCGGATGAACTGTTTGCATTGACACAAGAGAACAGAAACGGTTCAACTTAACAAGACGTGTGTGTTGTGCGATGGGATTGCATGCGGTTCGCTCAGCCGTTGTCGTCAATGTGTGACCTCTGTGGCAACCGTTCGCTCCCCAGGTGCCTCTTCGTGTACTGCGGCAACCGTCCACCGACTCTTTGCCTTTCCCTCTCGATTTGGAACTGCTGTCGCACGCTAGCTCTTCCTCCCTCCTCCATTTGCTTTCACCCTTCCTTCTGCCATTGTTGATCCTCTTCTCCATGGAGGGAACAGGCCGGAAACGACCCCATTATTCTTGCCCCGATCTGAATGATGACACGGTGGAGGAACTCATTGATCAGTGCGACGTCATCACCTCGGCTAGCATGGCAGGTTCATTTAAGACCATTCTTGACTCAACTAATAACATCATTACAAGGAACCCAAGGGTTCAGGAGCAGTTTGATCTCCCCTATCTTCTTCGCCGTGACCCTGCTGACTGGCGTGGGGACGAGGGAAGCCTCGCCTTGTGTAAGTTGATGCCGCCTGATTATGATACGTATGATGTTAAGATGCCATCGCTTGAGGGAAAGGCTTGGGCAGGCGCAAATGGAGATTGGGTTGTTTATATTGGGTACAACTGCGAGTGGGAACTTGTGAATGTGTACACTCGTCACTGGGTTCCACTTTGAAAAATCTCAGACGACTGCCCAGAGGTTGAGTACACCGGTATTCTACATGAGTTCAAATACGATCATGCTGACTGTCGTCTATGGAAGATAGCAATTTGTCGAGTTCCCAACCACTCTTGGGGTTATAGGAATGCTTATGTTGTCTCTATCTTCGACAAGCTTGTTGCCGTCCTTCATGGTTCGACTTGATGGATATTGCTCAAAAATCAGTTTCTATACATGGATGAGTACTTTGATGCAATTCAATACAAGGGTGTTGTGTTTGCTGCCACCACTCGAGGCACTGTTTTTGCATGGAATCCTCATGATTTTGGTACGTTTGTCTTCCACTGTAATTATAATTGTTTCATCCACATGCATGCGGATTAGCTAGTTTCCCTTTACTAATTAACCTTCTTGTGTTTCCAAGGTCTTGTGAACATTCCACCACCTATACTTGAAAATTTTATTCATGAGCATGAGGACGAGAAGGACCCATATACTCAGTGGCGCCTGGCAACTTATTCCGATGGATCATCTCTTCTTGTCTGTATACGGGGCACTGCTAATGTTACTAATGAAGCAGGTGTTGTCTTGTATGGTCGCACTCTCCGGAACTATTTCAACATATGTTGTAGGGTATTCCGAATGGATACTAGTGTACTAGCGCCAACACCTTCTCCCTGGTTCAGTATTGGAAGTCTTGGAGGAAACTCGCTCTTCTTTGGACAAAACTATCCAATGATGGTGGAAGGCGACCCAACTACTATTGACACAACATTACTACCATTTAGGAGAAGCAACCGTATCTATACCTTGGACATTACTATGCTTCCCTACCATCCCAATATGGGTCCCGACATAGGCCGCTTCAGCCTCGATGATCAGTCCTGCGTTGGTCTCGAGATTGACAGTAGCTGGCCCTTCCCAGAGAAGCACTTCTGCTTTAAAGCAAGCATTTCCAATGCTAACGAGTGGTTGAGCTGAAGTTCATTTCATCGCTTTGTTATTTTTTGTGTGAGAAAAACTTTACTAGAATTGAATGTTTTGTTGGAAATGATCTATAATCCAACGTGTATCCTCGTTGTCATTGTGGGTTGATGATTTGTTGTATGTAATCAATGGTACATTTGCATATGCGTCCATGAACTCACGCCTGCTAGTGGTGTCCATATGAACAATGCTAGTGATTTTAGTTGCAAAAATTAGATAGTGCTAGTGATTGGTAGCTGCATATTTTGATAAACTGCAGTGTTACAAGGTTGACAAATGGCAATGTTACTAGATAAACGAATGTCAATCTTTCCAGTTTGAGAAATGGCAACATACCCAAAACGACAGATATGCAAATCTTACCCAATTTTTTGTACGTGGTTGCACACGGGTCATGCAAAACAATCGTTTGCGTTGAAGGGATGCAAAAATCCTGCTCGGCACATTTTCCCTTGGCTTCCTTGGGAAGCTGTCGGTTTGCATACGGGTGTTCTAACTAAAACATTTGCGAGGAGTGTTTTATATTTAAAAACTGTTGATGTTTTTTAAAAGAAAATCATTTGATAAGTTTGTACATTAAGAGAGAGAGAAACACAAGTTCGTTCAAACCATATCTTTCATTCAGTCACACTGCGAATTTATATTCATATGATTGGGAATTCGAGATACAATATTAAACACCAAAAAAACTATTTCCGGCGGCGGCGGAGGCGGCGTGCCGCGCCGTCATTGTCGTTGTCGTCCTCCGGGATGCCATTGTTGAAGTCTTCAAGGCAGCACAAAATGTTCTTCACTTGTAAATCAAACGTCATGTCGTCGCGTGATCGACGGGCGGGGCGCGGGAGGACGACAACTGGCGTCGCTGAGAGGTAGCGGTTGACAGCAGCGTCCCATGCCGCT
>NC_041390.1:171706468-171863031 GCF_002162155.2 Triticum dicoccoides | reverse complement strand
GTCGCTGGCGCGGGCGTGGGGATGGGAGCTGGGACGGGAGCGGGAGCAGCAACCGCCGCGGCCAGCTCATTCTGCGCCATGTCCATGAGGCCCCATTCCTCCTTATTTTCTATCTCCTCCGGCTCGGAGTCGACTTCACCAAACTTGAGGACTAGTGGCAGATGATCATTCTGCCCATGGTGGTGGAGGTCTGCGAGGGGGGGGGGAGGGAATGGGAAGCGAACAGTAAGGCCACCCGTATTAAACAACGGCTCGGGCGCCATTAATGGAGAGGAAGGCGGGCGGCCATGGAAGTCAAAGGGCTCGCTTCCCAGTGAGCCTATGCGGTGTACAGCTCACACGCTTCTCGGTGAGCCTACGCCTTGGAGGACAGCTTGCATGCCTCTCGGTCAGCCCGCGCACCGGACTGCGCTTGCACGCCTCCTGTTCAATCAAGGTCCAGCAGCTGTCCGCACGACACCTCCTACAGCCATAAAACCAAGACACGTGGCGTCACGTGAATGGTTAACGGAATGCACACGGTTTGAATTATACAAATGTTTGAGATATTAAAGTGGTAGCTATTTTTTCAAAATGCCTTTGTTGGCTGTCATTATTCGAGTGCGCCTTCTCTCAAAATGGACAAGAAAAATACCACATCATGTCGGGTGCCATTCCATGATAGCATGCCAAGTTTCATGAATTTCAGACGAGTTTTGGATTTACTAGAATTTAAAAACCAGGCATCTCAATGTTTTGTTGGCAATCAACGGTGCCCTGGTGTTTGAAATTCATTCCCATTTCTTGCATGGGACCTAAGCATGCACCCAAGGACACATATTTGATTTTTCAACCAATTTATATGCACTGGAGCATGTGCATGTAGTTCAAATTTGAATTATGCACATAAATTCATTGAAAAATCAGTTAATGCATAAAAATGTCCAAAAGAACCCCCCAAAATCGCAAAAATTGACACAACACTCCTCTTATTCTATGTTGACACGAGAAATTTTTTGGAAGCAATAAGAGGCAGTGGATATCGTTTCGTCCCCAAAGATGGGACATTCCCTACCGAAACCATGATGCTTGTTGTGAGAAGCTCTGGTTTGTGAGAAGCATATACCCAAACCTACCCCAAATGGGACACAAAATTTACCACGACATGTTGATGCCGCTCCATGAAAGCAAGCCAAGTTTCATGAATTTCAGACGAGTTTTGGATTTACTATAATTTAAAAACGAGGCATCTCAATGTTTTGCCGGCAATCAACGGTGCCCGGTGTTTGAAATTTGTTCCCATTTCTTGCATGGGACCTAAGCATGCACCCAAGGACATAGATTTGATTTTTCAACCAATTTATATGCACTGGAGCATGTGCATGTAGTTCAAATTTGAATTATGCACATAAATGCATTGAAAACTCAGTTAATGCATACAAATGTCCAAACGAACCCCGAGAAATCCCAAAAAAATTGACACAACACTCCTGTTGTTCTATGTTGACACGAGAAATTTTTTGAAAGCAATAACAGGCAATGGAAATTGTTTCGTCCCCAAAGGTGGGACGTTCCCTACCGAAACCATCATGCTTGTTGTGAGAAGCTCTGGTTTGTGAGACGGATATACCCGAACCTGCCCCAAATGGGACAAATTTTTTAACACACCATGTCGATGCCGCTCCATGATAGCATGCCAATTTTCATGAATTTCAGACGAGTTTTGGATTTACTAGAATTTAAAAACCAAGCATCTCAACGTTTTGCTGGCAATCAACAGTGCCCTGGTGTTTGAATTTCATTCTCATCTCTTGCATGGGACCTAGAAATTCACCCAAGGACACAGATTAGATTTTTCAACCAACCTTAGTGCATTGGAGCATGTGCATGTAGTTCAAATTTGAATTATGCACATAAATGCATTGAAAACTCAGTTAATGCATAAAAATGTCCAAACGAACCCCAAGAAATCCCAAAAAAATTGACACAACACTCCTGTTGTTCTATGTTGACACGAGATTTTTTTTGAAAGCAATAAGAGGCAATGGAAATCGTTTTGTCCCCGAAGGTGGGACGTTCCCTAGAATTTCACCCAAGGACACAGATTAGATTTTTCAACCAACCTTACTGCATTGGAGCATGTGCATGTGCATGTAGTTCAAATTTGAATTATGCACATAAATGCATTGAAAACTCAGTTAATGCATAAAAATGTCCAAACGAACCCCGAAAAATCCCAAAAACTGACACAACACTCCTGTTGTTCTATGTTGACATGAGAATTTTTTTGAAAGCAATAAAAGGCAATGGATATCATTTCGTCCACAAAGGTGGGACATTCCCTACCGAAACCATCATGCTTATTGTGAGAAGCATATACCTGAACCTGCCCCAAATGAGATAAATTTTTTAACACGACATGTTGATGCCGCTCCATGATAGCATGCCAAGTTTCATGAATTTCATACGAGTTTTGGATTTACTAGAATTTAAAAACCATGCATCTCAACATTTTGCCGGCAATCAACATTGCCGTGGTGTTTGAATTTCATTCCCATCTCTTGCATGGGACCTAGAAATTCACCCAAGGACACACATGTGATTTTTCAACCAACCTTAGTGCATTGGAGCATGTGCTTGTAGTTCAAATTTGAATTATGCACATAAAATGCCTACAAAACCCAGTTAATGCATAAAAAAGGCCAAACGAACCCCGAAAAACTCCAAGATTGAACACAACACTCCTATTGTTCTATGTTGACACTAGAATTTTTTTGAAAGCAATAAGAGGCAACGGATATCATCCCGTCCCCAAAGGTGGTACATTCCCTATCGAAACCATCATGCTTTTTTTTGACCTGAAACTGTAGGGTATAGACCCCACCGTAATTTTATTGCTCTACAAGAAAAGGTTACAAATGTACACAAATTACAAGGTCTAACAGACCCAAAAAGAAAAAGAAAGAAAACATGAAACTCACCTCAAGGAGGCAAAAAGGAAATCCATCTAAGCAAATCCTCCTTGAACTTAGGCTTAATTCTATGAACCAGGAGGGAAATGTCTAGAATAAAAGAAGACCTCCATCTACGAAAAGATGGTGGGATATTCCTAAAAACCCTGTCATTCCTAACATTCCAGATGTTCTAGCATGCTAGGAAAACCACTTCAGAGAAGAAAGGCTTAGCAAAGTCGCTTCTAGCATGATAAGCAATGGCAATCATATCATCTCCAGCCATCCAGTTGATTTGAAGATAATTCTAGACCCTACAACTGAAATTACATTGAAAGAATAGATGATCTCTATCCTCTTTGGCTTGTGTTGGACATAGAACACATAAGTTAGAATCAGATACATTCCAGTGTCTTCTCTCCAGCATATCCTGAGTGTTCAGCCTATCCATAATCAGCATCCAAGCAAAGAACTTAATTCTCATAGTGCAGCAGCTAGCCCACACCTAGGATAAGAGTGGGTTGGGCACAATGTGTTTATGCAAGAAAGAATAGTATTTCTGGGCAGAATATCCCTTGCCATCCTCCTTCCACACCCATGTATCATTAAGCTGAGGATCATGGTTTGAGAGCAGCAGCAGATTTTGTAAAGTCTGTAACTCTCCAAAGGCTCTCTCAGAGAGTGGTAAATGGAATAAGGAGGTGAGCTCAGTCAAATCAAAAACCTCAGCAGCAGAAATTAGGGGATCAATGGCAAATGAAAAAAGCCTAGCAAACCTCTGCTCAAGAGGAGTATTAGTGTCCCCCAAAGACCAAGAATCAGACCAAAACAGGATAGTGTCCCCCTTATTAACATGTACTGCACTGACCATCCTGAAGTTATCCATTAACTTGCAGATATCTCGCCACCAGAAAGAGCCACAAATGATGGTAGCATGAGGAACCCTATCATGATAGTAAGTGTTCCAGATGAGCTGAACCCAGGGCACATCAACTTTATTGTAGAATTTACTAGCATGTTTAAGGAGCAGAGCCTCATTCTGCAGCTTCAGATTCAAAATACCAAGCCTCCTTTGTTCTTTGGTCTGCAAACCAAACCCCAAGCAGCCAAGGACTGACCAGAATCTTGTCCATACTTCCTCCAAAGACATTGCCTCTGAATACGTTCAAGCTGCTTTAAAATACCAGGAGGCAAATCCAGACTACACAGGAAAAAAATTGGCACAGAAGAAAGGGCAGAGATCAGGTACTGCAGGCGCCCACCATGAGCAAGGAAGGAAGAGCTAACAGAAAGCTTCATTTCCATACTATCCACTAGTGGCATTAAGTCCAATATCTTAGGTTTTGTAATTCCCATAGGAAGCCCAAGATAAGTAAAAGGAAGGGTGCCAACCACACAACCAAATACAGCAGCAAGTCTGGCAATCTCCACAGAATCCACATTGATAGGAAGAATGGAAGACTTATGATAGTTAACATGCAGTCCAGTGGACTTAGAGAAGAGAAGTAGCATTTTCTTCAAGGAGAGCAATTGAGCTTCCTCAGCAGGCATAATAATGAGTGTGTCATCAGCATACTGGATAATTGGGTATTCCTTATCATGGCATGGAATAGGAAGCTGTAACAGTCCTTTCTGATGCATATCATTTACCACTGATTGTAATAGATCTGCAGCAATGGCAAACAGGAGTGGAGAAAGAGGGTCACCCTGCCTAACTCCTTTTTTACAAGCAAATTGTTTCCCAGGAACTCCGTTAAGCAGAACAGAGGAAGTTCCAGAAGCCAAAAACTGTTTAACCCAGGAGATCCACTTATCATTAAAACCCTTGTGCCTCAAAATTTGGAGAATGGCCTCATGTTCAATAGAATCAAAAGCTTTCTCAAAATCCAGCTTTAGAATGACAATGGGTCTCTTTGACTGATGACATTGGTGCAAATATTCAAAAGTCCAAGCAACACAGTCTTGAATGGTTCTGGATTTGATAAAACCATATTGGTTTTTATGCAAACATCTTGTGATATCTTGCTGCGGCCTGTTAGCAGCCATCTTAGAAAGAAACTTCACCCCCATACCAGAAAGAGAGATAGGCCTAAAATCATTAACAGACTCAGGGGATCTCTTCTTAGGGACCAGGGTGATATAAGAATAATTGATATTCTCCAGATTCACAGACCCCTCATGAAAAGCAGAAGCCAACTCATAGAAATCCTTACTGATTCTTGACCAACACTTCTTAAAAAATAGCCCATTAAAGCCATCAGGCCCAGGAGACTTATCAATGGGCATGCTTTTAACAGTATTATCCATCTCCTCCTTGGAGAATGTCTTAGTGAGGGAGTCAAGACCCTGAACTCTATGCATGATGGAAGAAAGATCAAAACACATGTCAATACCATGACTAGTACCCATCCTGTTCTTGAAATTTTGCCAAAGAGCAGCAGCCATTTGCTCATGATCAGAGACAACTGTACCATCATCCAAACGCAGAGAAGCAATGGAGTTATGCCTAAACCTTTCAGAAGCCATGGCATGAAAGAATTTAGTGTTCTCCTCACCAACTTCAATAGATCTTATAGTGCACCTCTTCTTCCAATACAGAAACTGAAGGTGCAGCAGATGCTCCAAGTGCAACTTGACCAGAGTACGAAAGTTGAACTCATGCCTATAAAGTGGCCTCAATTCCTTCAAACAATCCAAAATGAGAACCACCCTATTACATTTAGCAATTAATAATTTCATTTTGGAAACATTCATGTGCCAACTCTTAAGATCCCTCCTCAAGGACTTAAATTTGCCAGCAATCTTGGCTGAGATGTTGGTTTTGCTAGAAGCAGAAGACCATGAGGCAGACACACAGTCCATAAAACCCTGCAGCTCCACCCAATAATTTTCAAAGCGGAAGATGTTACATTTAGGGATGGAAGTGTTGATGGCTACCACACAAGGCACATGATCTGAAGCAGTCCTAACCAGAGGCAACACCTGGGTGGAGGGGTAACAAGTGATCCAGTTTGAGGAAGTGAAAAACCAATCAAGCTGCTCTAGTAGAAGATTATCCTGCATATTCGACCAAGTGAAGGATCTCCCTTTTATAGGCAACTCAAGCAAGCCAAGATGGCCAATAATCTCATTAAAAATGAAGATATCATTAGCATCGCCACCAGGTAAGTTCCTGTTCTCAGTTGATCGAATAAAATTAAAGTCTCCCAAAATAAGCCAATTTTCAGAGTCAGGGATGGAAAGGTTATAAAGCCAGTCCACAAAATCATCCCTTGCCTGGCCACGACATGGCCCATAGACCGTAACAAGCGTCCATTGTTCATTGTTATGTTTGGACGTAAAGTGCACAATTACGCCAAACTGCTTGACCTCAATTAATCTCCCTGTAAGGATAGAGGAGTTCCATAACACAACAATTCCGACCGAAGCCCCAATAGAAGGGCTATAAGCAAAAGAGTCAAAACGAGAAGGGCAAAATTTCCTGACAGTTCTGGAGTCCATATACTCCATTTTCGTTTCTTGCAGACAGATAACAGTAGCCTGACTTTCATCCACTTTATTACGAACAGCAAGCTGACGATCATCAGAATTTAAGCCCCGAACATTCCAACACATAACCCGCCAACTTCTAGTAGACCGAATATCCATTGAGCATAGAGGTTACAAGTTTAACAGCATACCCACATAGCAGGTAGCACATAGAGCATTTCAGACATGCAGCAACGCCAAACAAAAGAAGTTTGCAAGGACAACAAATGCATACAAGTCCCAAAGACAAATTATGGAAATAAATCCTACGATAACTAGTCCAGTTATGGGTCGACCACACCCCGGTTGAACAGCACGGACTAATCATGGGATGACTTGTCCTTGGCAGAAGAAGGATCCGCCATAAGCGCATCCACAGAGAGTTTATCAGCAGAGATCCCCAGATCCGCTCCAATTTGCTGAATATGACGAATAGGTGTTGGAGGTGGCACCGAGGGCATGCGACTAGCAGGACCATCATCCGTCAGTGGCTTGGAGCGGGGCTTCTTTTTCTTAGGTTCAACCATAGGCAAGGCTTGAAACACTGGCTTGAAACCATCTCTTTTTGCAGAACTACGGGTGCAGCGACGCAGTTCAGAGTCCACAACAGGAGTACAACTGCGCTTGGGGGCCTTCTTCTTCTTCAGAGAAGGAGCAAAAAAGGAGAACTGCCCATCAAAAGCAGACGAAAACTGCAGGCCTGTGTCCTGCTCCAACTCCATCTGGTTGTCAGGAAAAAGATCACGAGCAATTCCCCTAGGAGGTGAGAAAGCAGATAGAGGGGCAACCATGCTAAACGAATCATCAATGATAATGTGAGAAACCCAATGGATGTTCTCAAAAGCCATAGACCACGATCTCTTGGAAAGGACCAGTTGCCCAAAAGGAGACTGCATGACCGGCTTTGGAACCTGAAGAGTAGTGCAGCGCCCCAACAGAGTATCAAAAGTTCATCTCCAGGCCATTTCAGGAGGTAATGGTGGGCCATAAACAACCTGCACTCTACCAACAACAAGATCTGAAGGCTGGAACGGCACAATAGCCAAGGCATCAGGATCAACAGGTGGCGCATCTATCTGAATGACATTTTCATCCACATCCACAGCATGCTGAATACCAATCTGAAGATCACCCTGGCCAAGAACTGGCTCCACTGGTACAATATCAAGCTGAGCATCCAAAGCATTATCTCCAATATCGTCCGGAACTTGCACAATCACAGCTGGATCTTGTACAATCGCCACATTTTGTAACATAGGATCAGCCTGAACTTCCCCTACCGACTGGCTAACAGAGCCCGAGAACTCCCGCTGGTTAATGACCATAGACTCCTGATCAGGAGCAAGCTCCACTTGCACTGGGTCCACCTGGTCATCCTGCTGATTGGCGTGCCAACCCCAACCAGCACCCTGATTATCATCCATGGGAGGCGGAGGAGGCGGCACATCGTTCCACCCAAGAGCAGGGTAAGGCGGGAGAGCAAAGATATTATCTTCATGGATTAAGTGACCAGGCATGGGGTGAGGATTGCCGTCAAGAGGCATGGGATCTTCGTCTTGTGGCATTTGCTCAGCAAAATTGGCTCCTAAAATATAACAAGGCGCTGTCCAAGAAACCTTAGCACCACCCCAAGCAACATAATCAGAGAACACCACGTCCCTGGGAACCAGAATATCCTCAGGGAAGGAGGCAAACACAATAGATCGGACGAGATATGGATCATCACTAATCCAATGATGGAACTGTCCAAAGGTATTAACAGCAGCCCTCAAATTCTCAGTATTACGGAGATCTAGGGGGGACACCTAAGAACATCAAACATCCTTCACGAAAGCCTTGAACCCCCCGAAAACCCTCTCCGTGGTCATGCTTCATAAAGCGAACAAATGTATCCTGACCAAGATCTTGAGGGGGTAGTTGAATCAAAGCAAAACGCTCACCAGCATCCCTGACCTCAAACAGACCCACTCCAGAAATCCATGGTTGAGCAGAGCAGACATGAAAACCCATGTGGTTGATAAGCTCCACCACCTGCTCACATACCTGACCCATCTGATGCAAGGGTGGCGCCGGCATCACCTCAGCAATCATGAAGCTCTCATGCGAACGAACAATGGGCGATGGAGGCGAGACGAAGGTACGAGGAAGGCGATGAACACCTCCATCAATGATGTGATGACCCACCGGCACATATCGCTGCGGGTCCAGAGCAAAGTTAGCCATGGGAGGCGGCGATGAAGGAACCGGGGGCGTTGGAGGAGGCAGAGTAGATGGGGTGCGCGGAGTGCAAGACCGCGGGCAGGTTAATGGCGATGTGATAGGGCAAGCCTGCAGAGGTGGCGGCAGCGCGCGCTTCCCCAAGCAAGGAGAGACCGGCGTATCCGAAATAGGGGGACGCTTCCATTTCCAACATAAACCTTTTTCAATCGCAATATAGTCGCAGTCTTTTCTTGAATGATGAGGATCACCACATGCTAAACATCCAACGGTGGAGGGGCAGCTGACAGACAAGTGGCCCCCCAGAGAACAACGAGAACACATCAGCACTTGGTCCACCATGTCATTGACCATGGCCTCGAAAGCATCCTGAGCCTCTTGCGTGGACGGGATCAGTAACGTTGTGGGGCTAGAAGGCCCAATTGTAGAAGGATTGGGCTCCACAGCACTTGGGCTGCCACATACGGAGAAAAACCTGGCTTGGGAAGACAGTTGGGCGAAGGACCAGTGACCACCGAATCTGAAGAGCCCAACATGGCGGAGGGGCCCAACATGGCTTCATTGGAATCATTAGCAAATCCGCCTGAAGAACACGCCGGAGATGGAGGTAGGGGTTCCGGGGAAAGCGATCGGATAGGAACGACAGTACCAAAAGTGATCGATGGCGAGGCAACCGTCCACTGTAGCTCCACCGGCGGCGGGGGGTGAATCACAACGCGTTCCTTTGGGGGAAGATCATAGCCAGACAAAGAAGCCAACTCAAGACAATTCTGAGTAGCCGGATAGCGATATCCCTTGCACACATCATAATTCTGGAATGTGGCGAAAGAAAGCTTTTTACGAGTAGGATTAGCAGATCTGATCGCAGACTTGATAGGTGGCTTATGCATTGCCAACAAACCAAGAGCAGCTCGCCGCTTAGAAGGACTAACAAGAATCCATTCAGCATCACACTCCTTTTTCCATATCAAGAACTCACACCACCAATTTGGGCCACCATTGCCCCAAAGATGAAAATAACATTTAAACTGAGGGCAAGCGTAGGAACGTGAATCAACAATATGAAAACCAACCTCCTTGTAGGACACCACAAACGAAAAGACCTTGTCCTTGACATATGTCACCATGAGATCAATTGCTGAACCCCCTAGGGCTGCCTCAAGCGCCGCAGCCACAGAATCTTCATCAAGCCGGAAATCATGCCGACTGAAAGAGACTACAAGAACAAAAGGACGGGATCCCTCCAAAGGATGGATAGAAAGACCAGAAGATCTAAAAACCTCGTCGGCGAAAGCCACACGACGAGAAAAATCCAGATCCAGGGTTGCACCACCATCCAAACCCATAGAGAAATGGGTCCAAAGAGAGAGGAGAGAAAACCGAATCCAATGCATGGAGAAGATCCAAAAGTTACCGGAGGAACTAGGAGATCACCGAGGAGAGTCGCCGGAGGGTGGGTGGGAGCGCCATCTCCAATTGGGAACAAATTTTTTTTGTCTCGTTGGCGTTCGAGGTGGGGGTTTCGAAACCATCATGCTTGTTGTGAGAAGCTCTGGTTTGTGAGAATCTTATACCCGAACCTGCCCCAAATGGGACAAAATTTTCACCATGGCATGTTGATGCCGCTCCATGATAGCATGCCAAGTTTCATGAATTTCATACGAGTTTTGGATTTACTAGAATTTAAAAACTAGGCATCTCAACATTTTGCCGGCAATCAACAGTGCCATGGTGTTTGAATTTCATTCCCATCTCTTGCATGGGACCTAGAAATTCACCCAAGGACACACATGTGATTTTTCAACCAACTTTGGTGCATTGGAGCATGTGCTTGTAGTTCAAATTTGAATTATGCACACAAAATGCCTAGAAAACCCAGTTAATGTATAAAAAGGCCAAACGAACACCGAAAAATTCCAAGATTGAACACAACACTCCTGTTTTTCTATGTTGACACTAGATTTTTTTTGAAAGCAATAAGAGGCAACGGATATTGTCCCGTCATCAAAGGTGGTATGTTCCCTATCGAAACCATCATGCTTGTTGTGAGAAGCTCTGGTTTGTGAGAAGCTTATACCTGAACCTGCCCCAAATGGGACAAAATTTTCACCACGGCATGTTGATGCCGCTCCATGATAGCATGCCAAGTTTCATGAATTTCAGACGAGTTTTGGATTTACTAGAATTTAAAAACTAGGCATCTCAACGTTTTGCCAGTAATCAACAGTGCCATGGTGTTTGAATTTCATTCTCATCTCTTGCATGGGACCTAGAAATTCACCCAAGGACACATGTGTTTTTTCAACCAACTTTGGTGCATTGGAGCATGTGCTTGTAGTTCAAATTTGAATTATGCACGTAAAATGCCTAGAAAACCCAGTTAATGTATAAAAAGGCCAAACGAACCCCGAAAAATTCATTCCCATTTCTTCCATGGGACCTAAGCATGCACTGAAGGACACAAATTTGTTTTTTCAACCAATTTGTATGCATCGGAGCATGTGCATGTAGTTTAATTTTGAATTGTGCACCTGAAATGGCTAGAAAACCAGTTTAATGTATGAAATGTCCAAACGAACCCTGAATAATTCCAATTCTTTTACGACACACATACAATTGCATGTTTACTGCAGATAAAAGGTTTAGCAATTCAAACACCATCCGTTGCCGCTGTGACCCCATTTTGTAATTCAAATCAAGTAGATCACACACAGTTTATTCTCACCAACCGTGTGAGATGTAGTACAAAATATCTTGGAGCACCGTCGATGTATAGTACGCCTATGGCTTACGTGAGAAGGTGTGTCGGCTACAGTCCACAACCAGCGTGTCAAGCACACTAGCTCGCTCCCCCAAAACTCCTGCCTCTGCATCCCTCGCAATCTCGAAAATATCTATTGTCTGGAAGGTTTTAATGTTTGATAGCACACGATTAGTATGTGCGGACCGTGTGCGATGTCTGTTACTCCCGCTCTGCTTTAGTCCCTTGATTCAAATTTTCAGTAGCCCCGGCATTTTACTCCCGCCTCTTCATCCCTCGCAATCTCAAAAATATCTGCTCGCCCTTGATCCAAATTTTCAGTAGCCCTGCCTTGTTACTCCCGCCTAGTAAAATTTTCAGTTGCCGCAGTATTTCCTCAAACACAACCTCCGCTCACACAGACACACACAACCCTCGAAACCATTGGTTGGTCGTCGCCATCACCGGAGCCTCCATCCTCAACCTATGCCTATGTGCCGGGGAGCTCGAGTAGCCAATGGCCAAAAAGAGGTTTATCGCGGCCTTTTCGCCAGACGACAGTGAGGTGGCCGCCGAGGTGTCCCCGTCGTCCTCCGCTGGCCCGATCCGCCATCGTCGGTCCCCCGATCTGACCACCGCCACGCCCCTACGCCAGTTCACGGACTTCCTTGTCCTCCCCTGGACCCGACAGCCGACGAAGTCCTACTTCGGGGTCCGGCAGCGGCGGTGGGGAACGTGGGTCGTCGAGATTATAGATCGAGAGACCCACACTCACCCGTGGCTCAGTAGCTTCCACACGGCCGAGCTCGCGGCCATGGAGTACGACCGCTGGTAGGTCCACTACCACGGCACGACGGCTAGGCTCAATTTCCCCTTCGGCACATGTCCGGTCCACCTCATTCCGTCGGAGCCAGGGGTGATGAGCTCGGCTATGGCATGGGAGGACCGCGAGGCGTGGGAGCGTCTCAAGGCCGAGGCCGCCGCCGAGGCCTACATGCAAGAGCTCTGCCGGCAGCACCCGGAGCTCGTGGAGGCGGAGCAGGCAATCTTTGCCGGCACGGAGGGCGGCAAGGTTATCGCGCTCTCCTCCGATGACGAGGTCGAAGGCGGCGAGGATGGTGGCGTGGAGGGCAGCGAGGTTATCGCGCTCTCCTCTGATGACGAGGACGAAGGCTGCGACGACGGCGGCGCGGAGGGCGTCGAGGTGGGCCCCAAGGATGAGGAGATCGACATTGATGAGTGGAGGAGTGCCTTCCCCAACGACCCCGACGACGGTGCTCGCCCGGACACGGCTCGCGGCACCCCGTGCGTGACGAGGAAGGATTGGCTCGACCTCTACTTCGACCGAAAGTAGTTTAGCTTAGTTTAAATTTAGGTTTTATGTTCGGTTATGCAAAACTATCCATGTTAATGTTTGAATGCATGCTACTTTCGGTTGAACCTGCTTTGAACTTGATCAAATTGAAGTTTACAACCTTAAGTTTAGGGGATCGACTAGAAAAGACCAAAAATCGCTGGAGTATATATATATATATATATATATATATATATATATATATATATATATATTATCCACTAAGGGTTTTAGTCCTTTAACTTTTTAATGATCACCTAGAGATGTCCTTATGACTTGTTTATTTTAGTTCTTCACAATGTGATGCTCTATATGTGCAACTATTTGTCGTGCAGTTCAATTTCATCAATAACAGTTTCAACAATACCACTATGAATTACGATATTTGGTTGCTGTTAAGGATATTGCAGTTAACATGCCTCTTCGTTTTTCAATTGTTGTTTAGCAACATGCATTGCACTGAATGATTAAATACGCAATCCCAGGCTACATAGCAACAAGGAAGAGTGTTACCTTAATGTTCTGGTGATGTCTAGATATACATGTAATAAAATCTTATATAAAGGGATGGATGGAGTGTTGTACTACATCATTTTTCAATTGCTGTTTAGCTTCTAATATTAACTTGGTGCTTTTAGGTACATATATCATTGCCAAAGATCCACACTTCAACCCTTTCTACATATGGGGCTGATAACCCACAAGTATAGGGGATCAATTGTAGCCTCTTTCGATAAGTAGGAGTGTCGAACCCAACGAGGAGCTAAAGGTAGAACAAATATTCCCTCAAGTTCTATCGACCACCGATACAAATCTACGCACGCTTGACGTTCGCTTTACCTAGAATAAGTATGAAACTAGAAGTACTTTGTAGGTGTTGTTGGATAGGTTTGCAAGATAATAAAGTGTACGTAAATAAAAAGTAGGGGCTGTTTAGATAAAGGAATGATAAAGTAAATATAGCGAGTGTGGAAAAGTGGTGGTAGGAGTTGCGAAATTGTCCCTAAGCAATTGACTACTTTACTAGACCGATAGCAAGTATTATGTGGGAGAGGCCACTGCTAGCATGTCATCCCTTACTTGGAATTCTATGCACTTATGATTGGAACAATTAGCAAGCATCCGCAACTACTAATGTTCATTAAGGTAAAACCCAACCATAGCATTAAGATATATTGGTCCCCCTTCAATCCCGTATGCATCAATTTCTATGCTAGGTTGAAGCTTCTGTCACTCTTGCCCTCCAATACATAGTCCTATCAACATACAACTAACCCTATGGTGTGATCCACGCGCAACTCATATGATGGGCACCAAAGGACAGCAACATAACCACAAACAATTTAAACCAATCATAGCAATTCACCAATTACTGATAGGACAACGAAAATCTACTCAGACGTCATAGGATGGCAACACATCATTGGATAATAATATGAAGCATAAAGCCCCATGTTCAAGTAGAGGGTACAGCGGGTTGCGGGAGAGTGGACCGTTGTAGATAGATGGGGGGAGGTGATGAAGATGACGGAGGTGTTGGTGTAGATCGCCATCACACGATGATGGCCCCGACGGCATTCCGGCGCCACCGGGAGAGAGGGGGAGAGGGCCCCCCTTCTTCTTCTTCCTTGACCTTCTCCCTAGATGGGAGAAGGGTTTCCCCTCTGGTCCTTGGCTTCCATGGAATGGGAGGGGCGAGAGCCCCTCTGAGATTGGATCTCTCTCTCTCTCTCTCTCTCTCTCTCTCTCTCTCTCTCTCTCTCTCTCTCTCTCTCTCTCTCTCTCTTCTGCGTTTTCTGATTCTGCCCTTTCACCGTTTCTTAAATTCCTGGAGATCCGTAACTCCGATTGGGCTGAAATTTTCACACGATTTCTATCTGGATATTGACTTTCTTGTGGAGAAATAAGGGCACCAACCGCCTTACGGGGTGGCCACAAGAGCCCAGGGCGCACCCCTCACCCTCGTAGGCCCCTCGGGCATCGTCTCGCGCTGATTCCACTTCCCAAAATTCACATATATTCCAAAAAAAATCTCCGTCAGTTTTTATCCCGTTTGGACTCCGTTTGATATGAATTTTCTGCGAAACAAAAAACATGCAACAAACAGGAATTGGCACTGGGCGCTGGATCAATATGTTAGTCCCAAAAATAGTAACAAAAGTTGCCAAAAGTATATGAAAGTTGTATAATATTGGCATGGAACAATAACAAATTATAGATACGGCGGAGACGTATCAGCATCCCCAAGCTTAATTCATGCTCGTCCTCGAGTAGGTAAATGATAAAAGCTAATTTTTTATGTGGAATGCTACCTAGCATAATTGTGATCATGTAATCTAATCATGGCATGAATATTAAGACACGAGTGATTCAAAGCAATAGTCTATCCTTTGACATTAAGACAACAATACTTCAAGCATAATAACCAAGCAATTATGTCCTCTCAAAATAACATAGCCAAAGAAAGCTCATCCCTACAAAATCACATAGTTTGGCCATGCTTTATTTTTGTCACACAAAATGCTCTCATCATGCACAACACCGATGACAAGCCAAGCAATTGTTTCATACTTTAGTATTCTGAGACTTTTTTAACTTTCACGTAATACATGAGCGCGGGCCATGGACAGAGCACTATGGGTGGAATAGAATATGATGATGGAGGTTGTGTGGAGAAGAAAAAAAGGGAGAAAGTCTGACATCAACGCGGCTAATCAACGGGCTATGGAGACGCCCATCAATTGATGTCAATGCGAGGAGTAGGGATTGCCATGCAACGGATGCACTAAGAGCTATAAGTGTATGAAAGCTCAAACTGGAAACTAAGTGGGTGTGCATCCAACTTGCTTGCTCATGAAGACCTTGGGCATTCGAGGAAGCCCATCGTTGGAATATACAAGCCAAGTTCTATAATAAAAATTCCCACTAGTATATGAAAGTGATAACTCAAGAGACCTCTATATGAATAACATGGTGCTACTCTGAAGCACAAGTGTGGTAAAAGGATAGTAACATTGCCCCTTCTCTCTTTTTCTCTCATTTTTTTGTTTTTTTGGTGGGTTTTTTGGCCTCTTTTTTTATTTGGGCTTATTTGGCCTCTTTTTTTAAGTCCGGAGTCTCATCCCGACTTATGGGGGAATCATAATTTCCATCATCCTTTCCTCACTGGGGCAATGCTCTAATAATGATGATCATCACACTTTTATTTACTTACAACTCAATATTACAACTCGATGTCTAGAACAAAGTATGACTCTATATGAATGCCTCCGGCGGTGTACCGGGATGTGCAATGATCTAGCGTAGCAATGACATCAAAAAACGGACAATCCATGAAAACATCATGCTAGATATCTTACAGTCATGTAAAGCAATATGACAATGAATGCTCAAGTCATGTATATGATGATGATGGAAGTTGCATGGCAATATATCTCGGAATGGCTATGGAAATGCCATAATAGGTATGTATGGTGGCTGTTTTGAGGAATATATAAGGAGGCTTATGTGTGATAGAGCATATCATATCACGGGGTTTGGATGCACCGGCGAAGTTTGCACCAACTCTCGAGGTGAGAAAGGGCAATGCACGGTACCGAAGAGGCTAGCAATGATGGAAGGGTGAGAGTGCGTATAATCCATGGACTCAACATTAGTCATAAAGAACTCACATACTTATTGCCAAAATCTACAAGTCATCAAAACCAAGCACTACGTGCATGCTCCTAGGGGCATAGATTGGTAGGAAAAGACCATCGCTCATCCCCGACCGCCACTCATAAGGAAGGCAATCAAAAAAACACCTCATGCTTCAAATTTGTCACACATCGGTTACCATACGTGCATGCTACGGGACTTGTAAACCTCAAAACAAGTATTTCTCAATTTCACAATTAATCAACTAGCCCGACTCTAATATCACCACCTTTTTATCGCAAAACTATTACAAGGAATCAAACATATCATATTCAGTGATCTACACGTTTTATGTAGGATTTTATGACTAACCATGTGAATGACCAATTCCTGTCATCTCTCTAAATAGGGTGAAGCAAGATAGTTTAATTCTTTCTACAGAAGATATGCCCATGCTCTAACAAATATAAGTGAAGCAAAAGAGCATTCTACAAATGGCAGTTTTCTATGTGAAGAGAAACAGGCAATCCAAACTTCAAATGATATAAGTGAAGCACATGAAGCATTCTATAAAGCCATACTCAAAAAATATAAGTGGAGTGCAATGAGCATTCTGTAAATCAACCAAGGACTATCTCATACCAGCATGGTGCATAAAAGAAAAGTGAAAACTAAATGCAAAAGACGCTCCAAGATTTGCACATATCACATGAACGAAACGAAGACGAAAACATACCGATACTTGTTGAAGAAATATGGGATGCCTTCCGGGGCATCCCCAAGCTTAGACGCTTGAGTCTCCTTGAATATTTACTTGGGGTGCCTTGGGCATTCCCAAGCTTGAGCTCTTGCCTCTCCTCCTTCTCCTCACATTGGTACCTCCTCGATCTTCGAACACTTCATCGACACAAAACTCAACAGAAAGCTCGGTAAGATCCGTTAGTATAATAAAGCAAATCACTACTCTAAGTACTGTTGCAAACCAATTCATATTTTGTTTTTTCATTTTAGCTACTGTAATATAACTTTTCCATGGCTTAATCCACTGATAGAAATCGATAGTTTCATCAAAACAAGCAAACTATGCATCAAAAACAGAATATGTCTTAAACATGACAGTCTGTAGTAATCTGAACATTCACCATACTTATGTTACTCCAAAAATTCTGAAAAAATTAGGAAAAATAAACAATTTGTATAGAAAGATAGTGCAAAAAGTTTTAGAACCGTTTGATGTTCCAGTAAAAAAAATGTAAAATTGCGCACTATAGCCCAAGTTTCTATCTTGCAGCGCACGAACCAACAAGCAATGTAAACATCCTAAAGGCAAATCTTGGCACATTATTCTTGTTTTTAAACTTTATAAAAGCACATAATAGAAATAAATGACTCTCTAAAACTTCCGGGTTGTCTCCCTGGCAGCGCTTCCTTTGAAGCCATTAAGCTAGGCATATAGTTCTCAAGTAATGGATCCACCCGGATCCCAAAGTATATCAAAGCCAATTTTAATTAACAATGATTTGTGATTTAGTAGTGAGCACAAAGTAACATATGTCATGCAATGACGAAGTCTAACTCTCTTCCTATGCATCGGCATGTCATAAAAGAACAATTCATGCACACATAGTAAAGGCCAATGCGTAGTATAAACATTTTCTTGCAATTTTATCTTATTGGAAACATGGAGAGGCGGAGATGTAGTTCCTCTCTCATAATAATTGCAAGTGGGAGCATCAAGCACATGCATATTATGTCTATCAAAATCATCATGTGTAGTAGTGAAACACAACCCATCAATATAATCCTTAATAAGGGCAAACTTCTCCGATATAGTGTAGTCAGGAGAATTCAAAAAGATAATAGGACTATCATGCGTGGGTGCAATAGCAACAATTTCATGTTTAACATAAGGAACTATAGCAAGTTGATCTCCATAAGCATAATTCATATTGGCATCTTGGCCACAAGAATAGCAAGCATCAAGTTCATCAAAAAGGGATATTTCTAACGAATCAACGGAATCATAGCAATTATCATGGCATTCATCCTTCGGTAAGAACGAATGGACATTAAATAATTTATGAGTTGGAGAGTTACTCTCATTAGAAGGTGGGCACGGGTAGCTAATCCTATCTTCCTCCTTTTGTTCTTCGCTCTCCTCATCATCTTTTTCATCCAATGAGCTCACAATTTCATCAATTTCTTCTTCCATAGACTCCTGCAAAATATTAGTCTCTTCTCGGACAGTGGAGACTTTCTCAATAAATTCATCAGTATCATAATTGTATTTATAATTCTCATAGAAATATTTAAGGATAGCTAAATTTTCAGGTCTATAAACTGAATCATCAAAATCTTCAAACTCTTTAAACAAAGATTCAATTTCACAAGCACCCTTAAAAGCAACAAATTCTTCTATTCGTTCCACATCATAGTAATCATATATACCATTAGCATGAGAAGCTAAGGTTTCATTATCATTAAAATTGCATGAAAATGGAAGGTGTGGAGCCTTCATCCTAGAGTAACAAGTATAATCATATCTCAAGCATAGTTTCCGAGCATACCAATACAACATATAAATTTGATCCCATAATAGTTTCCCTTTTTGATTCAAGCAATAATCCCTAAAGTATTCATGTTGATCCAACGTGTCTCCCATTATATAATTGAATGGGGTTTTCTCAGGATTATTGAAGTAGTGCATAATATCTTTCACATAATGAGCATCGAGGGTTTTAGGAGGTTCCCCATCTCCATGAGTAACCTAATTTGTTTTGGTATTTCGTGTTCCATATCCATAACTAAAGATAGAGAAAAACTTAGAACAATAGATAAAAATTACTTAGTGATAAAGCAAACAAGTACACACGAGAATATTCACCCCATGCTATAACTCCCCGGCAACGGCGCCAGAAAAAGGTATTGATAACCCACAAGTATAGGGGATCAATTGTAGCCTCTTTCGATAAGTAGGAGTGTCGAACCCAACGAGGAGCTAAAGGTAGAACAAATATTCCCTCAAGTTCTGTCGACCACCGATACAACTCTACACACGCTTAACGTTCGCTTTACCTAGAATAAGTATGCAACTAGAAATACTTTGTAGGCGTAATGGGATAGGTTTGCAAGCATATAAAGAGCACGTAAAAAAACTAGGGGCTGTTTTAGGTAAAGAATCAATGAAGTTAGTATAGAGAGTGTGGAAAGTGGTGGTAGGAGTTGCGAAATTGTCCCTAAGAAATTGACTACTTTACTAGACCGATAGCTAGTTTTATGTGGGAGAGGCCACTGCTAGCATGGCATACCTGACTTGGAATTCTATGCACTTATGATTGGAACTATTAGCAAGCATCCGTAACTACTAACATTCATTAAGGTAAAACCCAACCATAGCATTAAGATATATTGGTCCCCCCTCAATCCCGTATGCATCAATTTCTATGCTAGGTTGAAGCTTCTGCCACTCGTGCCCTCCAATACATAGTCCTATCAACATACAACTAACCCTATGGTGTGATCCATGCGTGCGCTCATATGATGGGCACCAAAGGACAACAACATAACCACAAGCAATTTAAACCAATCATAGCAATTCACCAATTACCGATACGACAACGAAAATCTACTCACACATCATAGGATGGCAACACATCATTGGATAATAATATGAAGCTTAAAGCACCATGTTTAAGTAGAGAGTACAGCGGGTTGTGGGAGAGTGGACCGCTGTAGATAGATGGGGGAAGGTGATGAATATGTTGGTGAAGATGACATAGGTGTTGGTGTAGATCGCCGTAACACAATGATGGCCCCGGCGGCGTTTCGGCGCCACCGGGAGAGAGGGGGAGAGGGCCCCCTTCTTCTTCTTCTTCCTTAACCTTCTCCCTAGATGGGAGAAGGGTTTCCCCTCTGGTCCTTGGCTTCCATGGCATGGGAGGGGCGAGAGCCCCTCCGAGATTGGATCTGTCTTTCTGTCTCTCTCTGTTCTGCGTTTTCTGATTCTGCCCTTTCATCGTTTCTTAAATTCCCGGAGATCCATAACTCCGATTGGGCTGAAATTTTAACACGATTTGTAGCCGGATATTGGCTTTCTTGCGGAGAGAGAAGGGCACGAACCGCCTTACGGGGTGGCCACGAGGTCCCAGGGCATGCCTGACCCCCTAGGGCACGCCCCTCACCCTCGTGGGCCCCTCGGGCATCGTCTTGCATTGATTCCACTTCCCAAAATTCACATATATTCCAAAAAATCTCCATCAGTTTTTATCCCGTTTGGACTCCGTTTGATATGGATTTTCTGCAAAACAAAAAACATGCAACAAACAGGAACTGACACTGGGCACTGGATCAATAAGTTAGTCCCCAAAATAGTATAAAAAGTTGCCAAAAGTATATGAAAGTTGTATAATATTGGCATGGAACAATCAAAAATTATAGATACGATGGAGACGTATCAGGGGCAATGAGATATTCATGAACCAGCATCAAGTGAGTAAACTGATAAAGATTGTTACTAAAATGGGTCAAAAGATGTCAATCGAACTATTTGTTTACACTTTATGCAAGACAACAGTGAACTGCAGGATGGTAAGTAAGAACCCTGTAGCCTTCTTTTTACTGCCCGTAATGAGTTGTGTTAGATGACAATATCTGAATCTTTTTTCTTTTCAGTGGATCCTGAAGCAGTTTACTCAAGATTACCTCTCAAACTACATGATTTGCGGCCGACCATCACAAGGGGTTGGACTAGAGTCCTACATGCCTTCTGCATCCAGGAGAGCACAATAGAGGGCCATTCCTCTTCACCTTGTTCAACAACTGGAATGTCTGTCGCCTCTTTCTTTACCATCTGTAATAGTACAAGTATAGAACCCTGGTACATCATTCTTTATTTGGTGCTTCTGTAATTCTTCAACATATGTACCTGTGAATCGAATAATGCATTGGTTGTTTGAACATGATGGATATGAATAAAGCTATAGCCTACTTTCAAGTTTAAATTAGGTACAATTTTAAATAGCATCAATTAAATTAGGGCAAAATTATGTTGTGCAGGCCATTACGGCACACATGGTTGGTAAAACACAAACGTTTGCGATATATGCTACCTCTTGAGCACTGCATTGGTTTTCCCTTGAAGAGGAAAGGCTGATGCAACAAAGTAGCATAAGTATTTCCCTCAGTTTTTGAGTACCAAGGTATGAATCCACTAGGAGATCACGCTCAAGTCCCACGCACCTACACAAACAAATAAGAACCTCGCAACCAACGCAATAAAGGGGTTGTCAAGCCCTTCACGGTCACTTACCAGAGTGAGATCTGATAGATATGATAAGATAATATTTTTTGGTATTTTTATGATAAAGAGAAATAAAGATGCAAAGTAAAATAAACGGCAAAGGAAATAACTAAGTGTTGGAAGATTAATATGATGGAAGATAGAGCCGAGGGCCATAGGTTTCACTAGTGGCTTCTCTCAAGAGCATAAGTATTACGGTGGGTAAACGGATTACTGTCGAGCAATTGATAGAATTGAGCATAGTTATGAGAATATCTAGGTATGATCATGTATATAGGCATCACGTCTGCGACAAGTAGACCGAAACGATTCTGCATCTACTACTATTACTCCACACATCGACCGCTATCCAGCATGCATCTAGAGTATTAAGTTCCTAAGAACAGCGTAATGCTTTAAGGAAGATGACATGATGTAGAGGGATAAACTCATGCAATATGATATAAATCCCATCTTTTTATCCTCGATGGAAATAATACAATACATGTCGGTTCCCTTTCTGTCACTAGGATCGAGCACCGCAAGATTGAACCCAAAGTTAAGCACTTCTCCCATTGCAAGAAAGATCAATCTAGTAGGCCAAACCAAACTGATAATTCAAAGAGACTTGCAAAGATAAACCAATCATACATAAAAGAATTCAGAGGAGAATCAAATATTGTTCATAGATAATCTGGATCATAAACCCACAATTCATCGGATCTCGACAAACACACCGCAAAAGAAGATTACATCGAATAGATCTCCAAGAAGATCGAGCAGAACTTTGTATTGAGATCCAAAGAGAGAGAAGAAGCCATCTAGCTAATAACTATGGACCTGTAGGTCTGAATTAAACTAATCACACATCATCAGAGAGGCCATGGAGTTGATGTAGAGGACCTCCGTGATCGGTGCCCCCTCCGGCGGAGCTCCAGAAAAGGCCCCAAGATGGGATCTCTCAGGTACAGAAGGTTGCGGTGGTGGAATTAGGTTTTCGTGGTGCTCTGATACGTCTCCGTCATATCTATAATTTTTTGATTGTTCCATGCCAATATTATTCAACTTTCATATACTTTTTGGCAACTTTTTATATTATTTTTGGGACTAACATATTGATCCAGTGCCAGTTCCTGTCTGTTGCATGTTTTTGGTTTCGCAGAATATCCATATCAAACGGAGTCCAAACGGGATAAAAACGGACGGAGCTTATTTTTGGAAAATATGGAAAATTTGAAAGGAAAATCAACGCGAACCAGTGCCCGAGGTGGTCACGAGGCAGGGGCGCCCCCCTAGGGCGCGCCCCTACCCTCGTGAGCCCACCGTAAGGCGGTTGACGGTCTTCTTTTGCACACTTGTGCTTCGAAGTAGCACCATGTTCTTCATATAGAGAGTCTCTTGAGTTATCACTTTCATATACTAGTGGGAATTTTCATTATAGAACTTGGCTTGTATATTCCGATGATGGGCTTCCTCAAATGCCCGAGGTCTTCATGAGCAAGCAAGTTGGATGCACACCCACTTAGTTTCAGTTAAAGCTTTCATACACTTATAGCTCTAGTGCATCCGTTGCATGGCAATCCCTAGTCACTCACATTGATATCTATTGATGGGCATCTCCATAGCCCGTTGATACGCCTAGTTGATGTGAGACTATCTTCTCCTTTTTGTCTTCTCCACCATCATATTCTATTCCACCTATAGTGTTATGTCCATGGCTCACGCTCATGTATTGTGTGAAAGTTGAAAAGGTTTGAGAACGTCAAAAGTATGAAACAATTGCTTGGCTTGTCATCGGGGTTGTGCGAGATGTGAATATTTTGTGTGGTGAAGATGGAGCATAGCCAGACTATATGATTTTGTAGGGATAACTTTCTTTGGCCATGTTATTTTGAAAATACATGATTGCTTTATTAGTATGCTTGAAGTATTATTGTCTTAATGTCAAAGGATAGACTATTGCTTTGAATCACTCATGTCTTAATATTCATGCCGTGATTAGACATATGATCAAGATTATGCTAGGTAGCATTCCACATCAACAATTATCTTTTTTATCATTTACCTACTCGAGGACGAGCAGGAATTAAGCTTGGGGATGCTGATATGTCTCCGTCGTATCTATAATTTTTGATTGTTCCATGCCAATATTATTCAACTTTCATATACTTTTTGGCAACTTTTTGTATTATTTTTGGGACTAACATATTGATCCAGTGCCCAGTGCCAGTTCCTGTCTGTTGCATTTTTTTGGCTTCGCAGAATATCCATATCAAACGGAGTCCAAACGGGATAAAAACGGACGAAGCTTATTTTTGGAAATATGGAAAATTCGGAAGGAAAATCAACGCGAACCAGTGCCTGAGGTGGTCACGAGGCACGGGGGCACCCCCCTAGGGCGCGCCCCCTACCCTCGTGAGCCCACCGTAAGGCGGTTGACGCTCTTCTTTTGCCGCAAGAAAGCTAATATTCGGAAAAAAAATCACGGCGAAGGTTTTAGGCCAATCGGAGTTACGGATCTCCATATATATACGAAACGGTGAAACAGAGCCAGAACAGAATGCAGAACCAGAGAGAAACAGAGAGATAGATCCAATCTCGGAGGGGCTCTCGCCCCTCCCATGCCATGGAGGCCAAGGACCAGAGGGGAAACCCTTCTCCCATCTAGGTAGGAGGTCAAGGAAGAAGAGGAAGAAGGGGGCCCCTCTCTCCCTCTCCTTCGGTGGCGCCGGAATGCCGCCGTGGCCATCATCATCATCACCGCGATCTTCACCAACACCTCCACCATCTTCACCAACATCTCCATCACCTTCCCCCCTCTATCTACAGCGGTCCACTCTCCCGCAACCCACTCTACCCTCTACTTGAACATGGTGCTTTATGCTTCATATTATTATCCAATGATGTGTTGCCATCCTATGATGTCTGAGTAGATTTTCGTTGTCCTATCGGTGGTTGATGAATTGCTATGATTGATTTAATTTGCTTGTGGTTATGTTGCTGTCCTTTGGTGCCCATCATATGAGTTGCGCGTGGATCACACCATAGGGTTAGTTGTATGTTGATAGGACTATGTATTGGAGGGCAAGAGTGACAGAAGCTTCAACCTAGCATAGAAATTGATGCATACGGGATTGAAGGGGGACCAATATATCTTAATGCTATGGTTGGGTTTTACCTTAATGAACATTAGTAGTTGCAGATGCTTGCTAATTGTTCCAATCATAAGTGCATAGAATTCCAAGTAAGGGATGACATTCTAGTAGTGGCCTCTCCCACATAATACTTGCTATCGGTCTAGTAAAGTAGTCAATTGCTTAGGGACAATTTCGCAACTCCTACCACCACTTTTCCACACTCGCTATATTTACTTTATCGTTTCTTTATCTAAACAGCCCCTACCTTTTATTTACGTACACTTTATTATCTTGCAAACCTACCCAACAACACCTACAAAGTACTTCTAGTTTCATACTTATTCTAGGTAAAGCGAACGTCAAGCGTGCGTAGATTTGTATCGGTGGTCGATAGAACTTGAGGGAATATTTGTTCTACCTTTAGCTCCTCGTTGGGTTTGACACTCTTACTTATCGAAAACTGTTGCATTCCCCTATACTTGTGGGTTATCAAGACCTTTTTCTGGTGCCGTTGCCGGGGAGCAATGGCGTGGGGTGAATATTCCCGTGTGTGCTTGTTTGCTTTATCACTAAGTAATTTTTATTTGCTGTTCTTAGTTGTTCTCTATCTTTAGTTATGGATATGGAACATGAAATACCAAAAAAATTAGGTGTACTTTCTGCTCATGGAGATGGGGAACCTCCTAAAACCCTCAATGCTGGTTATGTGAAAGATATTATGTACTACTTTAATAATCCTGAGAAAACCCCATTCAATTATGTAATGGGAGTAATGTTGGATCAACGTGAATACTTTAGGGATTACCGCTTGACACAAAAAGGGAAACTATTATGGGATCAAATTTATATATTGAAGTGGTATGCTAGACAACTATGCTCGGAATATGATTATACTTGTTGCTCTAGGTTGAATTCTCCACAACTCCCCTTTTCATGCAAATTTAATGATAATGAAACCTTGGCTTCTTATGCTAGAGGTATATATGATTACTATGATGTGGAACAAATAGAAGAATTTGTCGCTTTTATGGGTGCTTATGAAATTGAATCTATGTTTAAAGAGTTTGATGATATTGATGATGCTTGTTATAGATCTGAAAATTTAGCTAACCTCAAATATTGCTATGAGAATTATGAATACAATTATGAAATTAATGCACTTATTAAGAAAGTCTCCGCTGTCCACAAGAGATTAATATTTTGCAGGAATCTATGGAAGAAGAAGTTGATGACACTGTGAGCTCATTGGATGAAAAAGATGAGGAGGAGAGCGAAGAACAAAAGGAGGAAGAGCGGATTGATCACCCGTGCCCACCTTCTAATGAGAGTAACTCTTCAACTCATACATTGTTTAATTCCCCTTCGTGCTTACCGAAGGATGATTGCTATGATGACTGTTATGATCCCTATGATTCTTTTGAAATATCCCTTTTTGATGATGCTTGCTATGCTTATGGCCAAGATGCCAATATGAATTATGCTTATGGAGATGAACTTACTATAGTTCCTTATGTTAAACATGAAATTTTTGCTATTGCACCCACGCATGATAGTCCTATTATCTTTTTGAATTCTCCCGATTATACTATGTCGGAGAAGTTTGCACTTATTAAGGATTATATTGATGGGTTGCCTTTTACCATTGCACATGATGATTTCGATAAATATAATATGCATGTGCTTTCTGCTCCTACTTGCAATTATTATGAGAGAGGAACTATATCTCCACCTCTCTATGTTTCCAACATGATAAAATTGCAATAAACTGTTTATACTATGCATTGGCCTTTACTAGGTGTGCATGAATTGTTCTTTTATGACATGCCGATGCATAGGAAGAGAGTTAGACTTCATCATTGCTTGATATATGTTGCTTTGTGCTCACTACTAAATTACAAATCATTGTTAATTAAAATTGGCTTTGATATACCTTGGGATCCGGGTGGATTCACTACTTGAGCACTATATACGTAGCTTAATGGCTTTAAAGAAAGCGCTGCCAGGGAGACAACCTGGAAGTTTTAGAGAGTCATTTATTTCTGTTGAGTGCTTTCATATAGTTTAAAAACAACAAAAATAAAGAGGGGAACCCAAAACTTTTGAAAAAGGAAAGTGAAAGTGAGAAAGACAAGCACTGTTGAAGTGGGAGAGCTCCTTGAACTTTGTTCATGCTCACGGCAACTTTGTGAATCTTGATTACAGAAACTTTTCAACAAAAATAATTATCCCCTTGTACAATTCCATTGTATTATAAAAATAATGTGCCAAGGTTTGCCTTGAGGATGTTTACGATGCTTGTTGGTTTGTGCGGTGCAGGACAGAAACTTTGGCTGTATTGCATGAACTTTAATTTTTTTACTGGAATGTCAAATGGTTCTGATTCTTTTTTCACTGTCTTGCTGTACAAATTGTTTATTTTTCCTAATTTTGGTAGAATTTTTCAAGTATCAGAAGTATGGTGAATGTTCAGATTGCTACAGACTGTTCTGTTTTAGACAGATTCTGTTTTTGATGCATAGTTTGCTTGTTTTAATGAAACTATCAATTTATATCAGTGGATTAAGCCATGAAAAAGTTATACTACAGTAGACACAATGCAAAAACAAAATATGAATTAGTTTGCAACAGTACTTATAGTGGTGATTTGCTTTATTATACTAACGGATCTTACCGAGTTTTCTGTTGAAGTTTTGTGTGGATGAAGTGTTCGATGATCGAGAAGGTCTTGATGTGAGAAGAAGGAAGAGAGGCAAGAGCTCAAGCTTGGGGATGCCCGAGGCACCCCAAGTAAATATTCAAGGAGACTCAAGCATCTAAGCTTGGGGATGCTGGGAAGGCATCCCCTCTTTCTTCAACAAATATCAGTATGTTTTCAGATTCGTTTCGTTCATTCGATATGTGCAATATTGGAGCGTCTTTTGCATTTAGGTTTTCATCTTTCTTTTATGCACCATGCTGGTATGATATGATCCTTGGTTGATTTATAGAATGCTCATTGCACTTCACTTATATCTTTTGAGTATGGCTTTATAGAATGCTTCATGTGCTTCACTTATATCATTTGAAGTTTGGATTGCCTGTTTCTCTTCACTTAGACAACCACCATTTGTAGAATGCTCTTTTGCTTCACTTATACTTGTTAGAGCATGGGCATATCTTTTGTAGAAAGAATTAAACTCTCTTGCTTCACTTATACCTATTTAGAGAGAGGACAGGAATTGGTCATTCACATGGTTAGTCATAAAATCCTACATAAAACTTGTAGATCACTAAATATGATATGTTTGATTCCTTGCAATAGTTTTGCGATATAAAGATGGTGATATTAGATTCATGCTAGTGAGTAGTTGTGGATTGTAGAAATACTTGTGTTGAAGTTTGTGATTCCCGCAGCATGCACGTATGGTGAACTGTTATGTGATGAAGTCGGAGCATGATTTATTTATTGATTGTCTTCCTTATGAGTGGCGGTCGGGGACGAGCGATGGTCTTTTCCTACCAATCTATCCCCCTAGGAGAATGCGCGTAGTACTTTGTTTCGATGACTAATAGATTTTTGCAATAAGTATGTGAGTTCTTTATGACTAATGTTGAGTCCATGGATTATACGCACTCTCACCCTTCCATCATTGCTAGCCTCTCTAGTACCACACAACTTTCGCCGGTACCATAAACCCACCATATACCTACCTCAAAACAGCCACCATACCTACCTATTATGGCATTTCCATAGCCATTCCGAGATATATTGCCATGCAACTTCCATCATCATCATATACATGACTTGAGCATTCGTTGTCATATTGCTTTGCATGATCGTAAGATAGCTAGCATGATGTTTTCATGGCTTGTCCGTTTTTTGATGTCATTGCTACGCTAGATCATTGCACATCCCGGTACACCGCCGGAGGCATTCATATAGAGTCATATCTTTGTTCTAGTATCGAGCTGTAATATATATTGAGTTGTAAGTAAATAAAAGTGTGATGATCATCATTATTAGAGCATTGCCCCAGTGAGGAAAGGATGATGGAGACTATGATTCCCCCATAAGTCGGGATGAGACTCCGGACTTTACAAAAAATAAAAGAGGCCAAAGAAGCCCAAATAAAAAAAAGAGGCCAAAGAAGCCCGCCAAAATAATAATAATAATAAAAAAAGAGAAAATAAAAAAAATGAGAGAAAAAGAGAGAAGGGGCAGTGCTACTATCCTTTTTCCACACTTGTGCTTCAAAGTAGCACCATGTTCTTCATATAGAGAGTCTCTTGAGTTATCACTTTCATATACTAGTGGGAATTTTCATTATAGAACTTGGCTTGTATAATCTGATGATGGGCTTCCTCAAATGCCCAAGGTCTTCATGAGCAAGCAAGTTGGATGCACACCCACTTAGTTTCAGTTAGAGCTTTCATACACTTATAGCTCTAGTGCATCCGTTGCATGGCAATCCCTAGTCACTCACATTGATATCTATTGATGGGCATCTCCATAGCCCGTTGATACGCCTAGTTGATGTGAGACTATCTTCTCCTTTTTGTCTTCTCCACCATCATATTCTATTCCACCTATGGTGTTATGTCCATGGCTCACGCTCATGTATTGTGTGAAAGTTGAAAAGGTTTGAGAACGTCAAAAGTATGAAACAATTTCTTGGCTTGTCATCGGGGTTGTGCATGATGTGAATATTTTGTGTGGTGAAGATGGAGCATAGCCAGACTATATGATTTTGTAAGGATAACTTTCTTTGGCCATGTTATTTTGAAAATACATGATTGCTTTATTAGTATGCTTGAAGTATTATTGTCTTAATGTCAAAGGATAGACTATTGCTTTGAATCACTCGTGTCTTAATATTCATGCCATGATTAGACATATGATCAAGATTATGATAGGTAGCATTCCACATCAACAATTATCTTTTTATCATTTACCTACTCGAGGGCGAGCAGGAATTAAGCTTGGGGATGCTGATATGTCTCCGTCGTATCTATAAATTTTGATTTTTCCATGCCAATATTATTCAACTTTCATATACTTTTTGGCAACTTTTTATATTATTTTTGGGACTAACATATTGATCCAGTGCCCAGTGCCAGTTCCTGTCTGTTGCAGTTTTTGGTTTCGCAGAATATCCTTATCAAACGGAGTCCAAACGGGATAAAAACGGATGGAGCTTATTTTTGGAAAATATGGAAAATTCGGAAGGAAAATCAACGCGAACCAGTGCCCGAGGTGGTCACGAGGCAGTGGGGCGCCCCCCTAGGGCGCGCCCCTACCCTCGTGTGCCCACCGTAAGGCTATTGACGCTCTTCTTTTGCCACAAGAAAGCTAATATTCAGGAAAAAAAATCACGGCGAAGGTTTTAGGCCAATCGGAGTTACGGATCTCCATATATATACGAAACGGTGAAACAAAGCCAGAACAGAACGCAGAACCAGAGAGAAATAAAGAGATAGATCCAATCTCGGAGGGGCTCTCGCCCCTCCCATGCCATGGAGGCCAAGGACCAGAGGGGAAACCCTTCTCCCATCTAGGGAGGAGGTCAAGGAAGAAGAGCAAGAAGGGGCCCATCTCCCCCTCTCCTCTGGTGGCGCCGGAACGCCGATGTGGCCATCATCATCATCATCATCACCGCGATCTTCACCAACACCTCCGCCATCTTCACCAACATCTCCATCACCTTCCCCCCTCTATCTACAGCGGTCCACTCTCCCGCAACCCGCTCTACCCTCTACTTGAACATGGTGCTTTATGCTTCATATTATTATCCAATGATGTGTTGCCATCCTATGATATCCGAGTAGATTTTCGTTGTCCTATCAGTGGTTGATGAATTGCTATGATTGATTTAATTTGCTTGTGGTTATGTTGCTGTCCTTTGGTGCCCATCATATGAGCGCGCACGTGGATCACACCATAGGGTTAGTTGTATGTTGATAGGACTATGTATTGGAGGGCAAGAGTGACAGAAGCTTCAACCTAGCATAGAAATTGATGCATTCGGGATTGAAGGGGGACCAATATATCTTAATGCTATGGTTGGGTTTTACCTTAATGAACATTAGTAGTTGCGGATGCTTGCTAATAGTCCCAACCATAAGTGCATAGAATTCCAAGTAAGGGATGACATGCTAGCAGTGGCCTCTCCCACATAATACTTGCTATCGGTCTAGTAAAGTAGTCAATTGCTTAGGGACAATTTCGCAACTCCTACCACCACTTTTCAACAGTCGCTATATTTACTTTATCGTTTCTTTATCTAAACAGCCCCTACTTTTTATTTATGTACTCTTTATTATCTTGCAAACCTATCCAACAAAACCTACAAAGTACTTCTAGTTTCACACTTGTTCTAGGTAAAGCGAACGTCAAGCGTGCGTAGAGTTGTATCGATGGTCGATAGAACTTGAGGGAATATTTGTTCTACCTTTAGCTCCTCGTTGGGTTCGACACTCTTACTTATCGAAAACTGTTGCGATCCCCTATACTTGTGGGTTATCATGCTCCTGGATGTTTGGGGGGTACATGGATATATATAGGAGGAAGAAGTACGTCGGTGGAGCAACGGAGGGCCCACAAGGGTGGAGGGCGCGCCCAGTGGGGTAGGCACGCCCCCTGCCTCGTGCCTTCATTCCTTGTTTCTTGACAGCCACTCCAAGTCTCCTGGATCATGTTTGTTGAGAAAATCACGTTCCCAAAGGTTTCATTCCGTTTGGACCCCGTTTGATATTCCTTTTCTTCGAAACTCTAGAATAGGAAAAAAACAAGAATTTGGGCTGGGCCTCCGGTTAGTAGGTTAGTCCCAAAAATGATATAAAAGTGTAAAATAAAGCCCATTAACATACAAAATAGATAATATAATAGCATGGAGAAATCAAAAATTATATATACATTGGAGACATATCAATATACACCATAATCCAAGACGGTTCACAGAGAGGAAACGTGTGCAAGCAGGCACACAATTGCCGTTTGCAAAGCGTGTGTGATGTGAGACACTATTGCATACGGTGCGGCAAAACTAAATGTGTGTGATTGTCGACCTATCATACACTGTTGATAATCATGAACTGTTTGTGATGTGCCAGGCATCATAAATCTCCCGTGCCTAGAATCTGCCGAGAAAACCGCCGTACCTGGAATCTACCTGGTTTTAGGCAAAATCACAAAACTCCGACTGCGATGGCAATGGGAGCACAAACGAGTGGCAAGGATGAAGCATTTGGGATATTCGAGATATCGGAAACGGTTATACAGGGACAACTATATGCATCAAGGCTCCATATCCCCGATGGTTTCTGGGTCGTGTGGGAAGGACCCCCCTATCGCCCACACTCACTTGGAGACAGTTCCATATGTCGTCACGGAAAGGGGTTAAAAACCGCTTGTTTAGGACCGACGCGCACCAGTGTTGGGCTTGGCAGTTTTAGGCCCAGTGTTGTTTCATCCCACAACGGGCGGAACATGCACTGCGCATGTCTGGGGGCTATTGTCCGCCTAGTGGGAACCAGGGTACCACGGGCCTTATGCCTACGACCCAGGAAGGGCCCCTTGACCCAACTCAAGAAGACAGCCCACCAGTGGGCACCGTGAAGCCAGCAGCCTCGCGAGGGCCTTGCCATGCGAGGGGCTTCTCCGACGAAGGACTTCCCCAAGACTACCACCACAGTAAGCAGCCCCGCAAGGCTCCCTTGCGAGGCGCCTCCCCGCAAGGCTTCGCAAGGAGCCCACATTGCGCGGGTCACATGCCCATCACATGGGTGACATCGCCATGACAAGGCACCCGCCTGTGCGGCTAGGGCAGTTTCCCCTTTCGTGCTAAGCCAACACCTGCGCCTACCTTCCCCAAAGCAAGTCCCAAAGGTTTCCCCTTTGGTAAAAGAAGACCAAGACAATGGCGCAGCAGGAGGGAGGTCATTGTGGAGCCCCTGGCGCGTCATGGATAAAACCTTTGGCAGGCAAAGACCACCTTTTGTCAGGATAAGCACCGACGTGTGTCCCCTTTTAAATTTCCGCCCTATGAAAGCCCTTTCCTGCTCATATTTTCAGGAAAGAGGCTCGAGGCACCTGTAAAAGGGGCAGAGCAACCACTGTAGCATCGAGTCCTGATCAAACTCTAGCACCATTGCTAACTCCCAAAGAGCTCTGGCTCATCTTGTAGCTCCAAGAGCTCCATCCACAAGCAATACAACCAAGCAGGAGTTGGGCTTTACACCACACGGTGGCGCGAACCTGGGTAGCTCGTTGTGTCCTTGTCGTGCCTATCTCGTAGCCCCGTAGACGCAAATCAAGCCCCTCGAACCAGGGTTTTGGAGGATTTCCCGTGGTTCAGAATCATTCCTCCGATAATTTTGAGCACTGCAAATTGTAACGTCCCGGATGTAACATTCCATAATTGTAACTCCAACTCTTGCCCTCTACGGTTGGGTTTTGTCTTTGTTTTGCATTTTGTTCATGGCATGCATTTCATCTCATGCCATCATGTTCATCTCTTTTGCATTCGTGTTCGTCTCATGCATTCGGTCATTTCCCCGTTGTCCGTTTCGAAATCCGACACTCACACATGCACTTGTTGCACCTCTCAGATCTCGTTTCGTGAGTGGCAGAAAAACGTTCTTGGAACGGGCCGAGATTTTTCGAGTGGCCTTGGTACATCACCGATAGGCCGCCTGTCAAATTTCGTTCCATTTGGAGATCATTTGATGCCCCAACGGTTAACCGTGTAACCACTGAAACCCTCTCTCTTTGCAGCCCAGCACCCCCCCACAACAGCCCACTAGCCCATCTAAACCCCCTCCATGCTCTCCCTCCTTGGATCATGATCGTGTGGGCGAAAACCGCACCTCAATAGCCCTCTCCTAGCTCCCAGAATCTATAAATAGGCCTCCCCTCCGAAATTTCAGGCGAAACCCTAGACCTTCCCCTTCCTCGCGCCGCCGGACACGTCCGTCCGCCAGCCCGGACCAATCAGAAGCCGCCACCTCACCTCCCCCACGCCCACTTCACCACCAACCGCCCGGGGCCCAGATCCGGCCCGCCTCGGGCCGAACCGAGCCGCGACGGGCCCGCAACCGCCGCCTCCGTGCGCTGCCGCCTCTGCCACGTCAGCCACCACCACCACCTCCGTCGCCGTCGTGTGCCTTTCCCGCCGCCGTGGTCTGCATGCGGCCACCACCTCCCGCTCCGGCCGCTGCACCTTCTCGAGCTCGCTGCCCCATCGCCACCAACTGTCACCCGGCTGCCTCCTCGTCGCTGGCCCCCGTCTCCGGCCAGATTCGGGCAGGAGCCGCCCGGATCCGGCGCCCCGCGCTCGTCCCCGACCTCCTACGCGCTCGCCGGAGCCGTGTGTCCGCCGCCATTGCCGGCCTAGCCTCGACCTCGCGGTAGGACATCCCCGTCCCAGATCCACCGGATCTCGTGAACCAAACACCGTCTCCGCGCCGTAACGCTTTGTCCCAGGTCCTCCTCGTCCACTTCTCCACGAGGTCGAATTTCTTCTAAGTCCTGAGATTCCAGTATCATGTGTGCCCCTTTGCCATGTCATAACCCCATGCTCGTAACTCAGTTTCACGTGCATGATATCTCGAAATGTTCATCTCGTGTTGCTCTACATGCTGGTGTCATTTGCATGCATGTTACTGTCCATATTGATACCCTAATCTTTGTTGCAAAAGTGCTAAATGGTGTTATCTACTGGAAACTATCATAACTTGCTGACTTGTCTTTTTCATAGCATTTTGTGTGTTTATCTTTTGAGCATCATGTCAACATGTTTTAGGAGCATCTTCATGCCATCTTTACAGTGGTGCAATCCTTGTATTTTTATGTGCCCTATGGTGACTAGCACAAGCATGCCAAGTAGGCCACTTGATGTTGCTGATTTCGGTGACCTAGTTTTCCTGCTAAGTCTTTTCCTGTTACATTAGGTTGCCATGTTAATTTGTTGCTACAAGTGAATCCATGCATGTTTTGATGAAGTTCAGTAAGGATGTTTTGAAGATATGGTTATTCTCTATTGATACGTCTCCAACGTATCTATAATTTTTGATTGCTCCATGCTATTATATTATCTATTTTGGATGTTAATGGGCTTTATTTTACACTTTTATATCCTTTTTGGGACTAACCTACTAACCGGAGGCCCAGCCCAAATTGTTGTTTTTGCCTATTTTAGGGTTTCGAAGAAAAGGAATATCAAACGGAGTCCAAACGGAATGAAACCTTCGGGAATGTGATTTTCTCAACAAACGTGATCCAAGAGACTTGGAGTGGGCGTCAAGAAACAACGGAGGAAGCCACGAGGCAGGGGGCGCGCCTACCCCACTGGGTGCACCCTCCACCCTCGTGGGCCCTCCGTTGCTCCACCGATGTACTTCTTCCTCCTATATATATCCACGTACCCCCCAAACATCCAGGAGCACCACGAAAACCTAATTCCACCGCCGCAACCTTCTGTACCCGAGAGATCCCATCTTGGGGCCTTTTCTGGAGCTCCACCGGAGGGGGCATTCATCATGGAGGGCCTCTACGTCAACTCCATGGCCTCTCCGGTGGTGTGTGAGTAGTTTATTTCAGACCTACGGGTCCATAGTTATTATCTAGATGGCTTCTTCTCTCTCTTTGGATCTCAATACAAAGTTCTCCTCGATTCTCTTGGAGATCTATTCGATGTAATCTTCTTTTGCGGTGTGTTTGTCGAGATCCGATGAATTGTGGGTTTATGATCCAGATTATCTATGAACAATATTTGATTCTCCTCTGAATTCTTTTATGTATGATTGGTTTGTCTTTGCAAGTCTCTTTGAATTATCATTTTGGTTTGGCCTACTAGATTGATCTTTCTTGCAATGGGAGAAGTGCTTAACTTTGGGTTCAATCTTGCGGTGCTCGATCCCAGTGACAGAAAGGGAACCGACATGTATTGTATTATTTCCATCGAGGATAAAAAGATGGGATTTATATCATATTGCATGAGTTTATCCCTCTACATCATGCCATCTTCCTTAAAGCATTACTCTGTTCTTATGAACTTAATACTCTAGATGCATGCTGGATAGCAGTCGATGTGTGGAGTTATAGTAGTAGATGCAGAATCGTTTTGGTCAACTTGTCGCAGATGTGATGCCTATATACATGCTCATACCAGGATATTCTCAAAACTATGCTCAATTCTATCAATTGCTCGACAGTAATTCGTTTACCCACTGTAATACTTATGCTCTTGAGAGAAGCCACTAGCGAAACCTATGGCCCCCGGGTCTATCTTCCATCATATTAATCTTCCAACACTTAGTTATTTTCTTTGCCGTTTATTGTACTTTGCATCTTTATTTCTCTATATCATAAAAATACCAAAAATATTATCTTATCATATCTATCAGATCTCACTCTCATAAGTGACTGTGAAGAGATTGACAACCCCTTTATTGTGTTGGTTGCGAGGTTCTTATTTGTTTGTGTAGGTGCGTGGGACTTGAGCGTGATCTCCTACTGGATTGATACCTTGGTTCTCAAAAACTAAGGGGAAATACTTACGCTACTTTGCTGCATCACCCTTTCCTCTTCAAGGGAAAACCAACGCAGTGCTCAAGAGGTAGCAAGAAGGATTTTTGGCGCCATTGCTGGGGAGATTCGCGCCAAGTCAAGTCAAGATTTGACTCCCAACAACGAGTCATTTCTGGCGCCATTACCAAGTCAAACATACCAAGTACCCATCACAAACTCTTATCCCTCGCATTACATTATTTTCCATTTGCCTCTCATTTTCCTCTCCCCCACTTCACCCTTGCCGTTTTATTCGCCCTCTCCCTCCGTTCCCCTTCTCTTTCCGTATTTGCCACTTTTGCCTGTTTCTTGTTTGCTTGTGTGTTGGATTGCTTGCTTGTCACGATGGCTCAAGATAATACTAAATTGTGTGACTTTGCCAATACCAACAACAATGATTCTCTTAGCACTTCGATTGCTCCTCTTACCGATGCTGAATCTTGTGAAATTAATGTTGCTTTGTTGAATCTTGTCATGAAATATCAATTCGCCGGCCTTCCTAGTGAAGATGCCGCTACCCATCTAAACAACTTTGTCAATTTGTGTGATATGCAAAAGAAGAAAGATGTGGATAATGATATTGTTAAACTTAAGATATTTTCGTTTTCGCTTAGAGATCATGCTAAAGCTTGGTTTTCGTCTTTGCCTAAAAATAGTATTGATTCATGGAATAAGTGCAAAGATGCTTTTATCTCTAAGTATTTTCCTCCCGCTAAGATCATCTCTCTTAGAAACGATATTATGAATTTGAAGCAACTTGATCATGAACATGTTGCACAATCTTGGGAGAGGATGAAATTAATGATACGTAATTGCCCTACACATGGTTTGAATCTTTGGATGATTATATAAAACTTTTATGCCAGATTGAATTTTTGATTCTAGAAATCTTTTAGATTCGGCCGCGGGAGGCACTTTTATGGAAATAACTTTAGGAGAAGCTACTAAACTCCTAGATAATATTATGGTTAGTTATTCTCAATGGCACACCAAAAGATCTACTAATAAAAAATTGCATGCAATTGAAGAGATTAATGTTTTGAGTGGAAAGATGGATGAACTTATGAAATTGTTTGCTAATAAGAGTGCTCCTACTGATCCTAATGATATGCCTTTGTCTACTTTGATTGAGAATAATAATGAATCTATGGATGTGAATTCTGTTGGTAGGAACAATTTTGGTAACAACGCGTATAGAGGTAATTTTAATTCTAGGCCGTTTCCTAGTAATTCCTCTAATAATTATGGTACTTCCTACAAAAAATCCTATGGAAATTATAATAAGATGCCCTCTGATTTTGAATCTAGTATTAAAGAATTTATTGCCTCGCAAAAGAGTTTCAATGCTTTGATTGAAGAAAAATTGCTTAAGATTGATGAGTTGGCTTGGAACATTGATAGAATTTCTCTTGATGTTGATTCCTTGAAACTTAGATCTATTCCACCTAAGCATGATATCAATGAGTCTCTCAAAGCCATGATAATTTCCATTGATGAGTACAAATAAAGAACCGCTAGGATGCGTGCTAAGAAAGATTGCTTTGTGAAAGCGTGTTCTTCTAGTTTTCATGATAATAAAGATGAAGATCTAAAATTTATTGATGTGTCTCCTATTAAATCTTTGTTTTGCAATATGAATCTTGATAATGATGGGACTGAAGATGAGCCACCTTTACCTAGAAGGCGTTCCAAAAATTCAGAGTTTTTAGATCTTGATGCAAAAATTGTTAAAAGTGGGATTGAAGAGGTCAAAACTTTAAATATCAATGAACCCACTATTTTGGATTTCAAGGAATTTAATTATGATAATTGCTCTTTGATAGATTGTATTTCCTTGTTGTAATCCATGCTAAATTCTCCTCATGCTTATAGTCAAAATAAAGCTTTTACTGAACATATCGTTGATGCTTTGATGCAATCTTATGAAGAAAAACTTGAGTTGGAAGTTTCTATCCCTAGAAAACTTTATGATGAGTGGGAACCTGCAATAAAAATTAAAATTAAAGATCATGAGTGCTATGCTTTGTGTGATTTGGGTGCTAGTGTTTCCACGATTCCAAAAACTTTGTGTGATTTGCTAGGTTTACGTGATTTTGATGATTGTTCCTTAAACTTGCACCTTGCGGATTCCACTATTAAGAAACCCATGGGAAGAATTAATGATGTTCTTATTGTTGCAAATAGGAACTATGTGCCCGTAGATTTCATTGTTCTTGATATAGATTGCAAACCTTCATGTCCTATTATTCTTGGTAGACCTTTCCTTAGAACGATTGGTGTAATAATTGATATGAGGGAAGGGAATATTAGATTCCAATTTCCATTAAGGAAAGGCATGAAACATTTCCCTATAAATAAAATTAAATTACCATATGAATCTATTATGAGAGCCACTTATGGATTGCCTACCAAAGATGGCAATACCAAGATCTATCTTCGCTTTTATGCCTAGGTTGGGGCGTGAAACGATAGCGCTTGTTGGGAGGCAACCCAATTTTATTTTTATTTTTTTCATTGCTTTTTTCTCATGTTAAGTAATAAATAATTTATGTAGCCTCTGTTTTGGTTGTGTTTTTTGTGCTTAATTAGTGTTTGTGCCAAGTAGAACCGTTGGAAAGACTTGGGGAAAGTCTTTTTGATCTTGCTGTAAAAACAGAAACTTTAGCGCTCACGATAATCGCTGGCGTTTTTATTTGGAAGGTGCTATTTATTTAATTATTTTTGAAGATGATTAATAGATAAATTCCTCACGTCCAGAAATTTATTTTAGAATTTATGGGGTTCCAGAAGTTGCGGTAGCTACAGATTACTACAGACCGTTCTGTTTTTGACAGATTCTGTTTTTCTTGTGTTGTTTGCTTATTTTGATGAATCTATGGCTAGTAAAAGAGCTTATAAACCATAGAGAAGTTGGAATACAGTAGGTTTAAGACCAATATAAATAAAGAATGAGTTCATTACAGTACCTTGAAGTGGTGTTTTGTTTTCTTTCACTAACGGAGCTCACGAGATTTTCTATTTTGAGTTTTGTGTTGTGAACTTTTCAAGTTTTGGGTAAAGATTTGATGGATTATGGAACAAAGAGTGGCAAGAGCCTAAGCTTGGGGATGCCCATGGCACCCCAAGGTAAAATTCAAGTACACCAAAAAGCCTAAGTTTGGGGATGCCCCGGAAGGCATCCCCTCTTTCGTCTTTGTCTATCGGCAACTTTACTTGGAGCTATATTTTTATTCACCACATGATATGTGTTTTGCTTGGAGTGTCTTGTATGATTTGAGTCTTTGCCTTTTAGTTTACCACAATCATCCTTGCTGTACACACCTTTTGATAGAGACTCACATGATTTGAAATTTATTAGAATACTCTGTGTGCTTCACTTATATCTTTTGAGCTATATAGTTTCTGCTCTAGTGCTTCACTTATATCTTTTAGAGCACGGTGGTGGATTTGTTTCATAGAAACTATTGTTCTGTCATGATTCACTTATATTATTTTAAGAGTCCTTTAGAAAAACATGGAAATTTGCTATAATATAAAAACTTTCATACAAGTGCATTGAATACTATGAGAAGTTTGATACTTGATAATTGTTTTGAGATACGGAGATGGTGATATTAGAGTCATACAAGTTGAGTAGTTGTGAATTTGAGAAATACTTGTGTTGAAGTTTGTGATTCCCGTAGCATGCACGTATGGTGAACCGTTATGTGATGAAGTCGGAGCATGATTTATTTATTGATTGTCTTCCTTATGAGTGGCGGTCGGGGACGAGCGATGGTCTTTTCCTACCAATCTGTCCCCCTAGGAGCATGCGCGTAATACTTTGTTTGAATAACTAATAGATTTTTGCAATAAGTACGTGAGTTCTTTATGACTAATGTTGAGTCCATGGATTATACGCACTCTCACCCTTCCACCATTGCTAGCCTCTCTAGTATCGTGCAACTTTCGCCGGTACCATACACCCACCATATACCTTCCTCAAAACAGCCACCATACCTACTTATTATGGCATTCCCATAGCCATTCCGAGATATATTGCCATGCAACTTTCCACCATTCTGTTATTATGACACGCTTCATCATTGTCATATTGCTTGCATGATCATGTAGTTGACATCATATTTGTGGCAAAGCCACCATTCATAATTCTTCATACATGTCACCCATGCATCATTGCACATCCCGGTACACTGCCGGAGGCATTCACATAGAGTCATATTTTGTTCTAAGTATCGAGTTGTAATTCTTGAGTTGTAAGTAAATAAAGTGTGATGATCATCATTAGAGCATTGTCCCAAGTGAGGAAAGGATGATGGAGACTATGATTCCCCCACAAGTCGGGATGAGACTCCGGACGAAAAAAAAGAACAGAAAAGAGGCCAAAAAAAAGAAGGCCCAAATAAAAAAAATGGGAGAAAAAGAGAGAAGGGACAATGCTACTATCCTTTTTCCACTCTTGTGCTTCAAAGTAGCACCATGTTCTTCATAAAGAGAGTCTCCTATGATATCACTTTCATATACTAGTGGGAATTTTTCATTATAGAACTTGGCTTGTATATTCCAATGACGGGCTTCCACAAAATGCCCTAGGTCTTCGTGAGCAAGCAAGTTGGATGCACACCCACTTAGTTTCTTTTGTTGAGCTTTCATATACTTATAGCTCTAGTGCATCCGTTGCATGGAAATCCCTACTCACTCACATTGATATCTATTGATGGGCATCTCCATAGCCCGTTGATAGGCCTAGTTGATGTGAGACTATCTTCTCCTTTTTGTCTTCTCCACAACCACCATTCTATTCCACCATAGTGCTATATCCATGGCTCACGCTCATATATTGCGTGAAGATTGAAAAAGTTTGAGAACATCAAAGGTATGAAACAATTTCTTGGCTTGTAATCGGGGTTGTGCATGATTTAAATATTTTGTGTGGAGAAGATAGAGCATAGCCAGACTATATGATTTTGTAGGGATAACTTTCTTTGGCCATGTTATTTTGAGAAGACACAATTGCTTAGTTAGTATGCTTGAAGTATTATTATTTTCATGTCAATATTAAACTTTTATCTTGAATCTTTCGGATTTTAACATTCATGCCTCAATAAAGAAAAAATACATTGAGAAATATGTTAGAATGCATTCCCCATAAAAAATTCTTCTTTTATCATTTACCCACTCGGGGACGAGCAGGAATTAAGCTTGGGGATGCTTGATACGTCTCCAACGTATCTATAGTTTTTGATTGCTCCATGCTATTATATTATCTATTTTGGATGTTAATGGGCTTTATTTTACACTCTTATATCATTTTTGGGACTAACCTACTAACCGGAGGCCTAGCCCAAATTGCTGTTTTTTGCCTATTTTAGGGTTTCGAAGAAAAGGAATATCAAACGGAGTCCAAACGGAATGAAACCTTCGGGAATGTGATTTTCTCAACAAACGTGATCCAGGAGACTTGGAGTGGGCGTCAAGAAACAACGGAGGAAGCCACGAGGCAGGGGGGCGCGCCTACCCCCCTGGGCGCTCCCTCCACCCTCGTGGGCCCTCCGTTGCTCCACCGACGTACTTCTTCCTCCTATCTATATCCACGTACCCCCCAAACATCCAGGAGCACCACGAAAACCTAATTCCACCGCCGCAACCTTCTGTACCCGAGAGATCCCATCTTGGGGCCTTTTCCGAAGCTCCGCCGGAGGGGGCATTGATCACGGAGGGCCTCTACATCAACTCCATGGCCTCTCCGGTGATGTGTGAGTAGTTTATTTCAGACCTACGGGTCCATAGTTATTAGCTAGATGGCTTCTTCTCTCTCTTTGGATCTCAATACAAAGTTCTCCTCGATTCTCTTGGAGATCTATTCGATGTAATCTTCTTTTGCAGTGTGTTTGTCGAGACCCGATGAATTGTGGGTTTATGATCCAGATTATCTATGAACAATATTTTATTCGCCTCTGAATTCTTTTATGTATGATTGGTTTATCTTTGCAAGTCTCTTCGAATTATCAGTTTGATTTGGCCTACTAGATTGATCTCTCTTGCATTGGGAGAAGTGCTTAGCTTTGGGTTCAATCTTGCGGTGTCCTTTCCAGTGACAGCAGGGGCAACAAGGCATGTATTGTATTGTTGCCATCGAGGATAGAAAGATGGGTTTTATATCATATTGCATGAGTTTATCCCTCTACATCATGTCATCTTCCTTAAAGCATTACTCTGTTCTTATGAACTTTATACTCTAGATGCATGCTGGATAGCGGTTGATGTGTGGAGTAATAGTAGTAGATGCAGAATCGTTTCGGTCTACTTGTCGCGGACGTGATGCCTATATACATGCTCATACCTAGATATTCTCATAACTATGCTCAATTATATCAATTGCTCGACAGTAATTTGTTTACCCACCGTAATACTTGTGCTCTTGAGAGAAGCCACTAGCGAAACCTATGGCCCCCGGGTCTATCTTCCATCATATTAATCTTCCAACACTTAGTTATTTTCTTTGCCGTTTATTTTACTTTGCATCTTTATTTCTCTATATCATAAAAATACCAAAAATATTATCTTATCATATCTATCAGATCTCACTCTCGTAAGTGACCGTGAAGGGATTGACAACCCCTTTATCGTGTTGGTTGTGAGGTTCTTATTTGTTTGTGTAGGTGCGTGGGACTTGAGCGTGATCTCCTACTGGATTGATACCTTGGTTCTCAAAAACTGAGGGGAAATACTTATGCTACTTTGCTGCATCACCCTTTCCTCTTCAAGGGAAAACCAACACAATGCTCAAGAGGTAGCAAGAAGGATTTCTGGCGCCGTTGCCAGGGAGATTCGCGCCAAGTCAAGTCAAGATTTGACTCCCAACAATGAGTCATTTCTGGCACCATTACCAAGTCAAACATACCAAGTACCCATCACAAACTCTTATCCCTCGCATTACATTATTTTCCATTTGCCTCTCATTTTCCTCTCCCCCACTTCACCCTTGCCGTTTTATTCGCCCTCTCTCTCTGTTACCCTTCTCTTTCCGTATTTGCCACTTTTGCCCGTTTCTTGTTTGCTTGTGTGTTGGATTGCTTGCTTGTCATGATGGCTCAAGATAATACTAAATTGTGTGACTTTGTCAATACCAACAACAATGATTCTCTTAGCACTTCGATTGCTCCTCTTACCGATGCTGAATCTTGTGAAATTAATGTTGCTTTGTTGAATCTTATCATGAAATATCAATTCGCCGGCCTTCCTAGTGAAGATGCCGCTACCCATCTAAACAACTTTGTCAATTTGTGTGATATGCAAAAGAAGAAATATGTGGATAATGATATTGTTAAACTTAAGATATTTCCGTTTTCGCTTAGAGATCGTGCTAAAGCTTGGTGTTCGTATTTGCCTAAAAATAGTATTGATTCATGGAATAAGTGCAAAGATGCTTTTATCTCTAAGTATTTTCCTCCCGCTAAGATCATCTCTCTTAGAAACGATATTATGAATTTTAAGCAACTTGATCATGAACATGTTTCACAATCTTGGGAGAGGATGAAATTAGTGATACGTAATTTCCCTACACATGGTTTGAATCTTTGGATGATTATACAAAAGTTTTATGCCAGATTGAATTTTTGCCTCTAGAAATCTTTTAGATTTGGCCGCGGGAGGAACTTTTATGGAAATCAATTTAGGAGAAGCTACTAAACTCCTAGATAATATTATGGATAATTATTCTCAATGGCACACCGAAAGATCTACTAATAAAAAAGTGCATGCAATTGACGAGATTAATGTTTTGAGTGGAAAGATGGATGAACTTATGAAATTGTTTGCTAATAAGAGTGCTCCTACTGATCCTAATGATATGCCTTTGTCTACTTTGATTGAGAATAATAATGAATCTATGGATGTGAATTTTGTTGGTAGGAACAATTTTGGTAACAACGCGTGTAGAGGTAATTTTAATTCTAGGCCGTTTCCTAGTAATTCCTCTAATAATTATGGTAATTCCTACAAAAATTCCTATAGAAATTATAATAAGATGCTCTCTGATTTTGAATCTAGTATTAAAGAATTTATTGCCTCGCAAAAGAGTTTCAATGCTTTGATTGAAGAAAAATTGCTTAAGATTGATGAGTTGGCTTGGAACATTGATAGAATTTCTCTTGATGTTGATTCCTTGAAACTTAGATCTATTCCACCTAAGCATGATATCAATGAGTCTCTCAAAGCCATGAGAATTTCCATTGATGAGTGCAAAGAAAGAACCGCTAGGATGCGTGCTATGAAAGATTGCTTTGTGAAAGCGTGTTCTTCTAGTTTTCATGATAATAAAGATGAAGATCTAAAATTTATTGATGTGTCTCCTATTAAATCTTTGTTTTGAAATATGAATCTTGATAATGATGGGACTGAAGATGAGCCACCTTTACCTAGAAGGTGTTCCAAAAATTTGGAGTTTTTAGATCTTGATGCAAAAATTGTTAAAAGTGGGATTGAAGAGGTCAAAACTTTAAATATCAACGAACCCACTATTTTGGATTTCAAGGAATTTAATTATGATAATTGCTCTTTGATAGATTGTATTTCCTTGTTGTAACCCCTGCTAAGTTCTCCTCATGCTTATAGTCAAAATAAAGCTTTTACTAAACATATCATTGATGCTTTGATGCAATCTTATGAAGAAAAACTTGAGTTGTAAGTTTCTATCCCTAGAAAACTTTATGATGAGTGGGAACCTACAATAAAAATTAAAATTAAAGATCATGAGTGCTATGCTTTGTGTGATTTGGGTGCTAGTGTTTCCACGATTCCAGTAACTTTGTGTGATTTGCTAGGTTTACGTGATTTTGATGATTGTTCTTTAAACTTGCACCTTGCGGATTCCACTATTAAGAAACCCATGGGAAGAACTAATGATGTTCTTATTGTTGCAAATAGGAACTATGTGCCCGTAGATTTCATTTTTCTTGATATAGATTGCAATCCTTCATGTCCTATTATTCTTGGTAGACCTTTCCTTAGAACGATTGGTGTAATAATTGATATGAGGGAAGGGAATATTAGATTCCAATTTCCATTAAGGAAAGGCATGGAACATTTCCCTAGAAAGAAAATTAAATTACCATATGAATCTATTATGAGATACACTTATGGATTGCCTACCAAAGATGGCAATATCTAGATCTATCTTCGCTTTTATGCCTAGGTTGGGGCGTGAAACGATAGGCGCTTGTTGGGAGGCAACCCAATTTTATTTTTATTTTTTTCCTTGCTTTTTTATCATGTTTATTAATAAATAATTTATCTAGCCTATGTTTTGGTTGTGTTTTTTGTGCTTAATTAGTGTTTGTGCCAAGTAGAACCGTTGGGAAGACTTGGGGAAAGTCTTTTTGATCCTGCTGTAAAAACAGAAACTTTAGCGCTCATGATAATCGCTGCCATTTTTATTTGGAATGTGATATTTATTTAATTATTTTTGCAGATGATTAATAGATAAATTCCTCACGTCCAGAAATTTATTTTATAATTTATGGGGTTCCAGAAGTTGCGGTAGCTACAGATTACTACAGACCGTTCTGTTTTTGACAGATTCTGTTTTTCTTTGTGTTGTTTGCTTATTTTGATGAATCTATGGCTAGTAAAACAGCTTATAAACCATAGAGAAGTTGGAATACAGTAGGTTTAAGACCAATATAAATAAAGAATGAGTTCATTACAGTACCTTGAAGTGGTGTTTTGTTTTCTTTCACTAACGGAGCTCACGAGATTTTCTATTTTGAGTTTTGTGTTGTGAACTTTTCAAGTTATGGGTAAAGATTTGATGGATTATGGAACAAAGAGTGGCAAGAGCCTAAGCTTGGGGATGCCCATGGCACCCCAAGGTAAAATTCAAGTACACCAAAAAGCCTAAGTTTGGGGATGCCCCGGAAGGCATCCCCTCTTTCGTCCTCGTCTATCGGTAACTTTACTTGGAGCTATACTTTTATTCACCACATGATATGTGTTTTGCTTGGAGTGTCTTGTATGATTTGAGTCTTTGCTTTTTAGTTTACCATAATCATCCTTGCTGTACACACCTTTTGAGAGAGACTCACATGATTTGAAATTTATTAGAATACTCTGTGTGCTTCACTTATATCTTTTGAGCTATATAGTTTCTGCTCTAGTGCTTCACTTAAATATTTTAGAGCACGGTGGTGGATTTGTTTCATAGAAACTATTGTTCTCTCATGCTTCACTTATATTATTTTAAGAATCCTTTAGAAAAACATGGAAATTTGCTATAATATAAAAACTTTCATACAAGTGCATTGAATACTTTGAGAAGTTTGATACTTGATAATTGTTTTGAGATACGGAGATGGTGATATTAGAGTCATGCAAGTTGAGTAGTTGTGAATTTGAGAAATACTTGTGTTGAAGTTTGTGATTCCCGTAGCATGCACGTATGGTGAACCGTTATGTGATGAAGTCGGAGCATGATTTATTTATTGATTGTCTTCCTTATGAGTGGCGGTCGGGGACGAGCGATGGTCTTTTCCTACCAATATGTCCCCCTAGGAGCATGCGCGTAATACTTTGTTTCGATAACTAATAGATTTTTGCAATAAGTACGTGAGTTCTTTATGACTAATGTTGAGTCCATGGATTATACGCACTCTCACCCTTCCACCATTGCTAGCCTCTCTAGTATCGTGCAACTTTCACCGGTACCATACACCCACCATATACCTTCCTCAAAACAGCCACCATACCTACCTATTATGGCATTCCCATAGGCATTCCGAGATATATTGCCATGCAACTTTCCACCATTCCGTTATTATGACACGCTTCATCATTGTCATATTGCTTGCATGATCATGTAGTTGACATCATATTTGTGGAAAAGCCACCATTCATAATTCTTCATACATGTCACTCATGCATCATTGCACATCCCGGTACACTGCCGGAGGCATTCACATAGAGTCATATTTTGTTCTAAGTATCGAGTTGTAATTCTTGAGTTGTAAGTAAATAAAGTGTGATGATCATAATTAGAGCATTGTCCCAAGTGAGGAAAGGATGATGGAGACTATGATTCCCCCACAAGTCGGGATGAGACTCCGGACGAAAAAAAAGAACAGAAAAGAGGCAAAAAAAAGAAGGCCCAAATAAAAAAAGAGAGAAGGGACAATGCTACTATCCTTTTTCCAAACTGTGCTTCAAAGTAGCACCATGTTCTTCATATAGAGAGTCTCCTATGATATCACTTTCATATACTAGTGGGAATTTTTCGTTATAGAACTTGGCTTGTATATTCCAATGACGGGCTTCCTCAAAATGTCCTAGGTCTTTGTGAGCAAGAAAGTTGGATGCACACCCACTTAGTTTCTTTTGTTGAGCTTCCATATACTTATAGCTCTAGTGCATCCGTTGCATGGAAATCCCTACTCACTCACATTGATATCTATTGATGGGCATCTCCATAGCCCATTGATACGCCTAGTTGATGTGAGACTATCTTCTCCTTTTTGTCTTCTCCACAACCACCATTCTATTCCACCATAGTGCTATATCCATGGCTCACGCTCATATATTGCGTGAAGATTGAAAAAGTTTGAGAACATCAAAGGTATGAAACAATTTCTTAGCTTATCATCGGGGTTGTGCATGATTTAAATATTTTGTGTGGTGAAGATAGAGCATAGCCAGACTATATGATTTTGTAGGGATAACTTTCTTTGGCCATGTTATTTTGAGAAGACATAATTGCTTAGTTAGTATGCTTGAAGTATTATTATTTTTATGTCAATATTAAACTTTTATCTTGAATCTTTCGGATTTTAACATGCATGCCTCAATAAAGAAAAAATACATTGAGAAATATGTTAGAATGCATTCCCCATCAAAAATTCTTCTTTTATCATTTACCCACTCGAGGACGAGCAGGAATTAAGCTTGGGGATGCTTGATACGTCTCCAACGTATCTATAGTTTTTGATTGCTCCATGCTATTATATTATCTATTTTGGATGTTAATGGGCTTTATTTTACACTTTTATATCATTTTTGGGACTAACCTACTAACTGGAGGCCCAACCCAAATTGTTGTTTTTTTGCCTATTTTAGGGTTTCGAAGAAAAGGAATATGAAACGGAGTCCAGACGGAATGAAACCTTCGGGAACGTGCTTTTCTCAACAAACGTGATCCAGGAGACTTGGAGCGGGCGTCAAGAAACAACGGAGGAAGCCATGAGGCAGGGGGGCATGCCTACCCCCCTGGGCGCTTCCTCCACCCTCATGGGCCCTCCGTTGCTCCACCGACGTACTTCTTCCTCCTATATATATCCACGTACACCCCAAACATCTAGGAGCACCACGAAAACCTAATTCCACCGCCACAACCTTCTGTACCTGAGAGATCCCATCTTGGGGCCTTTTCCGGAGCTCCGCCAGAGGGGGCATTGATCACGGAGGGCCTCTACATCAACTCCATGGCCTCTCCGGTGATGTGTGAGTAGTTTATTTCAGACCTACTGGTCCATAGTTATTAGCTAGATGGCTTCTTCTCTCTCTTTGGATCTCAATACAAAGTTCTCCTCGATTCTCTTGGAGATCTATTTGATGTAATCTTCTTTTGCAGTGTGTTTGTCGAGACCCGATGAATTGTGGGTTTATGATCCAGATTATCTATGAACAATATTTTATTTGCCTCTGAATTCTTTTATGTATGATTGGTTTATCTTTGCAAGTCTCTTCGAATTATCAGTTTGGTTTGGCCTACTAGATTGATCTTTCTTGCATTGGGAGAAGTGCTTAGCTTTGGGTTCAATCTTGCGGTGTTGTCGGATTTCGGGTTCCGGCAGACCCTTGAGGTTCAAACACTGGGGTGCGCGCGGAGATTTCGCCTCCTACCTACCTGCGCCCCTCCACCTCGCTAAGATCTAAGCTATGGGAAGAACAACACGAGAGACACAGGGTTTATACTAGTTCGGGCCACCGTTGTGGTGTAATACCCTACTCCAGTGTGTGGCGTGGTGGATTGCCTCTTGGGCTGATGATGATGAACAATACAAGGAAGAACAGCCTTGCGAGGGTCTGTTCTTGGCTGGGGCGATGAACTGCTAGGAGGAGTTCAGTCACCCTTCTCTCTCTCCCTGATTCTCATTCTCTCTCTCTCTCTCTGATTCTCTCTTGTTCCTCTCGATCCTGTGGGGGGCTGGTCCTATTTATAGAGGCCCTGGTCCTTTTCCCAAATATCGAGTGGGAAGGGAGCCAACAATGGCGGGCTAATTTTAAGGGGGACAGCTAGTACCAGCTATCCTGACAAAAATAGTCTTCGCCTGCACAAAGCTCTGGTGGTGATGCCGTCTTGGGCTCCACGATGACCTCCATCTTGCAGTCCTCCTGGTCCTGGTCTTGTTGCACCGAAATGGCAACCTTTGCCTGATGCCTCGGTACTCCGTGGCTGCGCTTGCCCCCTTTGCACCAAAGAGGAAAGGAGGACACTGCGCGGGCTGGCACCCGCCTGGCATCCTTGGTCGTCATGGCTTGCGTCACGGGCACGTCGTGAGGTACCCCGCCTTGATCTCTCCGCCTCCTCGCGAGCCAGCCTGGTGAGGCCGTGCCTGAGGAAGCTCCGCGTCGTCCGCCCCGCGAGGCTTGGCCCCTCGCGAGGGTCTTGGGTCTGTGTTGGTGAAGATGGGCCGTGCTGGGCCCCCCTTTGAGCCACGCCGCAGGCCGCAGGCAGGCAAGTCTGGGGACCCCCGTTCCCAGAACACCGACAGTAGCCCCTGGGCCCAAGGCGCGCCCGGACTTGGCCGTGCAGGGAGGCGGAAGGGCAAGAGCGAAGCGCCGCGGGCCCTAACAGCCTGCGGCCTTGGGCGCCGCGTGGCGGTTGATTGGACGTGAGCGCCTTAGCAACCATGCGAGTTGATAAAGGAGCGACATCTGCCTAGGCTTTGCTTTTTGCTTTCTCCAGTTGCTGCTAAGTTCCCCTTTCTTGCGCCTCTCTTTCCTTCCTCCAAAATTTCCAGATCTACTCTGACCGCGTGACCTAGGAAGCCATGGCGCCTCGTCAGCCCCCGACCGTAGCTTGGTACTCGTCTGCCCTGGATTCGCCGAACGTGTCGGAGGCGAGCCTCGCCCGGTTGCGCCGGATGGCGGCGGCGCGGGGCATCGACGGGGCGAAGGTGTTCAAGGCCGGCTCCGCCACCCCTGAGGGTCAAGGGAGCACCTTCTATCCGTTCTTCGTAAGTGCCATTGCTGCTAGCCTGGTGCCTCCCTTCTCTGAGTTCTTCTTCTCTGTCCTTCGCCATTATAAGCTACAGGCTCTGCATCTCCACCCCAACTCCGTCCTTCTCCTGGCAATCTTCGCCTATTACTATGAGGCTCACGTAGGGGTGCAACCCTCAGTGGCCTTGCTGCGCCACTACTTCTACCTCCAGACCTCTCGCGGTCCTGCTTCCGCGTGCGCGAGCTTCATCGCGTACGGTGGCGCCATTGCCATCTCGAACCCCGGGAAAAGGATTGAGGGCTTCAGGAGCAAGTGGGTCTTGGCGGATGCTAGGCGCATCCACCCTCGGCTGATCTTGCCCATGGAGCAGCCCACGAGCTCCAGCGATTGGGGTCGAGCGGAGCTCGTGGACCCCTGCGCGAAGCTGGTGTTGGAGAAGATGGACGCGGATCTGAGGCCGGCCAACATGGCGGCGGCGAAGCTGACCGGCGCATCGCTGCTGAGGGAATTCCTGGAGCACCAACTGGCTCCGCTTCGGCAGTACTCACTTCCGATGTGGAGGCCCCATCCGAGCCCAGCGGCCTTGGCCGACGGAGATCTGGCTACGGTCCCCCAATCTCTGGTCGGGCGCGATGTGGCGAGGTTGGAGGGCGCTCCTACGCCCTTGTTCCTCCGCGACGACTGGGAGCAGGTAGTGGAGTCCATGCCCGTTTCAACGGGGACGGGCCCGTGCCCATGGAAGCTCCCGAGGAACCGGTGGATGTGCCCTTCGACGACTCCAGCGAAGAGGAGGAGGGAGGGGAGCGGGAAAAAGGGCCTGACTCCGAAGCGACTGACGGAGAGTCGAGGGCTCCCCTCCCCCGGTGCAGGTCCCGTGTTCTCCGCCTCTCTCCGAGCGATGACGATGAGGATGACGATGAGCATGACGGTGGAAGCTTGCCCCCGATCCCGAAGAAGGACAGGACCGGGCTGATCTCCCGCGGGTCTGCCCCGTCCCCGAGGCGGACCACAGACGCACCTTCCGCTTCCAAGCTTCCCGAGGTTGACCCTTCCAGCCGGCTTTCAGGCTTCAAATTTGGCCGGAGGCCGCTCGAGCTCACTGGCGATGACCCGTAAGCGTTTGATTCTTGTCTTTATTTCTTATTCTACTTCCGAGGCTTGTCGTCCGCATCTTTTGGATAGGCTGGCGCCCGCAGCAAAGAAGCCGAAGGGAGATCCTGAGGTTCCATCCATGGCAGCGCCTCTGTCTGCGAAGGAGGGTGACCGCGACGCACGGGCTTCTCCTGCCCGGTCGTCCTCGCGAGGCCTGGCTGAGCCGGCTGGGGCGAGCTCGGCCCCCACGGTCCAAGTGACTCCCGAGGTGTCCTTGCCTGCCGCCGCCACTATAGCCATTGGGGCGCAGCAGACCCCGCCTCAGGATGTTGTGGCTGCGCAGCCGCCTTCTCCTCCTACTCCACCGGCTGCTGTCTCTCCGACTCCTTCTGCCGTTCTAGATCGTGTTGTTGCTGAGCTGGACCGACTGCGGCAGGATCTTCTTGGCGCTGACCCTCGCTTGGTGGCTGGGCGCTTGGAGCTGGCTTCGGGATGGGTTCGCTCCGACGCTTCGATTCGGGCGGCGCTGGTCCAGGCCTCGACGGCTTGCGATGAGGAGAAGCAGGCCGTCCTTAAGGCGAAGGCTGCTCGTGACGTAGCCCTGGGGGAGGTGGTCGACGTTCGTGGTCGCTGCAAGGTGCTAGAGGACGAGCTGCAAGGCCTGCGGGACCAGCTCGTGAAAGAGGCCCGCCTTCGCCAAGAGGAGGAAGAAGGTGTGAAGGCTCGCGAGGCGGTCATCAAGGAGAGGGAGGTCAAGCTTAGGAAGCGCCGCGACTGCCTAGGCACGCTGGAGAAGGAGTTGGGGGCGAGGAAGGCCGAGCTGGATGACAAGGCCCTGGTTCTTGCCGAGGACCGCGTGGCCTTCACGGAGATGGAGGCGAAGGCTCACTCCTCGTTGAGGATGCTTTACGACAGCGGCCTGGAGAGCCCGCTGGCTGGCGCCGAGGACGGCCCCGCCAAGCTGCTTCCCTTCCTGGTTCGCACTCTTGAAGATGTCGCCCTTGGCCTTGGCCCCACGGCCGAGGCCGAGGCGCGTGTCCTGTCTTCTGCAGCGCTAACGCGGGTCCTCACCCATATCTACCTTCGTGATCCCGGCGTCGACCTCGACGGCCTACTAGAGCCAATAAGCGGCGAGCGTGCCGCTGTCGTTGCCGAGGCCGTGAAGGGTCGCGCGGAGGCTCTGCTGGGGAAGTTCTGGGCCTTCAGCACCAAGCCAAAGCAAGGCGCTGCCGACCCCACTGCTCCATGAGGCGCACCCACTCTACGCTGCTCCACCGCCGACAAGTGACTCCGTTGTGGCTCCTGTCCTGCCTTTAATTCCTGCACATGTATCATGCCTCGGGGAGGCGTTTAAACTTGCGTTTGGCATTGAGACAACAGTGTGGACTGTGATATTTGCTTTTGAATTCCTTGAAATTTGCGCTTTTCCTTCCTACTTGCTTATGTTCTATGGCGGCAGAGCCCAGCCCCGCGCATACCTCACCCAGCGTTAGTCCCGACCGGAAACCAGGACGGGGCCAAGGAGTAAGGGTCTACGTGACAAGTTAGGCTCCTGAGTCGCGATGCTCAGGACTCCCCCTTGGCGCACGAACAACAAGTAGGGAGGTGTGATGTGGGTGGATCTACCGTTCTACGTCTGCAGAGCCCGGCCGCGTGCATACCTCAACCGCCATTAGCCTTTCGGAACTAAGGAGTGAGGGGCTACGCGACCAGTTAGGCTCCTGAGTCGCGATGCTCAGGAGTCCCCCTTGACGCTCAAACGGCCTTCGTACCTTGGCTCCGCTCGGGGAGAGACGCGCGACGAACCAGGCCCTGGGGGGGCCTAGCTGGGCGGCATGCGTCTGGGCGTGACCCAGGCGCAGCCCCCGTGCCCAGCCCCCTCACGCGGCACTCCCGAGGGGAGGCGTTACGATGAGGCTAGACAGTGAGCTCTGGGCTCCCTGAGGTTGATGTGGCCCGGGGGCCACCCTCAGTTGTTTATCACCAGCGCATAGCATAGCGCTTCCGTATGTGTACGGGCATAGCCGCTCCTCGGCAGTGTCGTCAGCCAGCGCGGAGCATGGTGCTTCCACTGGTACGTGGGAGGGGGCCCCCTCCGGGAGGAGCCCCCGGGGTGTGTACAGCCCCGCCCTGACACGTGGCTGGCACGGTAGGGCCTGGCGAGGTGTATCTGGGCACCCGTGGGCCAGCGCGGGACCCACGGGGCCCTACCTCTAGGCGGGTTGCGCCTGGCACTGGGCCTTATCTTGTGATGTTTTCCTGCAAATTTGGTTAGATGCCGACACTCTACATCCTCGGGTCCCGGCCCTCGAGCTGGTCTCAGCCGTCGCTGGTATGCCAGGTCGCGATGCCGTGGACAAGGCCAGAGGGTGAGGGCTGGAGAGCCAGTAAGAGCCCTGAGTCGCGATGCTCAGGTACCCCCCCCCTTTAACGTGCAAGTGGTCGGCATGGAGAAGAAGAGGTGCCATGGACCGGCATCAAATAATCAAGCATGGTGGGTATAACGCATAACCGGAAATAAATGCAAATGAGATACATGCCGTTGGGTCTGCCCGAGCGACTTGGGGATGATGCAGCCCGAGGGGCGCCCCCAACAAGGTAAGCTAACAACATGAAATAAAAGGGATACATGCCGCAGGGACGGACCCACGCGGCCTGGGAATAATGCAGCCCTGGGGGGCGCTCCCAGCTGGAAGTGAAACTTGAAAGATGTCACCTGATGACGTTGAGGACGAAGGGGTGTTGGTGTAGCAGACTTGGTGGGCTGCGGAAGCCGATCCTCATGAGCCCCCAGGCCCGGGGGCCTCAAGAGGCTCCAGAGGTGCTGGCGGCTCCCCGCGGCCAATCTCCATCTCCGCCAGGGCTGCGGAACGCCTGGCCTCTTGTGCCTCCATGATGCCCCTCATGAGGCGCTGGTACGTGGCAGCCGCCTTCGGCAAGCCGTAAGGCATGCGAACGTAGCTGTGGGGTGGACCTCCGCAGCGCCCCACTCGCGAGGGCCAGAGGCGCTCCAGAGAGGCGACTCGGTTGAGCCCTGGTATGTTGATGCAGACGCGCAGCCCACCATCCTCGCCTGGATGGGGAGCCACTGCTGGTAGATGGCGGCCGCCTTTCATGACCCTTGACTCCTGTAGCTCCTGAATGGCCTTGCTGACGAACTCCTGAGGGTCTGGCTCTCCTTGCCTTACTCCTTCTTGAGGGAAACGTGCTTCGGAACATGCCTCCATGTGGTGCCCAAGCGCCTCCCTCGTGACCCTAGCCAGGTCGGTGGCCCTCCAGGGGAGAGCCCCCGAGCCCTACCTGAGGAGGGTGCCGGGCGCGCTTTCCTATGCGATGGAAGGAGGTTCCCCCTGGGCAGGCACGGGCCCAGAGGGGCCTGCCTCCTGTGGGGCCAGGTTGGACGATGTCTTCTTCTTCTTGGGGGCAGTCTCGGGAAGCCTCCTGCTTCCGCGATCCGGGTCTTCTAGTGACGCGGCCTGAAAGGCTCGTTCCAGGGAACACACTGTGTCCTTCTCTTCATAGGGCACCATGATGACTCCGCCACTTCCTGGCATCTTGAGGACGTTGTAGCCGTGGTGAGTTACGGCCATGAACTTGGCTAGCGCTGGGTACCCAAGGATGGCGTTGTACGGCAGGCGAATGTGAGCGACGTCGAAGTCGATGAGCTCGGTGCGGTAGTTGTTGCGTGCCCCGAAGGTGACAGGGAGGCGGACCTGCCCAATCGGGACCGTGGAGCCGTCGGTGATTCCGGAGAAGGGCTTGGTTGGCTGAAGCTGGCTGTAGGGCACTTGAAGATTGTTGAATGTTTCCACAGACAGGACGTTGAGCCCTGCCCCGCCATCGATGAGGGTCCTGCTGACCACCATGTTGCTGATGATTGGGGAACAAAGCATTGGGAGGACTCCGGCTGTAGCCGCACACTTGAGCTGATCTGCTGAGCTGAATGTGATGGCGCACACTGACCACCTGAGAGGGCGCGTGGCTTCAAGCCTGGGGAGGACTGCATTCACTTCGCGGGCGAACTGCTTGAAGATGCGTTGAGAGGCTGGGGCCTGAGCCCCACCCAGGATGCAGGCGATCGCGCGCGGCTCCTGGAAGCCCCCAACCCCCTCATCTTGGTGGCGGTCCTCGTTTCTCCTTGGCTGCGGCGGCAGCGGAGGGAGGCCTGCGTTGCCTTGCGGGCGATCCTCGCGAGGCTGATCCCTCCAGTCTCCCTCGCGAGGCGGGTCTTGCCAGCGATCCTCGCGAGGTTGATCGCGCCACCCTTGGCGTGGTCCACGGTCTTCCTAGCATCTTGCGTTCCTTCCTCCTCCTCGACCATAGCCCTGGTCACCGCGGTCGGGGCGACGGCCGATCCTTCCTTCCCGCACGACTCGGAACTCTTGACATTCGTTGGTGTTGTGGGTGTGGAGGTCGTGGTACACACAGTACCGGCTGCCCTTGGAAGGTTCGGGCTGATCTCTGCCCCGCTTGGTGTCTGGTTCTGCCGCGAGCACAGCAGCCCCCTTGCGCTTCACATCCTTGGCCTTGGGCTTCTTCTATTCTGGGTCTGCGGCAGGTAGCTCGAGGAGGGAGAGACGCCCTTCCTCAGCCCTGGCGCACTTGGTTGCCAAGTTGAACAACTCCAAGGAAGTGCACAGGTCTTCATGCATCGCCAGCTCCTCCTTCATCTTGACATCATGCACGCCGTCGGAGAAGGCTGAGATGATGGCCTCCTCAGTCACCTTGGGAATCTTGAGGCGTGCGTTGTTGAAGCACTGGATGTACTTCTGCAGGGTCTCCCCGGGTTGTTTCTTGATGCGGCGCATGTCGCTCACGGCGGGTGGCCGGTCGCGAGTACCTTGGAAGTTGGCGATGAAGCGGGTGCGCATCTCGTCCCAGGAGGAGATCGTGCCTGGAGCCAGGTTCAGGAGCCAGGTGCGGGCCCCGTCCTTGAGTGCCATGGGAAACCAGTTCGCCATGACCTTCTCGTCTCCGTTGGTAGCTTCGATGCCCAGCTCGTAGAGCTTGAGGAACTCCACAGGGTCAGTCGTGTCGTCGTAACGAGGAGGCAGGTCTGGCTTGAACTTGCCGGGCCACGCGACGCTGTGTAGCTCGATGGTGAAGGCATGGCAGCCTGCTGTGGCCACGGGAGGCCTTGGGTGACGGAGAGCTTGGTCTTGCATGTCCCCACGCGCTGCAGCTGGGTCTTGACGTGCGGGAGCAGGGAGCGCCCGGGCAGCTTCTTGCGGGCGAGGGACTTCCTGGCAGCTCTGCTCTTGCTGCGCTGGCACCTGACGGAGCGGGTTCCGCCCAGGGGCCACGCGCCTTGGAGCCATGGCGCCTTCTTGAGGAGGAGGCGGCCGGGGCGCCGCCGGAGCTTCGTCGCCCGTGCGGGGCGGGGTGTGGTGCAGCGGAACAGACGGCGCAGGAGAGCCCCCTGCGGCGCGGATGAGCTCGGCGACGCGGTCGAGCCATTCTTCGTAGACGTCGTCGATGGGACGGTAGCGCAGGAGCTCGTTTGCCGCGATGAGCGCAGCTCGAGCCTCCATGGGTGCGCGGAGCGTGCGGGACAAAGAACCGGCTGGGGTGAGCGAGGGAGTTGCGGTGCGGCCGTCCTGCCGCACGGACGGATGCTAAGACGATGCTTGCTGCTCGTGCCCCGTCGGGCCGGTGGCGGCGTTGACGACAGGTGACGGGGAACGGCGAGGACGCACGCCGACAGGAGCCGTCTGGGTGACGCGGGAAGCGAGGGCGGCCCGGCGCTCGGCGCGGGCCTGACGAGCGTCGGACATGGGCGTGATGGTCGGAGGAGAACGGGGTGGTGGAAGATGAATTCCGGCGCACCCCTACCTGGCGCGCCAAATGTCGGATTTCGGGTTCCGGCAGACCCTTGAGGTTCGAACACTGGGGTGCGCGTGGAGATTTCGCCTCCTACCTACCCGCGCCCCTCCACCTCGCTAAGATCTAAGCTATGGGAAGAACAACACGAGAGACATAGGGTTTATACTAGTTCGGGCCACCGTTGTGGTGTAATACCCTACTCCAGTGTGTGGCGTGGTGGATTGCCTCTTGGGCTGATGATGATGAACAATACAAGGAAGAACAACCTCGCGAGGGTCTGTTCTTGGCTGGGGCGATGAACTGCTGGGAGGAGTTCAATCACCCTTCTCTCTCTCTCCCTGATTCTCATTCTCTCTCTCTCTCTGATTCTCTCTTGTTCCTCTCGATCCTGTGGGGGGCTGGTCCTATTTATAGAGGCCCTGGTCCTCTTCCCAAATATCGAGCGGGAAGGGAGCCAACAATGGCGGGCTAATTTGAAGGGGGACAGCTAGTACCAGCTATCCTGACAAAAGTAGTCTTCGCCTGCACAAAGCTCTGGTGGTGACGCCATCTTGGGTTCCACGATGACCTCCATCTTGCAGTCCTCTTGGTCCTGGTCTTGTTGCACCAAAATGGCAACCTTTGCCTGATGCCTTGGTACTCCGCGGCTGCACTTGCCCCCTTTGCACCAAAGAGGAAAGGAGGACACTGCGCGGGCTGGCACCCGCCTGGCGCCCTTGGTCGTCATGGCTTGCGTCACGGGCACCTCGTGAGGTACCCCGCCTTGATCTCTCCGCCTCCTCGCAAGCCAGCCTGGTGAGGCCGTGCCTGAGGAAGCTCCACATCGTACGCCCTGCGAGGCTTGGCCCCTCGCGAGGGTCTTGGGGGTCTGTGTTGGTGAAGATGGGATGTGCTGGGGCCCCCTTTGAGCCACGCCGCAGGCCGCAGGCAGGCAAGTCTGGGGACCCCCGTTCCCAGAACGCCGACAGGTGTCCTTTCCAGTGACAATAGGGGCAGCAAGGCACGTATTGTATTGTTGCCATCGAGGATAGAAAGATGGGATTTATACCATATTGCATGAGTTTATCCCTCTACATCATGTCATCTTCCTTAAAGCATTACTCTGTTCTTATGAACTTTATACTCTAGATGCATGCTGGATAGCGGTTGATGTGTGGAGTAATAGTAGTAGATGCAGAATCGTTTCGGTCTACTTGTCGCGGACGTGATGCCTATATACATGCTCATACCTAGATATTCTCATAACTATGCTCAATTCTATCAATTGCTCGACAGTAATTCGTTTACCCACCGTAATACTTATGCTCTTGAGAGAAGCCACTAGTGAAACCTATGGCCCCCAGGTCTATGTTCCATCATATTAATCTTCCAACACTCAGTTATTTTCTTTTCCAATTATTTTACTTTGCATCTTTATTTCTCTGTATCATAAAAATACCAAAAATATTATCTTATCATATCTATCAGATCTCACTCTCGTAAGTGACTGTAAAGGGATTGACAGCCCCTTTATCGTGTTGGTTGCGAGGTTCTTATTTGTTTGTGTAGGTGCATGGGACTTGAGTGTGATCTCCTACTGGATTGATACCTTGGTTCTCAAAAACGGAGAGAAATACTTACGCTACTTTGCTGCATCACCCTTTCCTCTTCAAGGGAAAACCAACGCAATGCTCAAGAGGTAGCATCTATCCATCCATGCCTTTGTTTGCAATTATGGGGTGCTTTAGATTGTCATTACCATGCGATCATTTTGCCAAATAATATTGTCGTCGGTCTGTTAACAGGAAGTTCATTTTTTCCATGTGCCTTGCTTGTGATCCATGCACCCTATGGCCATGCTCTTGCCATGTTTAGCTTCATAAATGTGTCTTCTTACTGTTGGTTGCTTTGTTATGCCATGAAATGCTTTGTGGTGAGTTGCACAAGCTTGCAAAGTTGCTATCATGAGTCTATTTCTGCCATGCATGATTTTCCTCTTAAGTCTGAAACATGTCCATATCACTTGCCATGTTTGCATTGATGCTACCATCTTTTCTGTGGATCTTTGGCTCAAGTTCAGTAAGGGAGTTTTGTAATTTGCCTTTAGTAGTAGCATGCCATGCTCAAGTTTGCCATGATAGGTTCCTGTAGCATGTAGTTTACTAGCTCTAAACATTGCTACCTGATGTTGTTTCTGCCATGTTTAGTGTTTTCACTAAGTCTGTTAAACTATTGTCATTTGCATTTTTGCCATGCTGTTTAAGACTTGTTCTATTGAGTTCTAACAGTAGTTTAGTGTTCATGATTTATAGAGCTTCACATGTACTCCACTGCCATGTGTTTTGTTTTTATGTAGGAGTGTTTTAGCATATTTTCATGATGCATCTTAAGTGATATGTTGCTATTAAGCGCAGTTTTGCATTGTTCTTGTTTTGCTCGTCATTTGCAAACCATGCATCCGTTTCCGGTGATCTTTATATCGATTTCAACCAAAATCTCCCAACCTATCCAGTGTCATTCTTGGTTTGCCATGTTAATGCCATGATCATCCTTTCCCTTCCGGAGTACCCATACGCATTGCACATCATACCTTGCATTCCATGCCATGTCTTGCATCATGTTGCTTGCGCATTGCACCGTGATTGATTGTTGTTCCGTTGCTTGTGTTCTTGCTTTGAGTAGAGCCGGGAGACGAGTTCGTGAACGAGGATCCTGTCAAGTACGTTTACTAGGAGCAAGCTTTCGACAACCCTGAGAACTTTGCAGGCAAGATGATCACTACCCCCGATATCACTTCTATTTTTGCTTGCTAGTTGTTTGCTCTATCGCTATGTCGTGCTACCTACCACTTGTTTATCAAGCCTCCCACATTGACATGTCAAGCCTCTAACCCACCTTCCTAGCAAACCATTGTTTGGCTATGTTACCACTTTTGCTCAGCCCCTCTTATAGCGTTGCTAGTTGCAGGTGCAATGCAGGTTGTTCCATGTTGGAACATGGATATGTTGGGATATCACAATATCTCTTATATTTAATTAATGCATATATATATATATACTTGGTAAAGGGTGGAAGGCTTGGCCTTTTGCTCAGTGTTTTGTTCCACTCTTGCCGCCTTAGTTTCCGTCATACCGGTGTTATGTTCCTTGATTTTGCGTCCCAAACATGGTGAGGGTTTATTGGCCCCTCTTGACAGTTCGCTTTGAATAAAACTCTTCCAGCAAGGCCCAACATTGGTTTTACCTTTTGCCTAATAACAACTAAAATATGCATAGGGAGTAATTAAACCGAGGATTCTTAATCAACAACCCGGGCCAGTGTTCCTTTGAGTGCTGGTCCAACCTGGGCGATGTCCGGCGCCCCCTGGGCAACCAGGGTCTCAGCCAACCCGATGTCTTGCCCATCCGGTGTGCCCTGATAACGAGATATGTGCGACTCCTATTGGGATTTGTCGGCACATCGGGCGGTCTTGCTGGACTTGTTTTACCATTGTCAAAATGTCTTGTGCACCGGGATTCCGAGTCTCATCGGAGGGTCCCACGATGGAGGATTGTCTCCGCGGATCGTGAGCTTGTCATGGGCTAAGTTGGGACACCCCTGCAGGGTTTAAACTTTAGAGAGCCGTGCTCGCGGTTATGTGGCAGATGGGAATTTGTTAATATCCGGTTGTAGAGAACTTGAAACTTGATGTAACACCCACGATGCGGCTATATCTCCCATGTGTCGGAGCACGACTTAGAGGCATAACCGCATAGTAGGCATGTCGCAAGAGGGGTAATCTATACACATCCCATGTACTGAATAAGAAGGGGATAAAGAGTTGGCTTACAATCACCACTTCACACAATGCATAAATATATCATTACATCATCCAGAATACAATCAAGGTCTGACTACGGAACCAAATAAAGAAAGACAACCCCAAATGCTAGATCCCCGATCGCCCCAACTGGGCTCCTCTACTGATCGTCAGGAAAGGAAACATAGTAACGTCCTGAATCCTCGTCGAACTCCCACTTGATTTCGGTTGCATCCCCTGTACTAGCATCATCGGCACCTGCAACTGTTTGGGAAGTAATCTGTGAGTCACGGAGACTCAGCAATCTCACACCCTCGCGATCAAGACTATGTAAGCTTATGGGTAGGAAAAGGTAGTGAGGTGGAGCTGCAGCAAGTACTAGCATATATGTGGCTAACTTACGCAAATGAGAGCGAGAAGAGAAGAAAAGCACGGTCGAGAAGCTATAAAGATCAAGAAGTGATCCTGAAACTACTTACGTTCAAGCATAACACGAGACCGTGTTCTCTTCCCGGTCTCCGCCGAAAAGAAACCATCATGGCGACACACGCGGTTGATTCATTTTAAATTAAGTTAAGTGTCAGGTTTTCTACAACCAGATATTAACAAATTCCCATCTGCCCATACCGCGGGCACGACTTTCGAAAGTTCAAAACCCTGCAGGGGTGTCCCAATTTAGCCCATCACAAGCTCTCACAGTCAACGAAGGATATTCCTTCTCCCAGGAAGACCCGATCAGACTCAGAATCCCGGTTACAAGACATTTCGACAATGGTAAAACAAGACCAGCAAAGCCACCCGAATGTGCCGACAAATCCCGATAGGAGTTGCACATATCTCGTTCTTAGGGCACACCGGATCGTCCAAACTTCCGGTAGGCCAGCCCAGAGTTGCCCCTGTTGGCCACCGGCGGCTGACAAGTTGGACCAACACTCAGAGGAGCACTGACCCAGGGGTTTAAAATAAAGATGACCCTTGAGTCCGCGGAACCCAAGGGAAAAAGGCTTAGGTGGCAAATGGTAAAACCAAGGTTGGGCCTTGCTGGAGGAGTTTTATTCAAGGTGAACTGTCAAGGGGTTCCCATTATAACCCAACCGCGTAAGGAACGCAAAATCAAGGAACATAACACCGGTATGACGGAAACTAGGGCGGCAAGAGTGGAACAAAACACCAGGCATAAGGCCGAGCCTTCCACCCTTTACCAAGTGTATAGATGCATTAAAGTAAACAAGATATAATAATGATATCCCAATAATAAACATGTTCCAACAAGGAACAAACTCCATCTTCACCTGTAACTAGCAATGCTATAAGAGGGGCTGAGCAAAGCGGTAACATAGCCAAACAACGGTTTGCTAGGAAAGGTGGGTTAGAGGCTTGACATGGCAATATGGGAGGCATGATATAGCAACTGGTAGGTATCGTGGCATAGCAAAAGAGCGAGCATCTAGCAAGCAAAGATAGAAGTGACTTCGAGGGTATGGTCATCTTGCCTGCAAAGTTCTCCGAGTTGACGAAAGCTTGATCCTCGTAAGCGTACTCAATGGGTTCCTCGATCACGAACTCGTCTCCCAGCTCTACCTAAGACAAGCACACAAGAAAAAGACCAACAATCAATCACGGTGCAATGCGCAAGCAACATGATGCAAAACATGGCATGATATGTGGGATGTGATATGCAATGGATATGCGTGCTTCGGAAAGGAAAGATTGAACCAGGCATCAACTTGGCAAACCAAGTGCGCCGCTAGAAAGATGAGTTGATTTCGGTCGAAATCAATATAAAGATCACCGGAATCGGATGCACGGTTTGCAAATGGCAAGCAAAACAATAAGGGCACAATTCTGCGATTAACAGCACGATGCCATCTAGAGTGCAACAAGAAACTAAGCTATTGCACTCCAACATAACAACAAAGCACATGGAAGTGATCTACTCAAGATGCTTGATAAAAGATGAACACTGAGCTATGGCTAAATCACACAAGAACAAGTTCAAACAAGCATGGCAAAAGTGCAAAAGATATCAGCTTCACAGACTTAGTGAAAATACTAACATGCCAGGAATTTACATCAGGAAGCAATGTTTAGAGCAAGCAAACAACAAGCTACAGGAACATATCATGTCAATACAAGGCATGGCATGAATCTACTCAAAGCATAGCACAAAAGTCCCTTACTGACCATAAGCCAAAAAGGATAAGAAGATATTATGGCACCCATGTAAACATAGCAAGTTTCGTTAACAGATTCAGACTTAGCAGAAAACTGAGCATGGCAAAAATAGAGTTATGAAGGCATCTTTGCGAGCTCGATTCACTCAACACAAGGCATTTCATGACAAGATAAGCATAGCATCGGCAAGATGGCATGTTCAAGAAGCTAACCAAGGCAAGAACAAGTTTATAGCATGCTTGGATGAACTACAACAACCATGGCAAAATTGATCAACATGTAACCAATCTGCCAGGATCATTTTATAGCAAAAGTAGAGCAAGATTGAGACATGCTAGGGCACTCCATAATTTCAAACAGGGGCATGGATAGATAGAGCATAACCATATGTCAAAATCATCCTTACTAAAGATACTCAAAACAAGCATGAATTACTCTATAGCAACATGAATACATGGCATAGAAATAATAGCAGAGCAAAGACTTAGTGAAATTCTAAGTCCCTGAAATCAGCAATATCACGAGAGCTACTTTGCATGCTTGTTCTAGTCACCACACAGATCAAAAAATGCATGGCATACACCCCTGTAAAGATGGCATGGCATAGACCAAAACACACGTAGATCTCATGACCATATGCAGCACACAATAAATGTAGCAAAAATGACAAATCCTCATACTCAGATAAGAATCAGCACCTAACATTTTATAGCACTCTTGCATCAACTATTTAGGCATCAATATGGACTCAAACAAACATGTCACAATATAACGAAATGAAGAACACATCATGGTGAACACTTTGATATATCATGCGCATGAAACAGAGCTATGGTGATGAAGTTATGATGCGTTGAACAGAGCAATAAAATATGAGGGGGGAAAGACTTCGGGAAAATTAGACCTCCGAAAAGTGGATCTAGGGTTTGCACGTCCTTCGAGGATGACCGGGGAGCTCGCCGGAGTAGGAGGTCACGGTGGCCGGAGTAGGAGGGGAAGGACGTCGACGGATCGGGGCGGCGAGATCCGGCCGGATCCGACGCGGCGCGGCGGCGGGCGACCGGAGCGGCAACCAGCGATGCGTGGGAGGCGGCGGGCGGTGGAGGGGAGCGGCAGCCGGCGACGGCGTGGAGCGGCGGCCGGTGAGGAAGTGCGGCGGCGGCGCGGGGCGGCGCGTGGCGGGAGGAGAGGCGGCGGCGGGGACGACCGGGCCTCGAGGGCCTGTGGCGGGCCGGCCGCGCTGGGGCAGCTCGGGGCCACGTGGCGCGCTCTGAGTGGCTCGGGGCGGCGGCACGTTTTGTTCGGCCGGACCGGACGTGTCCGGCGGCGCGGGGTGGAAGAAGGCTAGGGTTTCGCCCGAATTTTGGAGGGGGTGCACATATTTATACCTAGAAGGAGGTAGGAGTGTCCAAATGAGGTGTAGTTTTCCCCCACACGATCGTGATCGAACGGCCGAGAGGATGGAGGGGTTTGGATGGGTTATTGGGCCACTTTGGAGTGGTGTTGGGCTACAACACACACGAGGCCTTTACGGTTCCCCGGTTAACCGTTGGAGTATCAAATGGACTCCAAATGGCACGAAACTTGACAGGCGTCTACCGTTGGTATACCAAGGCCGCTTGGCAAATCTCGCTACAGTCCGAGAAAGTTTAACACCCACTCACGAAAAGACGCAAGAGGGGGACGCCGGGTGACATAGGAGTGTCGGATTGCAAAACGGACAACGGGGAAAATGCTCGGATGCAAGAGACGAACACGTATGCAAATGAGATGCACATGATGGTGATGACCCACAAGTATAGGGGATCTATCATAGTCCTTTCGATAAGTAAGAGTGTCGAACCCAACGAGGAGCAGAAGGAAATGATAAGCGGTTTTCAGCAAGGTATTCTGTGCAAGTACTGAAATAAGTGGTAACAAATAGTTTTGTGATAAGATAGGTTGTAACGAGCAACAAGTAACAAAAGTAAATAAAGTGCAGCAAGATGTCCCAACCCTTTTGTAGCAAAGGACAAGCCGTAACAAACTCTTATAATAGTAAAAGCGCTCCCGAGGACACATGGGAATATCGTCAAGCTAGTTTTCATCATGTTCACATGATTCGCGTTCGATACTTTGATAATTTGATATGTGGGTGGACCGGTGCTTGGGTGCCGTTCTTACTTGAACAAGCATCCCACTTATGATTAACCTCTATTGCAAGCATCCGCAACTACAACAAAAGTATTAAGGTAAACCTAACCATAGCATGAAACATATGGATCCAAATCAGCCCCTTACGAAGCAACGCATAAACTAGGGTTTAAGCTTCTGTCACTCTAGCAACCCATCATCTACTTATTACTTCCCAATGCCTTCCTCTAGGCCCAAATAATGGTGAAGTGTTATGTAGTCGACGTTCACATAACACCACTATAGGCTAGACAACATACATCTTATCAAAATATCAAACGAATACCAAATTCACATGACTACTCATAGCAAGACTTTTCCCTTGTCCTCAGGAACGAACATAATTACTCACAAAGCATATTCATGTTCATAATCAGAGGGGTAACAATATGCATATAGGATCTGAACATATGATCTTCCACCAATTAAACCAATTAGCATCAACTACAAAGAGTAATCAACACTACTAGCAACCTACTAGCACCAATCCCGGACTTTGAGACAAGAATTGGATACAAGAGATGAACTAGGGTTTGGAGATGAGATGGTGCTAGTGAAGATGTTGATGGAGATTGCCCTCTCCCGATGAGAGGAGCGTTGGTGATGACGATGGTGATGATTTCCCCCTCCCAGAGGGAAGTATCCCCGGCAGAACAGCTCTGCCGGAGCTCTAGATTGGATCCGCCAAGGTTCTGCCTCGTGGCGGCTGAGTCTCGTCCTAAAAAGTTCCTCCTTATTTTTTTCTCATCGAAAGACCTCATATAGGAGAAGATGGGCGTCGGAGAGCCAGCAGGGGGCCCACAAGGTAGGGGGCGCGCCCTAGGGGGGGCGCCCCCACCCTCGTGAGCAGGGTGTGGGCCCCCTGGCCTTCATCTTTGGCGTGGATTTTTCTTTATTTCTTTTAAGACGTTCCGTGGAGTTTCAGGACTTTTGGAGTTACGCAAAATAGGTCTCTAATATTTGCTCCTTTTCTAGAGCAAAATTCCAGCTGCCGGCATTCTCCCTCCTTATGTAAACCTCGTAAAATAAGAGAGAATAGCCATAAGTATTGTGACATAAAGTGAAATAACAGTCCATAATGGAATAAATATCAATATAAAAGCATGATGCAAAATGGACGTATCAACTCCCCCAAGCTTAGACCTCGCTTGTCCTCAAGCGAAAAGCCGATAACAATAAATATGTCCTCATGTTTAGAGGTAGAGGCGTCGATAAAAATAAAATACGGACATGAAGGCATCATGATTATTCTCATAACAGCAACATATATAGATTTTGTCATATGATTACTTATGTTCAAGTGATGATCTATTCACAATGCAAAAGTATAAATCATAAACCTTATTAGGCTACGGCAAACTATAATCTCAGTCATTGGAGCAATTGCAATTTATCATAACATCGGAAAGAGTCTATGTCAGAGCTAAAAAGCAAGTCCACATACTCAACTATCATTTAGTCGTCCATAATTGCTAACACTCACGCGATACTTGTGGTTACAGAGTTTTAATCGGACACAGGGAAAGATAGGGGCTTATAGTTTTGCCCCACAACCTTTTACCTCAAGGGTAATGTCAACAATAATGGTTCATGCTCCCCTACATCCAATTAGATATATATATATATCATGTTCTTTCCAACATGCTGAGCTTGCCAAAGGATAAAATGAAAAAGAATAGGTGAAGATCACCATGACTCTAGCATAAGGTAGAAGATAATAATAAAGGACAGGCCCTTCGCAGAGGGAAGCAGAGGTTGCCTTGCACTTTTAGGGTTGGATATATAAAATCTCAATGCGAAAGAACGTCACTTTATATTGCCCCTTGTGATAAGAACCTTTATTATGCAGTCCGTCGCTTTTATTACTTTCACATCACAAGATCGTATAAAGCTTATTTCTCCCACACCAATAAATCATACATATTTAGAGCAATTTTTATTGCTTTGCACCGATGACAACTTACTTGAAGGATCTTACTCAATCCATAGGTAGATATGGTGGACTCTCATGGCAAAACTGGTTTAAGGGTATTTGGAAGCACAAGTAGTATTTCTACTTGGTTCTGAGAATTTGGCTAGCATGAGGCGGAAAGGCAAGCTCAACAAGTTAGAGGATCCATGACAACATACTTTATCTCAGATATAAGAAATACATAACTCATTACGTTGTCTTCCTTGTCCAACATCAACTCTTTAGCATGTCATATTTTAATGAGTGCTCCCAATCATAAAAGATGTCAATCATAATATATCTATATGTGAAAACCTCTCTTTCCTTATTACTTCCTATTAATTGCAACAATGACCAAAGCTATGTCTGCCAACTCCCAACAACTTTTAATCATCATACTCTTTCTATGTGAAATCATTACTCTCAATAAGATCAATATGAACTTTTTGTTTCTATTTATTCTTTTTCTCTTTTCTTTTATTCACCCAAGATCATGGAAAAATAATCAAGCCCTTGACTCAACACTAATCTTTATTATATATAGCTCACGGACTCGATTACATAGAGAGATCATAAAGCAAAACTCAGAACTAGATCATGCCATAAACTTTGTTCTACTAGATCAAGATACTACTAATAGGATCGAACTAAGAAAAATGGTAAAGATAAGAGTTGTGATTGTGATACGATACCGGGCACCTCCCCCAAGCTTGGCAGTTGCCAAGGGGAGTGCCCATACCCATGTGATTATGTCTCCTTTGTCGCTGAAGAAGGTGGAGGTGACGGATAATCGCACATCGAGCGTAAGAGGTCCTCCAGCTTGCAAATAATGCCCTTGAGTGCGACAATATGTTCCTTCAACAAAATATTTTCTTGTGTGAGATACTTGTTTTGAACACGAGCTAACTCAATCATCTTGAAAGCTTCGATCTCAGTTGGGGTAAGAAGGTTACAATCAATTTGAAGGGTGTCTTTTGCTGCTGGAGCTTGATCCTCCGTGGCCTTCTTGATCCTTTCATCCTTGTTGACCTTTGTGGGTTCTTCCCTCTTCAGATCTATCTTCATTAGCCAAGCATCCTTGTCATCATTGTTGGAGGAGGGAGACGACATGATTCCTAGCCTGGAAAACCCTGACAGAAAACAGCTCGAAACAAAAACAGAGGAGGTTTGCGTGATACGGGAGTCAAAACCTTCGGGAGAATATATAATGAATTTTTACCGACCAAAATACGTAACGTGTAAGAAAACGGAGTCCGGAAGGCACACGAGGTGCTCACGAGGTAGGGGGCGTGCCCAGGGGGGTAGGGCACGCCCACCACCCTCGTGGGGCCCTCGTGTCCTTCCCGGACTGCTACTTATTTTTCTATTTTTCTAAATATTCCAAAACGGAGAAATATTGCCTTAAAATTGTTTTGGAGTCGGTTTACTTACCGTACCACATACCTATTCCTTTTCGGAGTCTGAAACGTTTCGGAAAGTGTCCCTTATGTATTCCTCCCGGGTTACGGTTTCAATAATATTGGTTTCAACATTTATGGGATTACCTGAGATATAATGTTTAATTCTTTGACCGTTTACCACCTTCGGATTTGTGCCCTCGAAGTTGTTGATTTTTATGGCACCGGAATGATAGACCTCTTCGATAAAATAGGGGCCTTCCCATTTAGAGAGAAGTTTTCCTGCAAAAAGTCTTAAACGAGAGTTATATAGCAATACATAATCACCTACATTAAACTCGCGCTTTTGTATCCTTTTGTCGTGCCATCTTTTAACTTTTTCTTTAAACAACTTGGCATTTTCATAAGCTTGGGTTCTCCATTCATCAAGTGAGCTAATATCAAATAACCTCTTTTCACCGGCAAGTTTAAAATCATAGTTAAGCTCTTTAATAGCCCAATATGCCTTATGTTCTACTTCGAGAGGTAAGTGACATGATTTTCCATAGACCATTTTATACGGAGACATACCCATAGGATTTTTATATGCAGTTCTATAAGCCCATAATGCATCATCAAGTTTCTTGGACCAATTCTTTCTAGACCTATTAACAGTCTTTTGCAAAATTAATTTGAGCTCTCTATTGCTCAACTCTACTTGACCACTGGACTGTGGGTGATAAGGAGATGCAATTCTATGATTAACATCATATTTAGCAAGCATTTTACGGAAATCACCATGAATAAAGTGTGAACCACCATCAGTCATTAAATATCTAGGGACTCCAAACCTTGGGAAAATAACTTCCTTGAGCATTTTAATAGAAGTGTTATGATCAGCACTACTAGTTGGAATAGCTTCTACCCACTTAGTAACGTAATCAACAGCAACTAGAATATGTGTGTATCCATTAGAGGCAGGAAAAGGTCCCATATAATCAAAGCCCCAAACATCAAACGGTTCAATAACAAGAGAATAATTCATAGGCATTTCTTGATGTCTACTAATATTACCAATTCTTTGACATTCATCACAAGACAAGACAAACTTACGGGCATACTTGAAGAGAGTAGGCCAATAAAAACCAGATTGCAATACCTTATGTGCAGTCCTATCTCCAGTGTGGTGTCCTCCATAAGACTCGGAATGACACTTGCGTAGGATCTGTTCCTGTTCATGCTCAGGTACACAACGTCTAATAATACCATCTACTCCTTCTTTATAAAGATGTGGGTCATCCCAAAAGTAATGTCTTAAACCATAGAAAACTTTTTCTTTTGTTGGTATGTGAAGCTAGGTGGTATAAAATTAGCAACAATATAATTAGCATAATCAGCATACCATGGAGTACTACAAGAAGTACTTATAACATTTAATTGTTCATCAAGAAAGTTATCATTAATAGGTAGTGGGTCATCAAGAATATTTTCTAACCTAGACGGGTTGTCTGCAACGGGGTTCTCAGCTCCCTTTCTATCAACAATATGCAAATCAAATTCTTGTAGCAAGAGAACCCATCTAATAAGTATAGGTTTAGCATCTTTCTTTTCCATAATATATTTAATAGCAGCATGACCAGTTTGAATAGTTACTTTAGAATCAACAATATAAGATCTGAACTTATCACAAGCAAATACAACTGCTAAAAGCTCTTTTTCAGTAGTAGCATAATTTCTTTGAGCATTGTCTAGAGTCTTACTAGCATAATTAATAACATTTAATTTCTTATCAACTCTTTTCCCTAGAACAGCACCTACAGCATAATCACTAGCATCACACATAATTTCAAAGGGTAGGTTCCAATCAGGTGGCTGAACAACAGGTGCAGAGACTAATGCTTTCTTAAGTATTTCAAATGCTTCTACACAATCATCATCAAAGACAAATGGTATATCTTTTTGCAATAAATTAGTAAGAGGCCGAGAAATTTTTGAGAAGTCCTTAATGAACCTCCTATAAAATCCAGTGTGACCAAGGAAACTTCTTATACCTTTGATGTCCTTGGGACACAGCATCTTTTCAATAGCATCAACCTTGGCTTTATCAACTTCAATACCTCTTTCAGAAACTTTGTGCCCCAAGACAATACCTTCATTAACCATAAAGTGGCACTTCTCCCAATTCAAGACAATATTAGTTTCTTCACATCTCTGCAAAACTCGATCAAGATTGCTCAAGCAATCATCAAAAGAGGAACCATAGACGGAAAAGTCGTCCATGAAAACCTCACAAATCTTTTCACAAAAGTCAGAGAATATAGCCATCATGCATCTTTGAAAGGTAGCAGGTGCATTACATAAACCAAAAGGCATACGTCTATAAGCAAAAGTACCAAAAGGGCATGTAAAAGTAGTCTTTGATTGATCTCTAGCCGACACAGGTATTTGAGAGAAACCAGAATAACCATCTAGAAAGCAATAGTGTGCATGTTTGCATAATATTTCTAGCATTTGATCAATAAAAGGTAAGGGGTAATGATCTTTCTTAGTAGCTTTATTTAATTTGCGGAAATCAATTACCATTCTATAACCTGTGATAATTCTTTGTGGAATCAATTCATCTTTATCATTAGGAACAATAGTAATACCTCCCTTCTTAGGGACACAATGGACAGGACTTACCCACTCACTATCAGCAACGGGGTAGATTATACCTGCCTCCAGAAGCTTTAGTATTTCTTTTCTTACCACTTCTTTCATTTTAGGATTCAGACGTCGTTGAGGATCACGAACTGGTTTGGCATCTGCTTCCAAATTTATTTTATGTTGACATAGAGTGGGACTAATGCCCTTAAGATCATCAAGAGTATATCCAATAGCAGCACGGTGCTTCTTCAGAGTTTTCAATAATCTTTCTTCTTCATGCTCTGAAAGGTTAGCACTAATAATAACAGGATATATCTTCTTTTCATCAAGATAAGCATATTTAAGATTATCAGGCAAGGGTTTGAGCTCAAACACGGGGTCACCCTTGGGTGGAGGAGGATCCCCTAAAATTTCAACAGGCAAGTTGTGATGCAGAATAGGTTCCTGTTTAAAGAATACTTCATCTATTTCCCTTCTTTCATTCATGAATATATCATTTTCATGGTCTAGCAAATAGTGTTCTAAAGGATCACTAGGAGGTACGGCAATAGAAGCAAGACCAATAATTTCATCCTTACTAGGTAATTCTTCCTCACGATGTTGTTTACTAAATTTAGAGAAATTAAACTCATGAACCATATCATCCAAACCAACAGTAACAATATTCTTAGTGCAGTCTATGGTAGCATTGACAGTATTTAAGAAGGGTCTACCAAATATAATTGGACAAAAGCTATCTTGCGGAGAAGTAAGAACAAGAAAATCAGCAGGATATTTAGTTTTCCCACACAAGACTTCAACATCTCTAACAATTCCAATTGGTGCAATAGTATCTCTATTAGCAAGTTTAATAGTAACATCAATATCTTCTAACTCAACAGGTGCAATTTCATTCTTAATTTCTTCGTATAAAGCATGCGGTATAACACTAGCACTAGCACCGATATCACATAAGCCATGATAACAATGATCTCCTATTTTAACAAAAATAACAGGCACGCCTACCACAGGTCTATGTTTATCCTTATCACAAGGTTTAGCAATTCTAGCAGTTTCACCTTCGAACTGAATAACATGCCCATCAATATTATCAGACAAGAGATCTTTAACAATAGCAATACTAGGTTCTACTTTAACTTGCTCGGGAGGTGTATAAGTTCTAATATTGCTTTTACGAACAACAGTTGAAGCTTTAGCATGATCCTTTATTCTAACAAGGAAAGGTGGTTTCTCAATGTAAGAAGTAGGAATAATAGGATCATTATAAGTGACAGTCTTTTCTTCAACTTTAATAGGTGCAGCTACTTTTACTTCTATGGGAGGATGATATTTAAACCACTTCTCCTTAGGGAGATCAACATAAGTAGCAAAAGATTCACAGAAAGAGGCTACTATCTCAGAGTCAAGTCCATATTTAGTGCTAAACTTACGGAAAATATCGGTGTCCATAAAAGATTTAACACAATCAAACTTAGGTGTCATACCTGACTCCTTACCTTCGTCGAGGTCCCAATCTTCAGAGTTGCGTTTAATTCTATCCAATAAATTCCATCTGAATTCAATAGTCTTCATCATAAAAGAGCCAGCACAAGAAGTATCGAGCATGGTGCGATTGTTTTCAGAAAGCCGAGCATAAAAACTTTGCATAATTATTTCTCTCGAGAGCTCATGATTGGGGCATGAATATGACATTGATTTAAGCCTCCCCCAAACTTGAGCGATGCTTTCTCCTTCGCGAGGCCAGAAATTATATATATAATTGCGATCACGATGAACAAGATGCATAGGGTAATACTTTTGATGAAATTCCAGCTTCAATCTTTTATAGTCCCACGATCTCATATCATCACATAGCCTATACCATATCAACGCGTCTCCGTTCAAAGATAAAGGGAAGACCTTCTTCTTAGCAACATCATCAGGTATACCTGCAAGCTTAAATAATCCACAAACTTCATCCACATATATTAAGTGCTCATCAGGATGCTTTGTTCCATCTCCTGTAAAAGGATTAGCTAGTAGTTTTTCTATCATACCGAAGGATACTCATAAGTAATTTCATTTTCAATAGGTTCAGTAGGTTGAGGAGCAACTCTTTGCTCTACTGGACGGGGTGAAGATACCTCGAACAAGCCCCTCAGATAATTACTTTCCATAGTTAAAAGTGACAGTAGATTTCAGCACACTATATAAATTTTTCCTTACCAAATTCCACCTACCAAAGGCGCTACACTCCCCGGCAACGTCGCCAGAAAAGAGTCTTGATGACCCACAAGTATAGGGGATCTATCGTAGTCCTTTCGATAAGTAATAGTGTCGAACCCAACGAGGAGCAGAAAGAAATGATAAGCGGTTTTCAGCAAGGTATTCTCTGCAAGTACTGAAATAAGTGGTAACAGATAGTTTTGTGATAAGATAGGTTGTAACGAGCAACAAGTAACAAAAGTAAATAAAGTGCAGCAAGATGGCCCAATCCTTTTGTAGCAAAGGAAAAGCCAGAACAAACTCTTATAATAGGAAAAGCGCTCCCGAGGACACATGGGAATATCGTCAAGCTAGTTTTCATCACGTTCACATGATTCGCGTTCGATACTTTGATAATTTGATATGTGGGTGGACTGGTGCTTGGGTGCCGTTCTTACTTGAACAAGCATCCCACTTATGATTAACCTCTATTGCAAGCATCCGCAACTACAACAAAAGTATTAAGGTAAACCTAACCATAGCATGAAACATATGGATCCAAATCAGCCCCTTACGAAGCAACGCATAAACTAGGGTTTAAGCTTCTGTCACTCTAGCAACCCATCATCTACTTATTACTTCCCAATGCCTTCCTCTAGGCCCGAATAATGGTGAAGTTATATGTAGTCGACGTTCACATAACACCACTAGAGGCTAGACAACATACATCTTATCAAAATATCAAACGAATACCAAATTCACATGACTACTCATAGCAAGACTTCTCCCTTGTCCTCAGGAACGAACATAATTACTCACAAAGCATATTCATGTTCATAACCAGAGGGGTAATAATATGCATATAGGATCTGAACATATGATCTTCCACCAATTAAACCAATTAGCATCAACTACAAAGAGTAATCAACACTACTAGCAACCTACTAGCACCAATCCCGGACTTTGAGACAAGAATTGGATACAAGAGATGAACTAGGGTTTGGAGATGAGATGGTGCTGGTGAAGATGTTGATGGAGATTGCCCTCTCCTGTTGAGAGGAGCGTTGGTGATGACGATGGTGATGATTTCCCCCTCCCGAAGGGAAGTATCCCCAGCAGAACAGCTCTGTTGGAGCTCTAGATTGGATCCGCCAAGGTTCCGCCTCGTGGCGGCTGAGTCTCATCCCGAAAAGTTCCTCCTTATTTTTTTCTCATCGAAAGACCTCATATATGAGAAGATGGGCGTCGGAGAGCCAGCAGGGGGCCCACGAGGTAGGGGGGCGCGCCCTAGGGGGGGTGCGCCCCCCACCCTCGTGAGCAGGGTGTGGCCCCCCTGGCCTTCATCTTTGGCGTGGATTTTTCTTTATTTCTTTTAAGACGTTCCGTGGAGTTTCAGGACTTTTGGAGTTACGCAGAATAGGTCTCTAATATTTGCTCCTTTTCCAGACCAGAATTCCAGCTGCCGACATTCTCCCTCCTTATGTAAACCTTGTAAAATAAGAGAGAATAGCCATAAGTATTGTGACATAAAGTGAAATAACAGTCCATAATGCAATAAATATCGATATAAAAGCATGATGAAAAATGGACGTATCAATGGCATGATATGAAATGCATGACATGAACAAAATGCAAAACAAAGACAAGAACCCAACCACGAATCTCATAACTTATAGCCAAAAATGGCAAGAGTCGGAGTACAAATATGGTAAGTTACATCCGGGGCATTACAACACTCCACCACTACGAAAGGATCTCGTCCTGAGATCTAGGACTGAAAGAACTCCAGATATTCGGAACAGAGGTGGTCCTCGCGTTCCCAGGTGGCTTCTCGGTCGGAATGGTGTGACAACTTCACTTTTAGGAATTTGATAGACTTGTTGCCAGTCCTGTGCTCGGTTTCTTCAAGAATAGCAACTGGCTGCTCATGATAAGACAGGTCTTCTTGGAGATCAATCTCTTCGAAGTTGATGGTGCGGTCAGGAGTCTTGAAACACTTGCGAAGCTGTGACACGTGAAACATGTCGTGCACGTTTGCGAAGTTGGATGGAAGCCCAAGTTGATAGGCGAGGTCGCCTCTTTTGCCAATGATCTGGAAAGGACCCACGTATCTAGGGGCAAGCTTCCCTTTGATACCGAAGCGACGAGTACCTTTCATTGGAGAGACGCGGAGGTAGACATGGTCTCCTATCTCGAAAGCCAAGTCACGATGCTTGCTATCATAGTAACTTTTCTGGCGCGATTGCTCGGCTTTGAGATTTTCTCGGATGACTTTGCACATTTCTTCAGCTTCTGTGATTAAGTCATTGCCAAGAAGTTGGCGTTCACCAGTCTTTGACCAATTAAGATGGGTACGGAACTTTCTGCCATAGAGAATCTCGAATGGGGCCTTGCCCGAACTCACTTGGAAGCTGTTGTTGTAGGAGAACTCGGCATATGGAAGACAATCTTCCCACTTCATACCAAAAGAAATGACACAAGCCCTGAGCATATCTTCAAGAATTTGATTGACTTGCTCGACTTGTCCACTAGTTTGAGGATGAAAGGTTGTCCTGAAGCGAATGTTGGTGCCCATGGCCTTCTGGAAGGAATCCCAGAACTTAGAAGTAAAGATGCTTCCACGATCTAAAGATATCAACTGCGGAATGACGTGCAAGGAGACAATCCTGGAGGTATATAGCTCTGCCAACTGAGCTACTGTGATAGATTCTTTGATAGGAAGAAAATGAGCCACTTTTGTAAGCTTGTCGATGACAACAAAGATAGCATCATTTCCACGTTTGGACTTGGGAAAACCCGTCACGAAGTCCATCTCAATATGGTCAAACTTCCATTCCAGAATGGCAAGAGGTTGTAGGAGACCAGCTGGCCGTTGGTGTTCTGCTTTGACTCTTCTGCACACATCACATTCGTTAACGAACTGAGCAATTTCTCGCTTCATTCGAGTCCACCAATACGACTGCTTGAGGTCATGGTACATCTTCGTACTTCCAGGATGAATGGATAGAAGGGAATTGTGAGCCTCATTCATAATGACTTTATGAAGGTCACCTTTAGGAACAACAATTAGATCCTCGAAGAATAGAGTATCTTTGTCATCAAGACGATAGCACTTGTACTTGGGTTGGCTCTTGGCAATCCCATTTTTCACCTTCTTCACCATTGCATCAAGAAGTTGTGCCTCACGAATTTGATCTTCCAAAGTAGGAGAGACTTGGAGATTGGCAAGGAAACCTTGAGGAACAACTTGGAGGTTCAATTTGCGGAAAGCTTCACAAAGATCCGGTTGGAAGGGCTTGAGAATTAAGCTGTTGCAGTAAGCCTTCCTGCTCAACGCGTCTGTAATGACATTGGCCTTGCCTGGAGTATATTCAATACTCGGATTATACTCTTGAATCATTTCGACCCAATGAGTCTGTTTGAGGTTGATGTTGGGTTGAGTGAAGATGTACTTGAGGCTCTTATGATCAGTTAAGATGTCCACTTTCCTTCCCAACAAGAGATGTCTCCATGTTAAAAAGCATGGACAACTGCCGCCAACTCAAGGTCGTGAGTGGGGTAGTTCTTTTCGTTGGGCTTCAACTGGTGAGAGGAATAGGCCACAACTTTCTTCTCTTGCATTAACACAGCACCAAGACCTTGCAGGGAGGCATCACAGAAAACTTCGAATGGTTTGGATTCATCAGGAGGAGTCAAAACAGGAGCTGTGATTAACTTCTCTTTTAGAGTGTTGAAAGCCACATCACATTAGACGTCCAGACATACTTCACATGCTTCTGGAGGAGGTTGGAAATAGGCTTTGCAATCTTAGAGAAATTCTCAACGAATCTTCGACAATAGCTTGCAAGCCCAAGGAAACTGCGGAGCTGCTTGACATTCTAAGGCGGTTCCCAATTCACAATTGCAGACACCTTCTCAAGATTAATAGTTATGCTCTTGGCGGAGATGATATGGCCAAGGTAGAGAACCTCATCGAGCCAAAACTCACACTTTGAAAACTTCGCATAGAACTGATGTTCTCTGAGTTTGTCCGGCACCAATCTCAAGTGCTTGGCATGATCCTCCTTGTTGTTGGAAAAGACCAGAATATCATCGAGATACACCAGGACGATATCATTTGTGTAAGGGTTGAAGATGAAGTTCATCATGCGAGAGAACATTGGAGGAGCATTGACAAGGCCGAAAGACATGACAGTATATTCATAAGAACCATAGCTTGTTCTGAATGTTGTCTTGGGGATATCTTGTTCACGAATGTGAATCTGATGATAGCCCATATGGAGGTCAAGCTTGGATAATGCTTGAGCACCTTTAAGTTGCTCGAAAAGTTCATTGATATTGGGAAGTGGGTACTTGTTCTTTATTGTCTTCTTGTTCAATGGGCGGTAGTCGACACAAAGTCGGTCCGTGCCATCCTTCTTCTTGACAAAAAGAACACCACAACCCCATGGAGATGAACTCGGTCGGATCAGACCCATACGCTCTTGTTCATCGAGTTGTTTCTTCAGCTCCCTCAACTCTTCTGGTCCAAGCTTGTAAGGACGTTCAGTTGAGACCCGCCCAGGAGGGGCCAGGTCAGCCCCAATGGTGGGTTACGCAAGAAGCCCAGTAAACATTCAAGATTGTAGTTTATTAAGACTTATAGAAGGACCAAAGGCGGTTTAAGGCCTGATATTATGAACCGTCATATGTAAGGAAAGACTTGTAAAGAAAGGCATGTAAAGGAAGTCACCGAGCCGGACATGATTATAAGCCGGCCGGGACTCTGTAGGCCACTAGGCGTCAACCCATGTATATAAGGGGACGACCCGGTGGCGGCTTGGGGCAAGAAACAACAAGTCGATAACCAAGCCGGCGAGTTGAGCCTCTTGGAGATCGTAACCTCAGCAATACCAATCCCAACTAGACGTAGGCTTTTACCTTCATCGTAAGGGGCCGAACTAGTATAAAACTCTCTCGTGTCCTTTGTCCCGATTAACCCCTTTAAGCTTCCTAGTGCGATGGCCCTACGACTAAGTCCTTGTTCTAGGACATCTGCCGTGACAATTCCATGACAGTTGGCGCCCACCGTGGGGCCAGCGCACGGTGGATTTGAGTTCTTGAAGGGCAACTTCGAAGGGCTCAAGGGATACGCTGTGGGCTGGATGACCAAGAGTCGTCGCGGCAAGCTCTACATCGATGACGAAGGCTGGGGCCCCGAGGCCGGCTCAATTGAGTACAGGTACCGGGTCCCCTTCGGCGGAATTTACGTCTTCATCGGCCGGATCGGCGAGTCAGGCCTTGAGCCGGACGTCCACACCAATCTCATCGAAACGGCTCAGCGCGCAAGGACCACCCGTGTTCAATCTGTCGTGAAGCATGCCTTCGTAGGTTGCGTCCACGGCAGTGAATACTCTAAAGGATCGGTGGAGGGCGGTGAGATGGCCGTCTATTCTGACACTGCATCATCAACGGGCGAGACGGACTCTTTGTACCAGCTGCAAGACGGCATGCTCGGGGGATGTTCCGATGGCAGCAGTATTTCGGACCCTCTTGAGCCGCCGAATTGGGCCGGAGTCTTCATGGCAGGGACACAGCCTAGGCAGAACTCTACAGCAGCGGCAGCAACAACTACCGGGTCGGCTGCAGCCGGGTCAGGAGACCCCGCGTGCCCCTCGGCTCAGATTCTAATGGAACTCATGGATAAACTGACGACCCAGTTGACCGCCATGGTAGAGCCGGTGGATAAAGCCCAGCATGACGCAGAGGTGGCACGCGAACGTGAAGAGATGGTGCAAGCTAAGGAAAATCTAGCCACAGAGGAAGTCAGGATGACAGCAGAGCGGGCGGCTTTGGATGTTCGTGCTCAACAGCTCCAAGAGGAGACCTTTCGGCTCTCGGTGGATCTTAACGCGTCAAACGAGGTCTTGAGGAGGAGGCATCAGAAAACTCAGTCACGTCCACCTCTGACGCTTGATCCTAGGAACCTATTCCATACACCCGGGGCTGGGGGAAGCAACCCTCCAGAGGCAAACCGGATCACGGCACCTCATTATGTACCACCTCGTGTAATTACCGCTCCACCTGATTATGTACCAACACCGCCGGGTCACTTCTCCAGCCCTTTGGAAAACCTTATCGCAGCATCAGCTCGTTTGGCGGCTCTCCCGATGGAAGGCGACTCACCAGCGGCGGTTGAAACGCGGAGTGAGGGAGTCCTGGATTAGGGGGTCTCCGGACAGCCGGACTATATCCTTTGGCCGGACTGTTGGACTCTGAAGATACAAGATTGAAGACTTCGTCACGTGTCCGAATAGGACTCTACTTGGCGTGGAAGGCAAGCTAGGCAGTACAGATATGGATATCTCCTCCTTTGTAACCGACCTTGTGTAACCCTAGCCCCCTCCGGTGTCTATATAAACCGGAGGGTTTTAGTCCGTAGGACAACATACAATCATACCATAGGCTAGCTTCTAGGGTTTAGCCTCTCCGATCTTGTGGTAGATCAACTCTTGTAATACTCATATCATCAAGAATAAATCAAGCAGGACGTAGGGTTTTACCTCCATCAAGAGGGCCCGAACCTGGGTAAAACATCGTGTCCCCTGCCTCCTGTTACCATCCGCCTTAGACGCACAGCTCGGGACCCCCTACCCGAGATCCGGCGGTTTTGACACTCACATTGGTGCTTTCATTGAGAGTTCCTATGTGTCATCGCCGTTGGGCTTGATGGATCCTACGATCATCGATAGCGATGCAGTCCAGGGTGATACTTTTCTCCCCGGATAGATCTTTGTGTTCGGCGGCTTCGCACTGCGTGCCAACTTGCTTGGCCATCTGGAGCAGATCGAAAGTTACGCCCCTTGCCACAGGTCAGGTTTGGAAGCTTAAACTACACGGCTAATATCCGCGGAGACTTGATCTTCGACGGATTCGAGCCCCTGCCTTGTGCGCCATGCGGTCACGATGAGTACGATCTAGCCCTACCATCGGACAGTGTTCAAGAAATCGCACCGGCAGCTGCTCCGACCCTAAATTCGGAGCCAGTTGCGCCATCCATGGATGGGTGGATAGACCCCGCCACGGAGGCCATATCCTCTGTGGCGATCAAGCCGAATATCGATCTTACCCTTCACGAGAGCCGTGTTGCTAAACTGCCGGATCCTTCTCGAGCCACGGACTCTGAACCGCCTGCGCCCGTTCCTGTCGAATCTGATTGGGCGCTGATCATGGAGTTTACCTCCGCGGATATTTTTCAGCACTCGCCCTTTGGCGACATACTGAACTCATTAAGGTCCCTCTCCTTGTCAGGAGAGTCCTGGCCGAACTACGTCCGGCAGGAATGGGATGCGGATGATGAAGAAATTCGCCGCCCACCCACCACCCACTTAGTAGCCACTCTCGACGACTTAACCGACATGCTCGACTTTGACTCCGAAGACATCAACGGTATGGACGACTATCGGTGTTCTGGGAACGAGGGTCCCCAGACTTCCCTGCCTGCGGCCTGCGGTGTGGCTCAAGTGGGGGCCCAGCGCGGCCCATCTTCATCAGCTCAAGCTCAAGACCCTCGCGAGGGGCCCAGCCTCGCGGGCCGGACGATAGAAAGCTTCCTTAGAGGCATCCTCATCAGGCAGGCTCGCGAGGAGGTGGAGAGACCAAGGCAGGGGCACCTCGCGAGGAGCCCATGACGCAAGCCATGACGATCGAGACCAGGCAGGCGCCAGGCGGGCGCCGGCCTGCGCAGTGTCCTTGTTTCCCCTTTGGTGCAAAGGGGGCAAGCACAGGCCAAGTTATCGGGCAAAGGTTACCATTCCGGTGCAATGAGACCAAGACCAACAGAGCGGCAGGACGGAGGTCACCGTGGAGCCCAAGATGGCGTCATCACCAGTGCTTTTGGCAGCCGAAGACCACCTTTGGTCAGGATAACTTGTACTAGATGTTCCCCTTCAAAATGGCCAATTGTTGGCGCCCTTCCCACTCATTATTTGGGGAGACGCCCAGGGCCTCTATAAAGAGAGCTAGCCACCACAGAATAGAGAGAGATGGATGGATAGAGAGAGATGGATGGACAGAGAGAGGGGGAGGACATCTAGAGATCTGACAGAGCCCTAGCAGAGAGAGAGAGGCGACTGAACTCACCCAAGCAATTCATCGCACCAGCTCAAGAACACCTCTCGCAAGGCTGGTCTTCCCTTGTACTGTTCATCATCAGCCCCTGAGGCAATTCACCACACCACACATTGGAGTAGGGTATTACACCACAATGGTGGCCCAAACCAGTATAAACCTTGTGTCCCTTGTGTTGTTCGTTGTTTCTAGCTTAGATCACGCGAGGAGATTGGATGTAGATCGGTAGGGGAGAGATCTCCACGCGCACCCCAGTGTTCGAACCTCAAGGGTCTGCCGAAACCTGAAATCCGACATTTGGCGCGCCAGGTAGGGGTGCGCCGGAATCTTTCTTCCGCTGTTCACGTGTGATCTTCCGTCGTGTCCATGGCTGACGCTCGTCGGGCTCGCGCCGAGCGTCGGGCTGCTCTCGCCACCTGCGTCGCCCATACGGCGCCCGTCGGTGGACGCCCTCGTTGTTCCCCGTCGCCTGCCGCCAACGCCGCCACCGGCCCAGCGGGGAACGAGCAGCAGGCCTCGTCCCAGCATCCTTCGATACGGCGGGAGGGCCGCACCGCTACACCATCGTTGACTCCAGCCGCTTCGTCGTCCCACGCATGTCGTGCCCCCACGGACGCGCACGCCACGCTGATCCTGGTAAGAGAGCTCTTGCACTACCACCCCGTCGACGACCTCTACGAGGACTGGCTCCCCCGCATCACCGAGCTCGTCAGCGCCGTAGGGGGCTCCCCTTGCCGTCCTTCTCGCTGCCTCGCCCTCCATTCCGCGCAGGAGGCGAGAATCAGGAGGTGCCTCCACCACCTCCTCCCCAAGAAGGCGCCCTAACTCCAAGGCGTGTAGCCCTAGGGCGAGACCCTCCACGTCCGGCGCCTGCGCAGCAAGAAAGGAGCTGCCAAGAGATCCCTCGTCCCCAAGAAGGTGCTTGCACGCTCCCAGCACCGGCGCGCCAAGATCGCGTCCCTGCACCTCCACGCCAAGACCCCGTGCTGCTCCAAGCGGCGGCGTGCGGTAATCCCCAGGAGCAAGCCCAGTACTAGCAAAAGGCACCGGTGGCCACAGCAGGCTGCCGCGCTCTCACCTCCGAGCTACGCAGCGTCGCATGACCAGGCAAGTTCAAGCCTGACCTGCCCCCTCGCTGCTCGGACCAGGCCCAGCGGCGTTTGCTTTTCCCGTGTCTACTTAAAATGAATTTGCTCTTTCGCGCTTAATTGTCACCTGCTGCTTATCGCGGTCTTCTCCGCTTTCATGCAAAGCGCTTGCACATTAAAAGGGGGGTACCTGAGCATCGTGACTCATGGGCTCCTACTGGCTCTTCAGCCCTCACCCCCTGGCCTTGACCCACGGCATTGCGACCTCTCATACCAGCGGAGGCTAAGCTCGCTCGAGGGCCGGGACCTAAGGATGTAGAGCATTTGCATTCTAACCACCCTGCAGGAACACACCATTGACAAAGGCCCAGAGCCAGGCACAACCCGCCTCGAGGTAGGGCCTCATGAGTCCCGCGCTGGCTCACGAGTGCCCAGATACACCTCTCCTAGCCCTACCATGCCGTCCACGTGTCAGGGCGGGGCTGTACACGCCCCGGGGGCTCCTCCCAGAGGGGAGCCCCCTCCCACGTACCAGTGGAAGCACCATGCTCCGTGCTGGCTGACGACACTGCCGAGGAGCGGCTATGCCCGTACACATACGGAAGCGCTATGCTCCGCGCTGGTGATAAACAACTGAGGGCGGCCTACGGCCGTACCAACCTCAGGGGGCCCATAGCTCAGTGTCCGGCACCATCACAACGCCTCCCCTCGGGATCGCCGCGCGAGGGGGCTGGACACGGGGGCTATGCCCGGGCCTTGCCCGAGCGCACGCCACCCAGCCAGGTCCTCGGACCTGGTCGTCATGCGCCCCTCCCTGAGCGGAGCCAAGGTATGGAAACCCATTTGAACGTCAAGGGGGACTCCTGAGCATCGCGACTCGGGAGTCTAACTTGCCCCGTAGCCCCTCACTCCTTAGTCCCATCCTGGTTTCCGGTTGGGGCTAACGCTGGGTGAGGTATGCGCGGGGCTGGGCCCTGCCGACACAGAATGACCAATCCACTCCTTATTCCCCCTTTCCTACTTGTTGCTTGCGCGTCATGGGGGACTCCTGAGCATCGCGACTCAGGAGCCTAACTTGCCACGTAGCCCCTCACTCCTTAGTCCCGTCCTGGTTTCCGGTCGGGGCTAACGCTGGGTGAGGTACGCGCGGGACCGGGCCCTGCCGACGTAGAGCGCGAGCAAGTAGGAAATAAAAATGCAAAATCTAGGAAATCCAAAGCAAATATTACAAGCCATAGATTGTTGTACGATGCCAAACACAAGTTTAAACACCTCCGCGAGGCATGGTGCATGTTGCGGGCATAAAAACAGGACAGAAGCCGCAAAGGGATCACTCTCCAGTGGCGCTGCCGCCTGTGGTGGAGTCGCGCTGGGCGACCCCGCCTCCTGGGGCCACGGAGCTGGCAGCACCGCGCCCGGGCAAGATGTTGAAGGCACAGAACCTCCCCAGCAAAGCTTCGGCTCGGCCTTTCACGGCCTCAGCGGCAGTAGCGGCAAGGTCGCCGCTCACGGGTTCCAGCAGGCTGTCGAAGTCGACGTCGGAGTCGCGCAGGTAGACGTGGCTGAGGACATGCGTCAGCGCCGCAGAAGACAGGGCACGCGCCTCGGCCTCGGCCGTGGGGCCAAGGCCGTCTATGACATCTTCAAGCGCATGGAACAGGAAGGGAAGCAGCTTGGCGGGGCCGTCCTCCGCATCGGCCAACGGCTCCTCCAAGCCGCTCTCGTAAAGCGTCTTCAGCGCGGCACGAGCCTTCTTCTCCATCTTCGCGAAGGCCACCCGATCCTCCACCAGGACCTTCGCCTTGGCGTCTAGCTCGGTCCTCCCCGCCTGCAGCGACTGCTCCAGCGTCTCCAATCGGTCGTGGCGGTCATCAAGCTTGGCGTCCCGGTCCTTGACGGCAGCCTCCCGAGCCTTCATCTCCTTCTCTTTCTCCTGGCGGCCGTGGACCTCCTTGGCAAGCTCGCCGCGCAGGCCTTGCAGCTCATCCTCCAGCACCTTCCAGCGAGCCTGGGAGGCCGTAGCGTCGCCCAGGGCAGCGTCACGAGCGTCCTTGGCTTGGTTGGTGGCCTGCTTCTCCCCATCGGAGGCCGATGCGGCCTGGCTCAGCGCTGCTCAGACGGAGGCAGCGGAACGGGCCCAGCCAGAAGCTAGCTCCAAGAGCCCGGCCACTAGGCGAGGGTCCACGCTCAGAAGATCATCCCGCAGTTGGCTCAGCTCGCTGGCGACCTGGTCCAGGACGGCGGCAGAAGGAGCAGAAGAAGCAGGAACTGGTGGAGCGGGCGAAGAGGACGGCAGCGTGATCACGGTTTGGTAGGAAGGAACCCGCTGGGCCTTGGTTGCCCCGGCTGCGGCATCGAGCGCAGTCGACTCCAGGGTCAATGGGGCCACGGGGGCTGACTCCTCGCCAAGGCGTCCCAGTCAGCCTCGCGAAGACGATCGGACGGGGGAGGCACGAGCCTCGCCGTCATCCTCCCCAGTGGACGAAGGCGCCGTCCCGGCAGATGGACTCGCCCGAAGCAGGGCCGCAGAAGCCCCTCTCAACCTCTTCGCCGCAGGCGCCGGCCTGACAAAAGAATATGGACGTCAAGCCTCGGTGGCAGAAACCAAGCAAAGCACGAATTGAGCACTTACTGGTTGTCGCTCGCGGACTCAAGCAACCTCCGACCAAACTTGAAGCCCGAGAGCCTGCAGCAGGGTCAGCCTCGGAAGGCCCGGAAGCAGAAGGCACGTCGGGAGGGCTGGGGCTGGCCTCAGACTGCCCAGGGACCAGAGCGGACCCTGGGGGAACCATCCTCGACCTGCCCTTCCTTGTGACCAAGGGAGAGTCCTCCCCTCCTCGCCTGGCGCCGGCATCGTCGTCGTCCGGCATGGAGCGGAGGGCCCGAGACCTGCACCGAGGGAAGGACTCCCCCGACTCCTCGCCAGTCGCCTCAGAGTCAGACTCTTCCTCCTCCGCCTCTTCTTCCCCCTCGCTCCTGCTGGAGCTGCCGGAGGACACATTCACCATCGCCAGCGCCGCAAGACCCTCAGGAGCTTTCGCGGGCACCAGCCCCTCACCATTGAAGGTGGGCATGGCGTTCACCACCTGCTCCCAGTCGTCACGAAGGAACAGGGGGACAGGGACGCCCACCGGGCTCGCCACGTCTCCCCCAACCAAGGAATGGAGGGCCGCGACCAGATTCTCGTCGGTCAGGGCCTCAGAGCTTAGGCACAAGGCGGTGTCCGCTTCCCCAAACCTCCACAACGGGAGCGAGTGCTCCCAGAGTGGAGCCACCCGGTGCTCCAAGAACTCCCTCAAGAGCGTGGCCCCGGTCAGCTTCGTCGCCCCCAAGTTGCTTGGCCTCAGGTCCGAGTTCATCCTCTTCAGCACCGCCCTCGCACGGGGGTCGACGAGCTCCACGCGGGACCACGCGTCAATAGCCTTGGGCTGCCCCGTAGGCAACACCATACGGGGGTGGATGCGCCCGATGTCCACCATGACCCACTTGCTCCAGAAGCCTTCGATCCTCTTCCCAGGCTTCGAGATAGCATTGGAATTGGAGTATGCGATGAAGCTCGCACATGTAGAGATATGGCCACCAGAAACCCGGAGGGAAAAATAGTGACGCAACAAGGCCACCGAGGGCTTTACCCCGACGTGAGCCTCACATTAGTAAGCAAAAATCGCCAGGAGAAGAACAGAGTTGGGGTGGAGATGCAGAGCCTGCAGGTTGTACTGGCGGAGAACAGCAAAGAAGAACTTAGAGAAAGGAGGCACCAGACCGGCGACGATGGAGCTCATGAAGAGTGGATAGAAGGTGCTCCCCTTGCCTTCAGGCTGGTCGGAGACGGCCTTGAGCATAGTCGCCCCCTTGCTGCCCTACACCACCGTCATCAGGCGTGTGAGGGCGAGGTTCTTCTCCGGCAGGTTCGGGGAATCCAGAGCCGGCGAGTACCAGGCCTCGATCGGGGACTTGCGAGGTGCCATGGTGTGCCGGATGAGGAGGATTGAGACAGATCTGGAGGATTTCGGGAGCAAGAAGGAGGAGAGCGAGAAAGGGGATCTAGGGTGAGGCGAACGAGAACAAGGCAAGTAAGTCTGGCCCGGGCACCCCTTTTGTCAGATGGACAGTTGCCGAGGTATTGTGGGGAAGCACAGACGCCCATGTCCAATCAATCGCCACGTGGCGCCCAAGGCCGCAGGCTGTTGGGGCCCGCGGCGCTTCGCGCTCGCCCCTTCGCTTCCCTGCTAGGCCAAGCCCGGGCGCGCCTTGGGCCGAGGGGCTACTGTCGGCGTTCTGGGAACGGGGGTCCCCAAACTTGCCTGCATGATGAAGAAATTCGCCACCCACCCACCACCCACTTAGTAACCACTTTCGACGACTTAACCAACATGCTCGACTTCGACTCCGAAGACATCGACGGTATGGACGACTGTCGGCGTTCTGGGAACGGGGGTCCCCAGAGTTCCCTGCCTGCGGCCTATGGTGTGGCTCAAGTGGGGGCCCAGCGCGGCCCATCTTCATCAGCTAAAGCTCAAGACCCTCGCGAGGGGTCGAGCCTCATGGGGCGGACAACAGAAAGCTTCCTCAGAGGCAGCCTCATCAGGCAGGCTCGCGAGCAGGCGGAGAGATCAAGGCAGGGGCACCTCGCGAGGAGCCCGTGACGCAAGCCATGACGATCGAGACCAGGCGGGCGCCAGGCGGGCGCCGGCCTGCGCAGTGTCCTTGTTTCCCCTTTGGTGCAAAGGGGGCAAGCACAGGCCAAGGCATTGGGCAAAGGTTACCATTCTGGTGCAACGAGACCAAGACCAACAGAGCGGCAGGACGGAGGTCGCCGTGGATCCCAAGACAGCATCATCACCAGTGCTTTTGGCAGCCGAAAACCACCTTTGGTCAGGATAACTTGTACTAGATGTTCCCCTTCAAAATGGCCAATTGTTGGCGCCCTTCCCGCTCATTATTTGGGAAGAGGCCCAGGGCCTCTATAAAGAGAGCTAGCCACCACAGAATAGAGAGAGATGGATGGATAGAGAGAGATGGATGGATAGAGAGAGATGAATGGACAGAGAGAGGGGGAGGACATCTAGAGATCTGATAGAGCCCTAGCAGAGAGAGAGAGGCGACTGAACTCACCCAAGCAGTTCATCGCACCAGCTCAAGAACACCTCTCGTGAGGCTGTTCTTCCCTTGTACTATTCATTACCAGCCCCTGAGGCAATCCACCACACCACACACTGGAGTAGGGTATTACACCACAACGGTGGCCCGAACCAGTATAAACCTCGTGTCCCTTGTGTCGTTCGTTGTTTCCATCTTAGATCATGCGAGGAGATTGGACGTAGATGGGTAGGGGAGGGATCTCCGCGCGCACCCCAGTGTTCGAACCTCAAGGGTCTCCCGGAACCCAAAATCCGACAACGATGATGCGGGAGACGAAGAGGAACCACTGCCCACAGGGCACTGGACAGCCACCTCATCATACAATATATACATGGTGGACACACCCAAAGAAGGCAATGGCGACAAGACAACGGAGGATGACCCCTCCAAGAAGCAACCCAAGCGCCGGCGTCAGCGGCGCCGCTCTAAGTCCCGCCAAGGCAAAAGCGGTGATACCGGCATAGAAGAATAGCACTACGGACAGTGCCAAAGACGGCAACAATCCCCTCCAGCAAGATTTAGGGCAGGAGGATGGAGAAGCCAGCCCTCCAGAGAGAGCGGCAGATGGAGAGGCGGAGGATGATAATTACATGCCTCCCTCCGAAGATGAGGCAAGCCTCGACGATGACGAATTCGTCGTGCCTGAGGATCCCGTCGAATAAGAGCGCTTCAAGCATCGGCTTATAGCCACGGCAAATAGCCTTAAGAAAAAGCTACAACAGATTCAAGCTGATCAAGATTTGCTAGCCGACAGATGGACCGAAGTCCTGGCGGCCAAGGAATATAAACTTGAACGCCCCTCCAAGAGTTACCCAAAGTGCAGGTTGCTACCCCGACTGGAGGAGGAAGCACCATCCCCGGTGTATGACGCGGCTGATCGGCCACCTCGTGGCCGCAACAGAGAGGCATTCCAGCCAAAAGCTCAGCCCGCACCCCAACGCCATTCAAATAAAAAGGCATGGGGAAATACGCCAGACCTGCGGGATGTATTGGAGGACAAAGCAAAACACGCAAGATTGATATATGGATCACGAGGGCGCGCCACTATGCGAGACGATAATCGTCATGCCGGATATAGTAAAAGTAAGTCCGGCCGGGCCAAACACAGCGGGCAGGACTCATTTGAGCTGCGTCGCGATATAGCCCAGTACAAAGGTGTCGCACACCCCTTATGCTTCACGGACGAAGTAATGGATCATCAAATCCCAGAGGGTTTCAAACCCGTAAATATAGAATCATAGGACGGCACAACAAATCCTGTGGTATGGATCGAGGATTTCCTCCTGCACATCCACATGGCCCGCGGTGATGACCTACACGCCATCAAATACCTCCCACTCAAACTCAAAGGGCCAGCTCGACATTGGCTCAACAGCTTGCCAGCAGAGTCCATTGGTTGTTGGGAAGATCTGGAAGCCGCATTCCTCGACAACTTTCAGGGCACTTATGTGCGACCACCAGATGCCGATGACTTGAGCCACATAATTCAGCAGCCAGAGGAATCAGCCAGGCAATTCTGGACGCGGTTCCTAACAAAGAAAAATCAAATCGTTGACTGTCCGGATGCAGAGGCCCTAGCAGCTTTCAAGCACAACATCCGCGACGAATGGCTCGCCCGGCACCTTGGCCAGGAAAAGCCAAAATCTATGGCAGCCCTCACGACACTCATGACCGGCTTTTGTGCAGGAGAAGATAGTTGGCTGGCTCGCAGAAATAACATATCAAAGAACCATGGTACTTCGGATACCAAGGATGGCAATGGCAGGTCACGTCGCAACAAACATAAGTGCTGCATTAATAGCGACAATACCAAGGATACGACAGTTAATGCCAGATTCAAAGGCTCTAAACTCGGTCAGTGGAAAAAGCCATTCAAAAGAAGGACTCCGGGCCCGTCCAGTTTGGATCGTATACTCGATCGCTCGTGCCAAATACACGGCACCCCCGACAAGCCAGCCAACCACACCAACAGGGATTGTTGGGTGTTCAAGCAGGCCGACAATATAAATGCCGAAAACAAAGATAAGGGGTCACATAGCGATGACGAGGAGGAGCCCCGGCAGCCGAACACCGGAGGACAGAAGAGGTTCCCCCCACAAGTGCGGACGGTGAACATGATATATGCAACCCACATCCCCAAGAGGGAGTGGAAGCGTGCACTCAGGGACGTATATGCGTTGGAGCCAGTCGCCCCAAAGTTCAACCCATGGTCTTCCTGCCAGATCACCTTCGACCGCAGGGACCACTCCACTAGTATCCGTCATGGCGGATTCGCCGCATTGGTCTTAGACCCAATCATTGACGAATTTCACCTCACTCGAGTCCTTATGGATGGCGGCAGCAGCCTGAACCTGCTTTATCAGGACACAGTGCACAAAATGGGTATAGACCCCTCAAGGATCAAACCCACTAAAACGACCTTTAAAGGCGTCATACCAGGTGTAGAGGCCCATTGCACAGGCTCAGTAACACTGGAAGTGGTCTTCAGATCTCCGGATAACTTCCGAAGCGAAGAGTTAATCTTCGACATAGTCCTGTTCCACAGTGGCTACCATGCACTGCTCGGGCGAACCGCATTTGCGAGATTCAATGTGGTACCGCATTATGCATATCTCAAGCTCAAGATGCCAGGATCTCAGGGGGTCATCACAGTCAATGGAAACACAGAGCGTTCTCTCCGCACGGAGGAGCACACTGCGGCCCTCGCAGCAGAAGCGCAAAGCTGCCTCTTAAGGCAATCCACTAGTTCGGCGATTAAGGACCCGGACACCTTCAAGCGCGCCCGGAGTAATCAGCAACAGGACCGCCTGGCACGTTCCGAGCTCACATAGTAATGCGGCCCCCACCCCGGTCCCAGCCAAACGGCGAAATCTGTGCCACGCGTACATAATTACGCTTTAAAAATACCATGGGCACAGGTGGGGAGGGGCACGACTACGGCACGCCCCAAGACGCGGCTTAAATCGCACTAGGGGCTTCCCGCTTTGTTATTTTTCTCTTTCAGGACTTCAATCCTGGAAACCCCGTCCGGCAGCATGATTGTTGAACACATGATGCAGCAACCAAGGAGGCAGAGAGCTACGTCACACCACGGAACTCCCAGGTGGATTATGGTAACAAGTGAAATACTTGCTTTAATACTATTCCTCGGCTCGCCCTTGGAAGGGACATGTCAAATAGTCCTACTTTTTTCTTATCGCACTACTTGTATCATTCTGCTCTAACCTTTTTGAATAAACAATGCATAACATTAAGACTATTATTGCATTCTTCCTTTACATACATATGTTCATTCATGACATCTAGCACCCGTACACTCTGGTACGGCCAATATGCCAGGGGCTTAAGCATACCCCATAATGCGGCGTGAGAAGTCTGAACACTTTCGACAGTGCGGCACCCCGAACTTATAGCATTATATGCATCAGCTCCGAATCATGTCTTGGGTCAATAGTTGGGTTTGCCCGGCTCCCATGTTTTGGTACCTTACGTTCCGCTATATCGGCTAAGGTAGCATTGGGAGAACTACTGCGATTGTGCCCCGGTTCTGCTGGGCTAAGCACCTCAGTAGAGAAAGCTAAAACTGACTGTCATGATAAGGCGAGAGACTGGTCGCTGTTCGAGAGGTTTCAAGTCCCTAAAGACTTATGCCGCTTAGAGCGAGGAGTCGGCCCTGTCCGTCTTAAGGCGTGTATCGCGCACTGAATTCGGCCTTCCGAATACTAGGGGCTTCGCTGAAATTTAAAATTATAGAATTCTATGGCTAAGTGAGAGTGATAACGCATTATAGTCTGATTGCCTTGTTCGTTGTGCTGAGCACCTCCCTCGAAGGACCCAACAATGGGAACAAGAGTGCTCAGGTTTATCCTGAACACCCCATCACTCATGGCGTGGGGGCAGAAGCCGACGACTAGCCATCTCTCAGATTTGATAAACAGCCGAACAGAAGGCAATATTTTAAATTCAAACAAGTGTTGCATATCGCATATGAACAAGTTTTCATAATACAGGATTACACAAGCAAGTTTACTCAAATATTACATCTTTCGCACACTCGTCTGCTACAAGACGGGCACCCTTTAGGACACCCTCATAGTACATCTCGGGGTGGCGATGCTCCTTGCCCTGCGGCGGCCCTTCCTTCACCAGCTTCACGACGTCCATCTTGGCCCAGTGCACCTTCGCACGGGCGAAAGCCCGACATGCACCCTCGATGCAGACGGACCATTTGATGACTTCCAACCGTGGGCAGGCATCCACAAGCCACCTCACCAGGCCGAAGTAGTTGTTGGGAAGGGCGTCACCAGGCCACATCCGAACTATAAAGCCCTTCATGGCCTGTTCGGCCGCCTTGTGCAGCTCGACCAGTTGCTCCGGCTGGTCGCCCAGAGGCATTGGGTGTTCAGTCTCAGTATACTGAGACCGGAACAGCTTCTCCGTTGAGCTTCCCTCCTCGGCCTGGTAAAACTGTGCGACATCCGACACGCTGCGGGACAAATCTTCGAATGCTCCTGGAGAACTCCGGATTCGGGTAAGTAACAAGTAATTTACTTTCACATGCTTGCTTTGCATATTGAATGCCTTACCCGCCGCTATCTTCTTCATCGCATCAATCTCCTGGAGGGCCTTTTGGGCCTCAGCCTTGGCATTCTTTGCGCTCTCGAGGGCCGCAGCAAGCTCGGACTCTCACGTCTTCAAGTCAAGCTCCAAGGCCACGTGCTTCGTCACGAGAACGTGGAGCTCTTGCTGCACCTCACCAACCCGGGCCTCCTGCATTTCCCGCTTGGTGCGCTCCTTGGCCGCTTTGTTTTCGGCCTCGGATAGCGCTTGCTTCAGGGTCGCCACCTCGTTTGTGGACCCTGGCAAATTTACGATGATCCTGTCATTTTGCAATCTCATTCTTTTTATATATATCCATAGACTAGGTACTACTTACCTTTGTTCTCCTCGAGCTGCCTCTTGGCAAGGCCGAGATCTTCCTTGGACCCTTTGAGTCCTGCTTCAGTGCGGCGACCTCCGCAGTCAGTGCGGCAGAGGCCAGCAGCGAAGCCTGCATACGCATATAGAGATACTTCTATTCGACTCCTGTGATATTGTTTGATCCTCTATTCGGCTTTTCTTTGTGAACACCGAACAGAGCATCATGGGCTATTGTCTATGCGGTAATATTTTTCCTATATTTCAAATACTTACCCCAAAGCCTGTTAGAAGGCTGGCACAGGCTTCAGTCAGTCCGCTCTTGGCGGACTAAACCTTCTGGATCACCGCACTCATAATAGTGCGGTGCTCTTCGTCGATGGAAGCGTTGCGAAGCGCTCCCAGCAGATTGTCCGGTGCCCCTGGAAGGGCAGAGGTCACCGGCATAGGCATCTTGCCCCTTTTGGAAGGAGGCCGCCTGCCCGAGTCCAGAACCACTGGGGGTTCCGGCGCGGTGTTCGACTGAGGGCCGAACTCGGAGCCCTCGGGAGCCTTACTCCCTCTGCTCCTGGAGTCCAGAAGGTCGCCTTGAGGCGCCTCCGGGATTGTCTCCCCTCGACTCGGTGCCTCTTGAGACAATACCTCGGCATTGTCCGTAGGGCAAGGGGAGGTGGCGGTCGGAAGTGGATCTCTATCCATATCTGATGAGTCCAAGGAGCCGCCAGACGAAGATACGTCGATACGGGCTTGGGGCGGTCTGCATAATCATATTCGGCGTTAGGGGAAGCAGTGCGACAAAGGTATGCTATGAGTTACTCTGGTATCCGAATACTTACCACTTCGCCAGGGGCTTGGCCCTGAGCAGCCACTCGTCTTCGCCTTCGGCGACGGTGGTGGAGTAGTCCGGAAGGAGGGTCCTCCCCTTCTTGGACCCTTCGGCCCCCCGGTCGGGGCGGCCTTCCTTTTCTTGTCTCCCCCGACTGAAGGGGGAGCATCTTCATCTTCCTCCTCATCTTCGGGGGAGGAGTGCATCGCGGAGTTATCGGACGATGAGTCTGATAACACCTGGCGTCGGGAACTCTTTCGGGTTCCCTTGGCCTTCTTGGTCTTCTCCGGCACCTTGTAAGGAGCCGGAGTCAGCATCTCCGTCAGGAGAGCATCCGCAGTGTCTTCGGACAGAGGGGCCAGACAGTTAATCTGCCTCGACGTCTCCACCCAGTCCTGTCAAAGGCATGGAGCTCAGACCCCGCACATGGTTAAGCTAGGGGAAATAAATATCCTACCGGATGTATAGAACTCACCGAATGTGCTAGGCGCTTCGCGCTTAGCCCACGGTCCTCGGTGAGAGAGGGAGGGACCTCGGTGCCCTTGAACAGCACCCTCCAGACGTCCTTGTGCATCGTATCGAAGAGCTCGCTCAGAGTCTAGTGCTGGGCCGGGTCGAACTCCCACAAGTTGAAATCCCGTTGTTGACATGGGAGGATCCGGAGGATGAGCATGACCTGGACTATGTTGACAAGCTTGAGCTTCTTGCTTGCCATATTCCGGATACATTTCTGGAGTCCGTCCAGCTCCACCGATGAACCCCAAGATAAGCCCTTCTCTTTCCAGGAGGTGAGCCGCGTGGGGATTCCGGATTGAAACTCGGGGGCCGCCACCCAGTTGGTGTCGCGTGGCTCGGTGATGTAGAACCATGCCGATTGCCACCCCTTTATGGTCTCCACGAAGGAGCCTTCAAGCCATATAACATTGGGCATCTTGCCCACCATGGCTCCGCCGCATTCTGCTTGTTGGCCTCCCACCACCTTCGGCTTGATATTGAAGGTCTTTAACCACAGGCCGAAGTGGGGCCGGATGCGGAGGAAAGCCTCACACACGACGATGAACGCCGAAATGTTGAGGATGAAGTTCGGGGCCAGATCATGGAAGTCCAGCCCGTAGTAGAACATGAGACCACGGACGAATGGATGGAGGGGAAACCCCAGTCCGCGGAGGAAGTGGTGGAGGAAAACCACCCTCTCGTGAGGTTCCGGGGTAGGAACTATCTGCCCCGCAGCGGGCAGCCGGTGCGCGATATTCGCGGCTAAGTATCCGGCTCCACGCAGCTTCTTGATGTGTCCCTCCGTGAAGAAGGAAGCCATCCATTTGCCTCCCGCTCCGGACATGTTTGGAGAAGGTTGAGGGGAAGGATGTGGACTTGGGCGTTGGAGCTCGAGTGCGCAAGAATGAATGAGCAAGGAGGAAGAAGGCGTGGGTAGAGAAAGTTTAAGCCTTATCCCCTTATAAGGGCGGCCAAAACTATGCGCCCCCACTAGCCTGGTAAAACTCGCTTATCCCCCAAGCACCGTAATTGATGGCGCGGTTGGGTTACCCACACCCGTATTGATGAGAATCCTGTAATAAGGGGGACACGATCTCTGCTTTGACAAGACGTGTCAAGAAATTGCCTCGCGTTATGTGCGGGACTAGTTAAAGAAAAACGGTTCGAATAATCACCGAGCCATGGCGTGATGTCATGTTGCCAAAATGCGTCAGCAGATTAGATTTGTGAAAATATTATTCTCTCTACAGTGGTATGTGGAACTTATTTTGCAGGGTCGGACACTATCCTTTTATTCGAACTCTTCTGTGGTGTATCCGAGGGGGGAACCCGCCTTGCAATGTCGAAGACAACACTGCGCACCGGACTCATCATCATTGAAGCCTGGTTCAGGGGCTACTGAGGGAGTCCTGGATTAGGGGGTCTCCGGACAGCCGAACTATATCCTTTGGCCGGACTGTTGGACTATGAAGATACAAGATTGAAGGCTTCGTCCCGTGTCCGGATAGGACTCTACTTGGCGTGGAAGGCAAGCTAGGCAGTACGGATATCGATATCTCCTCCCTTGTAACCGACCTTGTGTAACCCTAGCCCCCTTCGGTGTCTATATAAACCGAAGGGTTTTAGTCCGTAGGACAACATACAATCATACCATAGGCTAGCTTCTAGGGTTTAGCCTCTCCGATCTCGTGGTAGATCAACTCTTGTAATACTCATATCATCAAGAATAAATCAAGCAGGACGTAGGGTTTTACCTCCATCAAGAGGTCCCGAACCTGGGTAAAACATCGTGTCCCTTGCCTCCTGTTACCATCCGCCTTAGACGCACAGTTCGGGACCCCCTACCCGAGATCCGCCGGTTTTGACACCGACATGGAGGGTAAGAGAACTTCTTCAAACTGCTTTGGCACAGCAGGATGCATACTCCTACAGTCGAGACAGGATCCATTCGACTCCTCGCCCAAGTTGGAGCCCAAGTTATAGTAGGAATATGGAGTCCGCAGATATGTCAAGCTATGCTCAACGCCACAACCGGCCATACAGGCATGAGCCGGTGCGGGCTGGAGCCCTTAACTTGGCGGATCAGGAGAGGATTCGTCAAGAGGCGGAACGAGCAGCTCAAATGGTGGCAGATCAGGCAGCTCATCAAACTTTTCCGGCTTATCCAGCAACCTCGGTCGAGGTAGGAGTGGCCACAAGAACAGGAGGCGTGCCTTTCTTGGTGCCGGCCATACGTAATGAGCGGTTGCCAAAGGACTTCAAGGGGCCTCGTAAAGTGCCTAATTACATAGCTGACCTACAGCATGGGGCTTGGATTGAGAGTTATGATATGGCCATGGAGTTATTGGAGGTTAGCAGTGCTGCAATGGCCAAGTATTTCACCATGATGTTAGATGGAACAGCTCGTACTTGGTTGAAGGGATTGCCACCCAATTCTATCGGCTCATGGGCGGAGTTGAAGACCCGGTTCATCCAGAACTTTAAGGACACGTGTAAGCAGCCTATGTCGATTGTGGACCTAACCAATTGCAAGCAAGACGATGGTGAATCCACAACCCATTGGGTGCGCCGGGTCAAGGAGATAATACATTCATCTGATAAGATGGATGCCGGCTCAGCAGTCTTGATGTTGGAGAAAAATTGCCATTTTGAACCTCTGAAGCAGAAGCTGGGGCGGCTCAAGCGTGACTGTAATGACATGGGAACGTTGATGGCGGCTCTCGTCAAGTATCCTGATTCTGATACTACCAAGGACCCGGTGTCTGACGAAGAAAAGGCAATGAAGGGAAATAAGAACGGCAATGGCAAGGGTCACCAGCATCACCCGGCAAATCAGGGAGGTAATAAATGTAAGGGTGATGAGTTTGTTGCTAACACCAATGCACATGACGGTAATCAACGGCGCAAGGGCAGACAACCCCCTCGGCCGGGCGGGTCAGGTCCCACCCTTGAGCAGTTATTAAATGAACCTTGTCCAAAGCACGACACCCGGGAGAAGCCAGCCACCCACCTGTGGAAAGATTGTACGATCATGAAGGCGTTTAAAAAATCAAACGCATTTGATGGAGGTCACGGCCCAAGTGGTGGTTCAAGAGGAGGCGGGTTTTACGGCCCGGGCGCTGGTTCAGGTGGAGGAGGATTTCACGGTCAGGGCCATCCTGGTAACCAAGGAGGATATAATCAACAACCCGGCCAAGGTAATCAGCAGCAAGAATCCGGTTATCAGAGCAACCCAAAATAGCTGAGTAGTGGGCAATACCATGTATTTACCACTAGTTTATGTAAGAGGGACCAGAAGCTTCACAAGAGGGTCGTCAATGCCATTGAGCCGGCGATTCCACGTTATCTACATTGGTCAGAGCAGCCTATTGTATGGAGCAGAGAGGATCACCCGTCTCGGGTTGATAATCCGGGTCACTTGGCCTTGGTAGTGGCACCTCAGGTTGGTGGATACAAATTCACTAAGGTGCTCATGGATGGAGGCAGCAACATCAACATCCTCTACTATGAGACGTTCCGCTGGATGGGTTTGACTGATAAAAATATTAAACAATCCAACACTGTTTTTCACGGTGTGGTACCTGGTAAATCGGCATACCCAGTTGGTAAGATTGAACTAGAAGTAGCCTCTGGGGATGAGTATGACTCCATAGCAGAAAAATTAACCTTTGAGGTGGTTAAAATCAAAAGCCCATATCATGCTCTGTTTGGGCGGCCGGCTTATGCTAAGTTCATGGCTCGGCCGTGTTATGTGTATTTACAGCTCAAGATGCCGGGTCATAAGGGCACCATTACAGTACATGGGAGCCGGAAGATAGCCTTGGAGTGTGAAGAAGGTGATGTCGCCTATGCTGAATCTGTTTGTGCAACAGAGGAGTTAAAGTTTTATAAGGATCATGTTGACCCGGCAGACATGACGTCATTAAAGAAACCAACAACAGATGACACCAAGATGGTTGACTTTGTGCCTGGCGACTCATCCAAGAAGTTCATCATCAGTGCAAACTTGGATCCGAAATAGGAAAGCGCGCTCATCAAGTTCATCCCTGAGAACCGGGACATCTTTGCATGGAAACCTTCAGACATGCCGGGTGTCCCGAGGGAACTCGCTGAGCACACTCTTAATATTGATCCAAAATTCAAACCCATCAGACAGTTCCTCCGATGGTTCAATGAAGAAAGGCGCAAGGCCATTGGAGAAGAGGTGGCCCGGCTCTTGGCGGCCGGGTTCATTATAGAGGTCTTTCACCCAGAGTGGTTAGCTAACCCGGTGCTTGTACTCAAAAAGAATGGCACCTGGCGTATGTGTGTAGATTACACTGATCTGAACAAGGCTTGTCTGGCTGATCCTTTTGCTCTCCCCCGTATTGATCAGATCATTGATGCTACGGCGGGTTGCGCACGTTTGAGTTTCTTGGATGCTTATTCAGGTTATCATCAGATTAAGATGGCGGTCAAGGATCAGGAGAAGACAACTTTTATTACTCCTTTTGGAGCTTTCTGCTATGTGTCTATGCCTTTTGGGCTTAAGAGTGCCCAGGCGACTTACCAACGGTGTGTGCAGAATTGTCTTCATGATCAAATTGGGCGTAATGTTCATGCTTATGTGGATGATATAGTGGTAAAATCCAGGAAAGAGGAAACCTTGGTCACAGATCTGAAAGAGACTTTTGATAATCTCCGGGTCCACAAAATGATGCTAAATCCGGCCAAGTGTGTCTTGGGAGTCCCAGCCGGCAAGCTCTTGGGTTTTTTGGTATCTGGCCGAGGTATTGAGGCTAACCCGAAGAAAATCAAGGCAATTACATCCCTGACCAAACCAACATGCATTAATGACGTTCAATGACTGGCGGGCCATGTTGCTGCTTTGAGCCGGTTCATAAGCCGGTTAGGGGAGAAGGCAATGCCTCTGTATCAGATGATGAAGAAAATAGATGATTTTGTTTGGATCAATGCTGCGAACTCTGCTTTTGAGGATCTGAAGACACAGCTTGCTGAGCCACCGGTCCTGGCTGCTCCAATTGAGAAAGAGCCGTTGCTGTTATATGTGGCCACCAACTCACGAGCTGTTAGTGTGGATATTGTGGTGGAGCGCAAGGAGACTGGCAAGGAGCATACGGCTCAACGGCCGGTTTATTACGTCAGTGAAGTGCTAATTGAATCCAAGCAATGATATCCACATTGGCAGAAGCTCATATATGGGGTGTTCATGGCAAGCCGGAAGCTTAAGCATTATTTTCAGGGACATCCAATCACCGTGGTTAGCTCTGCTCCTTTGGGAGACGTCATTCAAAATAGAGAAGCCACTGGGAGAGTCGCCAAGTGGGCAATTGAGCTTGGGTCTCATGGGTTGAAGTATGTGCCACGTACTGCGATCAAATCTCAAGCACTGGTTGACTTCATTAATGACTGGACAGAGATGCAGATGCCAGAAGAGAAACCAGACAACACGTATTGGAATATTCCTTTTGATGGGTCCAGACAGTTGGAAGGCTCGGGGCTGGAGTTGTGTTAACTTCTCCGCGAGGTGACAAATTTTGTTATGTGTTATGGTTGGTGTTTCCTTGCACTAACAACGCAGCAGAGTATGAAGCCTTGCTCCATGGTCTTCGAGTGGCAAAAGAGATGAGTTTGAGCCGGGTCAGATGTCTTGGCGACTCAGATCTAGTGGCTCAACAGGTATCTGGCAAGTGGGATTCCAAGGACCCTCTCATGGAGGCTTATCGCCGGGAGGTTGATGCCGTTGCAGGGCATTTTAAAGGTTATCAGGTGGAGCACATTGACCGTCGAAAGAACGAAGGACTGATGCCTTAAGCTGGTTGGGGTCTCAGCGTAAGCTGGTACCACCTAACACCTTTTTGGATGTTTTGCATAACCCCTCTGTCAAGTTTCCCATAGAAGAAGATTTAGCTGTTCCTGACACAGAGGCGCAGTTGGTGGCGGCTCTTCATGTCATCCCAGATTGGACAGTACCATTCTTGGCTTACATGACCCGGGGAGAGTTGCCAGCGGATGAGACCCTGGCTCAACAGATAACCCGGCGGTCTAAGTCAATGACGATTTCGGATGGAGAGTTATATCATCGCAGTGTTTCCGGAGCGTTTCAGCGGTGTGTTTCCCCCGAAGAAGGTCAAGAAATCCTTCGTGAGATCCATGAAGGCGATTTTGGTCATCACGCCGGGTCAAAATCTTTGGTGGCCAAGGCGTTTCGTCACGGTTTTACTGGTTGATGGCTCACGCCGATGCAGAAGATCTGGTCAGTAGATGTGATGGATGTCAAAAGTTTGCACAACAAGCGCATGTGCCGGCTCAAGAGCTCCGGATGATTCCAATCACTTGGCCGTTTGCGGTCTGGGGGCTTGACATGGTGGGACCTTTCAAAAGGTCTAAGGATAAAAAGACACATCTCTTGGTGGCATTTGATAAATTCACCAAGTGGGTTGAGGCGGAGCCTGTGAGTAAGTGTGACGCGGCCATGGCGGTTCAGTTCATGAAAAAGGTGATCTTCCGTTTTGGTTTTCCACACAGCATTATCACTAACAATGGCACTAATCTGTCCCAAGGGGCTATGGAGGAGTTTTGTCAACGAGAGCACATCCGACTTGATGTTTCTTCTGTAGCTCATCCTCAATCCAATGGTCAAGCTGAGAGAGCCAATCAGGAAATTTTGAAAGGGATCAAACCCCGGCTTATGATTCCTTTACAGCGAATGCCGGGTTGTTGGGTAGAAGAATTACCCTCGGTGTTGTGGAGTATCAACACCACACCTAACAGGTCTACAGGTTACACACCTTTCTTCATGGTTTATGGAGCAGAAGCAGTGTTGCCTAGTGACATCCGTCATGACTCGCCCCGTGTGGCGGCTTATGTTGAAGCTAATAATGAACAAGCCAGACAGGATGCACTTATGTTGTTGGATGAAGAAAGAGACTTAGCAGTGGCCCAGTCAGCAATTTATCAACAGGACATGCGTCGTTATCACAGCCGCCAGGTTAAGTCTAGGACTTTTCAAGAAGGCGACTTGGTGCTCCGGCTCATCCAGGATCTATCAGATGCACACAAGTTATCCCCACCTTGGGAAGGACCCCTTATGGTCAGTAAGAACTTAAACAATGGGTCATATTACCTCATTGACGTTCGAGAGCACAAAGACTCACGTAAGTCAGAGAAGGAGACCCGCCGGCCGTGGAACATTGCTCAACTTCGGCCATACTACACCTGAGCCACCGGCTCTCATCATGTACATACTTTAACATTGTGTATACCATGACAAGAAATAAAGTAAGACCATCGGTCTCTTTTCTTTTCAAAGATTATGCATCTTTGTTATTTGTTATTTTCAAATGACTATTAAGGAACTGATCATATTTGAATCAAGTTTAACCTTTTTGGTCCAGCTTATGATCGTATCCGAATCTAGCTACAAAACTCATGGTCACTTGGGGGCTTCCTGTTCAAACATAGGTCGTATTCGAACCAAAGAGAACATAGCTGTCATAACCCTCTTGATCGGCTCAAGGCCAAACTCACTTGGGGGCTTCTTGATCGTATCCGAATCATAGCTTAACCCCTTTTGGGTCCGACTTGGATCATATTCGAATCAGGGTCGTTAAAAACCTCTCAAGGTCATTAGGGGGCTTCCTGTTCAAACATAGGTCATATTCGAACCAAAGAGAACATAGTTGTCGGTACCCTCTTGATCGGCGCAACGCCAAAGCCACTGGGGGCTATATGGTCATATTCGAACCTTAGCTTAACCCCTTTGGTCCGGTTTACTGATCGTATTCGAATCAGAAACCCCCAACCTTTTTAATACAGGGTTAAATTATGCTTATTATTTGTTGCTTGCCTTTTAGTTTTTTGTTGTTTCAATATTACAAATGATTAGGCTGGTCTTCTTCACCGGCTCGACTATTTGACAACATAGCCGCCCGGGTCATTCAAACCAGTGGTTTAAGGATCAAAAGGTGCAACCTACCAAGGTATAATGATCATTGAGTATTCGAAAAAGCATTGGCTTCTCATAAAGATTGAATTATCAAATTCATCACCCGGGTTATTTAAACCGACGGTCTAAGGATCAAAAGGTACAAGGTATGGTTATTACTTATACACAATTACCTGCTGCATTAACTAAAAGAGTTAGTTTCAGCCCTTGTCCTTTATTTATATCTGTCTTTGGTTCCTATTGTGGTAAAGGTATTGGCTATAAATTGGGTGTTTTAACCCGTTTGGTTCTAAGCCGCCAAGCCATTCTTTTCTTTGTATCTATAGGAACAGAGTTCAAACGTTGCAGAAACAAACGTTAAACATGATGCATACATTGGCATCAGGAAACACAAACTCACATAAAAGTGTTTTATGCGCAATGGCATAAGCAAAGCATACAGTGTTTTCATAGCTAAACTATTACAAGGCTTTATAAGCCCACGAAGATGATCATTGTTCCTCCCTTGCCGGTTCACCACCTTCTGTTGGCTGGAAATTGGGTTTTGACCAATCAAAACCGTTCACGGCTACAAATTCGGCTTCGTCGTCGATCAGGCCGACCGGGTCAACTTTTGGGGCAAATGTGTCTTCTCTTACTGGTGGGATCAAATCTGTTACCTTGTACGAGGGAGTGGCCATCTTCTTATTCTCACTATCAAAACCCAACAGGTATTTATCAACATTGGTATCATCTCTAAGGGTAGTTGCCTAAGGCCGGACTCCGCGCACGCAAGCCATGAAGTCATCCTGATCAAAAGGAGATCTGTATTCCTTCACGATGGGATAACCTCTGGCCACATCCGCCGGGTCTAGGTCTGGCACCCAAGCTTTGGAGCGGCTCAGGGCAGTCAAAGCTCCGTCTCGCACGCAGGAGCGTTTCACTTCTTGAAACCTGGCAGGCAGGATTGACAGTTTCTTCAGGACGTCGCTGAGCCGGTTGGGTCCTTGATTACCAGGAGAGATGGCGGCAAGAGCCCGCTGTGCGCCAATGTACAGTTGTTCTACCAAAGTATACACTGCCTTCAGCTTAATCAATGGGTCTTGGCTCAGATTTTTGCTTCGAGGGCCTGCATAAATTTTACACAAAGTTAGTTGGGGGCTTATACTCCGGATCAGCAAAAAGCACACAAAGTTAAAATCGGACGACTTACCAAATATGGCAGCTACCATTTGAGACACCCAGCCCTTTAACCCGTTCATCTCTGTTGAAATCTCTTCAAGGGCTATTTCGGCCTTCTCAGCACGTTGGGTCAGAAGCATTTGTTCCTCTCCCCGAGTTTTCTTTTTGACAGCAAAGCTGGTCTTTAAATTTTCCGTCTCAGAGAGACTTATTTGCAGTTTGGAGTTAGCAGATTTAATTTATGCCTCTTGACTCGCTAGCCGGGTCTTCGCATCAGTCAATTGCGAGTTCAATTCAGATAAGGCATTCTGCAAAACATTCAGATGAGTCAAGATTTTGTTTCAAAGTTCAAACAATCAAGATTCAAGTCTCAAGTACTTTACAAACAAACAACTTGACACTTGGGGGCTAATGTATGCCAAAACAATTTTTTATGAATCTAAAGACATACTTGAAGTCCCAAGTACTTTATAAAGTAACAACACTTGGTACTTGGGGACTAATGTATGCAATTCAGCAAGGTTCTCTAGGTTAAGCCGAAGTATTAAGTTCTTTCAAAACGGAACAAATCGATTTAAAGTACCGACTCATTTATGATAAAAGAGAACCGGCCCTTGGGGACTACAGGTGAAGCTTTGTTCTATTGGATTCAAGGAAAATTTTAAAGGTAAAGGTTTTGGCCTATATTTTAAAGTCTACAGATCATTCCATTTATTTCATAATCCGAAGACTTGGGGGCTGAAGGAATATAGATAAGCCGAAAGAGCGTACCTCGTATTTTAACTGCAGCTGCTTGACCATTTCAATCTCAAAATCGCGACTGGAGTGTACATGGCTAAGATAGCCGGATAAAATATCATTGGCATTTAGATGGTCATAGTTGGCAACGTCAAAGCGAACTTTCTGCCTCTCCAAAGCCTCTTGTTTTGCTGTACACCGAGCCAGCATGGTTGGGTTCCCCGGTTCAATAAAGCGGCTCCCGGTAATCTGAACATCTTGTGCAGATGGAGATGGCGGGTTGGCTGAGCTTGATGGTCCGGTTCTGGAAGGGTTCACAGTGGTCTCGTCAAATGACGGCTCAGGAGGATTTGCTTCGGTGTCAACAGGCAGGTCTTCTGGGGCGTCAGTTAATGGAGAAGATGGCCTAGCCGGGTCAGATGCCAGCACCGACGGGTCTTCCGCTGCCTTAGCTGCCTTCGCTTTCTTGGATTTAGCTTGGCCACTATGAAAAAATGTTGTAGGATTGTCAGTATAAAGATACAATTTGAACAACCCAGGAAATATGAGGATTTTTCATTACCCAGGGGCAGTCTTGAAAGCTGGAAATTGCGTCTGCAATGAGTCGCCACAAGAGCGAGACACCTCTTGAAAGGATAAAATAGAGTTAAAAGAAATACAAAGGGAAGGATCCGTTAAATAGAGTTAAAGATAGAAAGAGGTAAACCTCATGCGGATGTTTCTGAGGAGTTTGTCGAAGAACGACAGTCGGCTCATCTTCAGTCCAAGCTTGACGGCGGCTTTCATGTTGCTGTTTTTTCAAAACGAAAGTTGGGATCCAAGTGAGCTAAAGGGTTAGAAAACCTTACTTTACGGATCACTCGTCGAACTTTTTGTCTTAGCAAGGGCTTTGAGTCGGAGGAAATGATAGTTACCTCTGCTTCCCCAGCCTAACTAGCCCCAGTGTCATCCTGGTAATGATCAATGTCAATAAGATTGTTAAAATTTTTGCCAAGGGAATCAAGGGCTACCTCTGAGTCAGATGTATCATCAAGCTTCATCAAGTCTTCAGCAGTACTCTTTTTCTTCTTTTTCGACCTCCAGGTCGTTTTCTTGGCGTTTATGGCGGCGGCTTTCGCTTTCTTGGCCGCCTCGTGGTCATACTTAACTTTCTAGAAGTCAGAATTGGCCTGCAGACAGGTAAAAACAAGGTAAAGAGTCAGGCGAGTATTAAAATAATACGGCTGGAAAAATACAAAAGAGAGAAATAATGACATCCTTACTTCTGGAACCGGGTTAAGTTGGCAGAAGGGATTTAACCCGACGACACTGCAATCTTCATATTTCCCGTTCACCAGAAGAGTTGACATTGAGAAAATATCTTCTTCTTTCAATTGAACGGGGCTGTGACAAAGAGAGTCATCCGGGCCTCCACCATACTCATACATCAGCTTTGATCGGCGGCTCAAAGGGATGACCCGCCATGAGATCCAGCAGCGGGTCAGATCAACTCCAGTTAACCTGTTTCCCAACAAAGCATTAATCCTTTTGATGGATGGTATCAGCCTTTTGCGTTCAGCGACAGTCAGCTTATCAGGAAGCGCGAACTTGGAGTCAAGACGATCGGGGCGGTAACCCGGCAGGGGCTTCTCGTTTGTTGGTGAAGTGTCCTGACAGTAGAACCAAGCCTGGTTCCAGTCCTTTGGGTGACTTGGTAAGACAATAAGGGGGAAGACGGCACCCTGCCGGTGCTAAATTGATATGCTTCCAAGATCTAAACTAAGGCCGTTGGTGCACTCATTCTGCCGGTTCAGATAAAAGTATTCTCTAAATAACTCCACGGTCGGCTCTTGTTGAAGATATACTTCACAGAGTACTTGGAAGTTACAAATGTTAGATATGGAATTAGGCCCGATATCTTGAGGATGGAGCTTGAAAAAATGGAGAACCTCTCTAAAGAACTTTGAGCCGGGCGGTGAGAAGCCACGGTTTATGTGGTTAGTAAAAACGATCACCTCACCATCTCTCAGATTGGGCCGTTCTTCTTCCGGATCAGGGGAACGGTAAGACATGATGGTTTTTGCTGGCAGAAATCATATGATGAAGAACTCTTTTAAATGTTCCTCAGTTATGGTTGAGGGAACCCAGTTACAGATGGTTGGTGCTTTGGACGGCATGATGTGCAAGGAACTGAAAAGAAAAGCAACATGCCGGTTCAGTTTAATGGTGAGATTAACAGTTAAGGGATGAAATTGCAAAACAAGTAATGGCGGCTTAACTAAGGGCTAATGACATATAAGGAAAAGAAAGCCGGTGCGGTAAGCCGCCATGACTATAGATTCTTTCAGAAAGCGGATTCAGCTAAGTGTTGGGACAAAACAAGTTTCCCAAAATGCTTGATATTATTTCAGATCAAATGGATGTTCAAAATGAAAAAAATTCTAGACCTAAAAATACAGCCCAGATGAGTTCATCAGATCTAAATATAGCTCTTGTACCAGAAAAAGGAGTCTGCTAGTATCAAAAGGAGGCACCAAACAACTACTGCCTGAACATACATCTCTTTGGATCAAAAAGAGGAGGCAGTGGACGAACTACGAAGAAGCCATGACGAACTACGAAGAACACGTAGAAACCCTAAACATGGATCTGAGGAGCAGGAAAGTGAGAACTTACAGCTACAGATCTTCTGCGGAGGTCGCCGCCGTTTCTATGAACCAACTCGGGTTGATGCAGCGGCCAAGGTTGACGGAGACGGAGGTGGAGCGCGGCGGCGGTGAAGCTCGAGCAGTAGCAGGGTCGCGAGAGGAAGAAGACGGAGAGAGAGAGAAGAATGAGGAAGGCCGGGGCAAGCCTATTTATAAGGGAAAAGGTGAACAGACAGGCGCGAAGATCAAGGAAGAGACGAATAAATGGTTATCCAGCTATACAGGCGCCTCGATTCTCGGGAAACATTAAAGATAAAAGATCCGTTGGAGGATGACGTCATGAAAGTTTTTTACGTTTCCAAGAGATGATGTCACGGCGGGTTACAAGGAAATTTCAGTAAAGATAAGAAGATGGATTTTTTGCTAAGTATGGAAGATTGACAAAGAACAAAGTTCAAAGTCAACCTGGGGCCTAATGTTGGGGATATTACTATCAGTTGAGACCCGCCCAGGAGGGGCCGGGTCAGCCCCAATAGCGGGTTATGCAAGAAGCCCAGTAAATATTCAAGATTGTAGTTTATTAAGACTTATAGAAGGCCCAAAGGCCTGAAGGCGGTTTAAGGCCTGATATTATGAACCACCATATGTAAGGAAAGACTTGTAAAGAAAGGCATGTAAAGGAAGTCACCGAGTCGGACACAATTATAAGCCGGCCGGGACTCTGTAGGCCACCAGGCGTCAACCCATGTATATAAGGGGACGACCCGGTGGCGGCTTGGGGCAAGAAACAACAAGTCGATAACCAAGCCGGCGAGTTGAGCCTCTTGGCGATCGAAACCTCAGCAATACCAATCCCAACTAGACGTAGGCTTTTACCTTCATCATAAGGGGCCAAACTAGTATAAAACTCTCTCATGTCCTTTGTCCCGATTAACCCCTTTAAGCTTCCTAGTGCGATGGCCCTACGACTAAGTCCTTGTTCTAGGACATCTTCCATGACAATTCCACGACAGGTTCCCAATTCACAATTGCAGACACCTTCTCAGGATTAACAGCTATGCCCTTGGCGGAGATGATATGGCCAAGGTAGAGAACCTCATCGAGCCAAAACTCACACTTTGAAAACTTCGCATAGAACTGATGTTCTCTGAGTTTGTCCAGCACCAATCTCAAGTGCTTGGCATGATCCTCCTTGTTTTCGGAAAAGACCAAAATATCATCGAGATACACCAGGACGAAATCATTTTTGTAAGGGTTGAAGATGAAGTTCATCATGCGAGAGAACATTGGAGGAGCATTGACAAGGCCGAAAGACATGACAGTATATTCATAAGAACCATAGCTTGTTCTGAATGCTGTCTTGGGGATATCTTGTTCATGAATGTGAATCTGATGATAGCCCATATGGAGGTCAAGCTTGGAGAATACTTGAGCACCTTTAAGTTGCTCGAAAAGTTCATTGATGTTGGGAAGTGGGTACTTGTTCTTTATTGTCTTCTTGTTCAATGGGCGGTAGTCGACACAAAGTCGGTCCGTGCCATCCTTCTTCTTCACAAAAAGAACACCACAACCCCATGGAGATGAACTCGGTCAGATCAGAACCATACGCTCTTGTTCATCGAGTTGTTTCTTCAGCTCCTTCAACTCTTCTGGTCCAAGCTTGTAAGGACGTTTGCAAAAAGGTTCCGTGCCAGGCTCAAGATCGATGATGAATTCAACTGGCCGGTGAGGAGGCATTCCTGGAAGCTCTTCTGGAAAGACGTCTTGATATTCACAAACGACAGGAATCTCAGAGATGGCATTCAACTCACCCTTCTCATTAAGAGAAAATAGTCGAATGGTATCATCACGAGTGGCATAGATGATCACATCCTCAAACGAGTGTGTCAATTGAATCTGCCTAGCAGCACAATCAAGCTGAGCCTTGTGCTTAGAAATCTAGTCCATGCCAAGAATTAGATCAATATCCGAGTTACCCAGAACAATCGGAGATGACAGCAACTTATAGTCACCCATCTTGATAGAAACATCCGGAACCATGTAGCTTGCGTACAAGCATTTACCCGGTGAGACAACTGCTAACGGACTAGGAAAATATTGGAAAACCCACTCATGCTTAGATGCAAATGGTCTTGAGATGAAACTAAGCGATGCACCAGTGTCAAAAAGAACTTTTGCAGGAATATCATTAACAGGAAGATTACCCATGATCACTTCTGAAGAGTCCTCTGCCTGAGCTGCATTCATCATGTTGACCTTTGCAAACTTGGAATTATGCTTGACCACTGCATTGCTGGCAGATCTCACAGGAGGAGGAGGCGGAAGGCACCTTTGGTTGAAGCATTTGTTTGCATAGTGCCCTTTCTGCTGACACTTGTTGCAGGTAACCTATGAGAGCGGCCGGTGATAAGGAGCACTTGACCTTGGAGCATGAGACGGAGCTTTGTTCTGATAGCCTCGGTTGGGTGGGTGGGAAGATCCATTGCCACCTTTACTCTTCTTCTGGTAAGGCTGACAGAACGGAGGAGGAGGAGGCAACCAGAACTTCTGTTGCTTAGCTGCCACTTGAGTTGAAGAAGACGATTGAGTTGCATCCCTGACTCTCTTCTTAGAAGCATCGCACTTGAGCTGAGATGCCTCTTGCTTTGCTTTAGTGCCATGTTGTAGAATTCATCATACTTGGTCGGTTCAAAAAGCACGAGAGCTAATTGTAGATCTTCTCTGAGGCCACCTCTGAATTGATAAATCATGCTCTTCTCGTCAGGGACGTCTTGTTTAGCGAAGCGAGCGAGCCTCTGAAACAGGATGTTGTATTTGTAAACAGACATGTTGCCTTGCTTGAGGTTGTGTAACTCCTCACGCTTACTCTCAGCAACACTTTGAGGAATGTGGTGAGCTTTGAAGTCTTGGTGGAAATCATCTCAGGTAATCACACGACCTCCTATGGAATCTTTGTATTGTTGATACCACTCAGCAGCTTGGTCTTTGAGTTGGAACGAAGCAAACTTGACAAAGTCCTCAGGCCTGACATTGCTACACTCAAAATGTTTGCAGATATCCACGAGCCAGTCGTCGGCGCCTGTGGCCTCGACACAGTTACTGAAGGACTTCAGCTGGTTTGCGAGGAACTGATTGAGGGTAGCAAACTGAGCTTGATTGTTGCCTTGGCCTTGATTTCCTTGGTTGCGCTCTTGTAAGAGATGCAAAAGCATCTGCGTGTTGGCGTTGGTGGCGGCCATGATAGCTTGCCATGCCTCCGGAGGTGGAGGTTCCGGATTCTGACGCGTTGGAGGAGCCATCCTGAAGAGGTTGACATCCGTTAGCATCTTGGAAGACATATATTCAAGCTGAATCAATGGATCGAAATTGCAACATATAGCCTTAACATTCGAACAAGAATGGACGAATGCATTCCAAAGTAAATCATCACACTTCCATAAGGTTGAGAAGCCACTTAGATAGAGATAGATGAATAAAGTAACAAGGTACGGATATGAACAAATAATTGGTAAGGATTACCCAATCACAAACCAAATATCTGCGGGAATTAATACTAGAGCTACATGAATTCCCACCTATGAAACTCCCGAAACTTTCTGGTTATGCAATCAGGTGTTGGGGATACAGGGGAAGCATAATATCTCACCCAAAACTAGCAAATCCTACATCCAGCTATATCCATCCTTTAACATATAACCAAGAAACCTTCGGAAATCATTTACCTCAACCTTCGAAAAGCATCCGTTATACGAGTTATGGCAATACTCCCGAACTCCCGCCCCAGTACTGGGTGGCGTCGAGGTTATCTCACCAATAACTACATAAAGGAGATTTTTGATGTCGGCGAACTCAGGTATTCCAGAACTGCAACGATAAAATTGTGACGACAACACCTCGGAGCTCAACTCCCCGGGACACTGCCATAACCCCTAAATGTCAGGAGGCACCAAGAACAATGTTCTCGTCACAAAACCATCAGAACGATTTCAAGATACCCGCGTGATCCTAAAAAAAATTCATGAAATTTGAGAAGAGAAGAGTCAAAACTCTACGTCAGGATGCCTCACCAGAGCGACGAAGGGACTGAGGAGTAAAAAGAATCCTACTCTCCGATATATATAATCCTATAAGACTCAAAACATTTTTCTAGACTCAACAATGTCAGCGGTTCGATCAAGCAGGGGGCTCCTAAGTCGGGGAAGGCTCTGATTACCAACTTGTAACACCCACGATGCGGCTATATCTCCCACGTGTCGAAGCATGACTTAGAGGCATAACCGCATAGTAGGCATGTCACAAGAGGGATAATCTTTACACATCCCATGTACTGAATAAGAAGGGGATAAAGAGTTGGCTTACAATCGCCACTTCACACAATACATAAATATAGCATTACATCATCCAGAATACAATCAAGGTCCGACTACAGAACCAAATAAAGAAAGACAACCCCAAATGCTAGATCCTCGATCGCCCCAACTGGGCTCCTCTACTGATCGTCAGGAAAGGAAACATAGTAACGTCCCGAATCCTTGTCGAACTCCCACTTGAGTTCGGTCATGTCCCCTGTACTAGCACCATCGGCACCTGCATCTGTTTGGGAAGTAATCTGTGAGTCACGGGACTCAGCAATCTCACACCCTCGCGATCAAGACTATGTAAGCTTATGGGTAGGAAAAGGTAGTGAGGTGGAGCTACAGCAAGTACTAGCATATATGTGGCTAACTTACGCAAATGAGAGTGAGAAGAGAAGCAAAGCACGGTCGAGAAGCTATAAAGATCAAGAAGTGATCCTGAAACTACTTACGTTCAAGCATAACACGAGACCGTGTTCTCTTCCCGGTCTCCGCCGAAAAGAGACCATCACGGCTACACATGCGGTTGATTCATTTTAAATTAAGTTAAGTGTCAGGTTTTCTACAACCGGATATTAACAAATTCCCATCTTCCCATAACCGCGGGTACGGCTTTCGAAAGTTCAAAACCCTGCAGGGGTGTCCCAACTTAGCCCATCACAAGCTCTCACGGTCAACGAAGGATATTCCTTCTCCCAGGAAGACCCGATCAGACTCAGAATCCCGGTTACAAGACATTTCGACAATGGTAAAACAAGACCAGCAAAGCCACCGGAATGTGCCGACAAATCCCGATAGGAGCTGCACATATCTCGTTCTCAGGGCACACCGGATCGTCCAAACTTCCGGTAGGCCAGCCCAGAGTTGCCCCTGGTGGCCACCGGCGGCTGACAAGTTGGACCAACACTCAGAGGAGCACTGGCCCGGGGGTTTAAAATAAAGATGACCCTTGAGATCACGGAACCCAAGGGAAAAAGGCTTAGGTGGCAAATGGTAAAACCAAGGTTGGGCCTTGCTGGAGGAGTTTTATTCAAGGCGAACTGTCAAGGGGTTCCCATTATAACCCAACCGCGTAAGGAACGCAAAATCAAGGAACATAACACTAGTATGACGGAAACTAGGGCGGCAAGAGTGGAACAAAACACCAGGCATAAGGCCGAGCCTTCCACCCTTTACCAAGTGTATAGATGCATTAAAGTAAACAAGATATAATAATGATATCCCAATAATAAACATGTTCCAACAAGGAACAAACTCCATCTTCACCTACAACTAGCAATGCTATAAGAGGGGTTGAGCAAAGCGGTAACATAGCCAAACAATGGTTTGCTAGGAAAGGTGGGTTAGAGGCTTGACATGGCAATATGGGAGGCATGATATAGCAAGTGGTAGGTATCGCGGCATAGCAAAAGAGCGAGCATCTAGCAAGCAAAGATAGAAGTGACTTCGAGGGTATGGTCCTCTTGCCTGCAAAGTTCACCGAGTTGACGAAAGCTTGATCCTCGTAAGCGTACTCAACGTGTTCGTCGATCACGAACTCGTCTCCCGGCTCTACCCAAGACAAGCACACAAGCAAAAGACCAACAATCAATCACGGTGCAATGCGCAAGCAACATGATGCAAAACATGGCATGATATGCGGGATGTGATATGCAATGCATATGCGTGCTTCGGAAAGGAAAGATTGAACCAGGCATCAACTTGGCAAACAAAGTGTGCCGCTGGAAAGATGAGTTGATTTCGGTCGAAATTGATATAAAGATCACCGGAATCGGATGCACGGTTTGCAAATGGCAAGCAAAACAATAAGGGCACAATTCTGCGATTAACAGCACGATGCCATCTAGAGTGCAACAAGAAACTAAGCCATTGCACTCCAACATAACACAAAGCACATGGTAGTGATCTACTCAAGATGCTTGATAAAATATGAACACTGAGCTACGGCTAAATCACATAAGAGCAGGTTCAAACAAGCATGGCAAAAGTGCAAAAGATATCAGCTTCACAGACTTAGTGAAAATACTAACATGCCAGGAATTTACATCAGGAAGCAATGTTTAGAGCAAGCAAACAACAAGCTACAGGAACATATCATGTCAATACAAGGCATGGCATGAATCTACTCAAAGCATAGCACAAAAGTCCCTTACTGACCATACGCCAAAAAGGATCAGAAGATATTATGGCACCCATGTAAACATAGCAAGTTCCGTTAACAGATTCAAACTTAGCAGAAAATTGAGCATGGCAAAAACAGAGTTATGAAGGCATCTTTGCGAGCTCGATTCACTCAACACAAGGCATTTCATGACAAGATAAGCATAGCATCAGCAAGATGGCATGTTCAAGAAGCTAACCAAGGCAAGAACAAGTTTATAGCATGCTTGGATGAACTACAACAACCATGGCAAAATTGATTAACATGTAACCAATCTGCCAAGAACATTTTATAGCAAAAGTAGAGCAAGATTGAGACATGCTAGGGCACTCCATAATTGTAAACAGGGGCATGGATAGATAGAGCATAACCATATATCAAAATTATCCTTACTAAAGATACTCAAAACAAGCATGAATCACTCTATAGCAACATGAACACGGCATAAAAATAACAGCAGAGCAATGACTTAGTGAAATTCTAAGTCCCTGAAATCAGCAATATCACGAGAGCTACTTTGCATGCTTGTTCTAGTCACCGCAAATATCACAAAAATGCATGGCATATACCCCTGTAAAGATGGCATGGCATAGACCAAAACACATGTAGATCTCATGACCATATGCAACACACAATAAATGTAGCAAAAATGACAAATCCTCATACTCAGATAAGAATCAGCACCTAACATTTTATAGCACTCTTGCATCAACTATTTGGGCATCAAGATGGACTCAAACAAACATGTCACAATGGAACAAAATGAAGAACACATCATGATGAACACTTTGATATATCATGCGCATGAAACAGAGCTACGGTGATGAAGTTATGATGCGCTGAACAGAGAAATAAAATATGAGGGGGAAAAGACTTAGGGAACATTAGACCTCCGAAAATTGGATCTAGGGTTTGCACGTCCTTCGAGGATGACCGGGGAGCTCACCAGAGTAGGAGGTCGCGGTGGCTGGAGTAGGAGGGGGAGGACGTCGCCGGGTCGGGGCGGCGAGATCCGTCCGGATCCGGCACGGCGCGGCAGCGGGCGACCGGAGTGGCGACCGGCGACGCGTGGAAGGAGCGGGCGGCGGAGTGGAGCGGCGACCGGCGACGGCGTGGAGCGGCTGTCGGCGAGGAAGTGCGGTGGCGGCGCGGCCGGCGAAAGGCGTGGGGCGGCGCGCGGCGGGAGGAGAGGCGGCGGCGGGGACGACCGGGCCTCGGGGGCCCGCGGTGGGCCCGCGGTGCTGGGGCGGCTTGGGGCCACGTGGCGCGCTCTGAGTAGCTCGGGGCGGCGGCGCATTTTGTCCGGCCGGACCGGACGTGTCCGGCGGCGCGGGGTGGAAGAAGGCTAGGGTTTCGCCCAAATTTTGGAGGGGGTGCACATATTTATACCTAGAAGGAGGTAGGAGTGTCCAAATGAGGTGTAGTTTTCGCCCACGCGATCGTGATCGAACGGCCGATAGGATGGAGGGGGTTTGGATGGGTTATTGGGCCACTTTGGAGGGGTGTTGGGCTACAACACACACAAGGCCTTTACGGTTCCCCGGTTAACCGTTGGAGTATCAAACGGACTCCAAATGACACGAAACTTGATAGGCGGTCTACCGGTGGTATACCAAGGCCGCTTGGCAAATCTCGATCCAGTCCGAGAAAGTTTAACACTCGCTCATGAAAAGAGACAAGAGGGGGACGCCGAATGACATAGGAGTATCAGATTGCAAACCGGACAACGGGGAAAATGCTCGGATGCAAGAGACGAACACGTATGCAAATGAGATGCACATGATGGCATGATATGAAATGCATGACATGAACAAAATGCAAAACAAAGACAAGAACCCAAGCACGAATCTCATAACTTATAGCCGAAAATGGCAAGAGTCGGAGTACAAATATGGTAAGTTACATCCGGGGTGTTACACTTGACTTAATTAAAATGCGCCAACCATGTGTGTAACCGTGATGGTCTCTTTTCGATGGAGTTTTGGAAGTGAACACGGTTGGGTTATGTATGAACATAAGTTGTTCAGGATAACTTCTTGATCACTTCTAGCTCTGCGTCCATTGTGTAGCTTCCCATCTTACTCTTGTACTCGTATGTTAGCCACCATATTTGCTTAGTGCTTGCTGCAATTCCACCTTATAAACACATCCTACCTTTAAGCTTAAATAGTCTTGATCTCGTGGGTTTTGAGATTGTCGAGTCCTCGTGACTCATAGATACTACAAAACACACTTGCAAGTGCCAATGATACCAATGCAGGTGCTGCCACCGAGCTCAAGTGGGAGTTCGACGAAGACCTTGGCCATTACTATGTTTCCTTTCCGGATGATCAGTAGTAGTGCCCAGTAGGGACGATCGGGACTTAGCATGGGGGTTGTCTTCTTTTCATTTGGACCCGTCTGTAGTCGGACCTTGTGTGTACTCTTAATGATGTGTGAATAATTTGATCATTGTGTGACGTGGCGATTGTAAGCCAACTATTTACTTCCTTGTTCATTTACATGGGAATGTGTGAAGATGACCCTTCTTGCGATCATACCAAAATGCGGTTATGCCTCTAAGTTGTGCCTCGACACATGGGAGATATAGCTGCATCTTGGGCGTTACACAAATCCTATACCAAGCATCTTTTAAACTCTATCCACCTTTTTTAAAAATTAAGCACTTCTAACTCGGGCTTAGAGACAACAAGTGAAGAACTATCCCTGATAGCAAGCAAAGACAATGACACAAATATTTTTGGTATTTTTGAATTGGAAACAAAAATAAGAAGGCAAATAAAGAGGCAAAAGGGAAAGAAGAGAAAAACAAGTAAATTGATAAGTTTGTGTGAAGGCACTTGGTTTGTTTGGTGAAGCCTCCCCGACAACAGCGCCAAAAATTCTTCTACTACTCATGATGGAGTTTTTGGATTTCCCGAAGAGGAAGGGTGAACTGGTATAGTAGAAAATAGTATTTCCCTCAGTAAAGAACCAATGTTATCAAACCAGAAGGAGACGACACACAAACAACATGAATGGTACCTGCACACACACAAAGCAAATTCTTGCACCCAACAATGGCAAGGGGGTCGTTACTCCCCTTGTTCTTGCCGGTTGCAAGTATCAAATCTGGTGGTGATAGGTTGCTACCTCTTGAGCATGCGTTGGTTTTCCCTTGAAGAGGAAAGGGTGATGCAGCAAAGTAGCGTAAGTATTTCCTTCAGTTTTGAGAACCAAGGTATCAATCCAGTAGGAGACAACACACAAGTCACCTAGTACCTGCGCAAACAATCAAGAACCTTGCAACCAACGCGATAAAGGGGTTGTCAATCCCTTCACGGTCACTCACAAAAGTGAGATCGGATAAAGATAGTAAAGTAAATTTTTTGGTATTTTTGTTGTATAGATTGGAAAGTAAAGATTGCAAAATAGTAAACGAGATGCGATGTAAATAAAAGAGATGCAATATAATAAGAAAGAGACCCGGGGGCCATAGGTTTCACTAGTGGCTTGTCTCAAGATAGCAAGTATTACGGTGGGTGAACAAATTACTGTCGAGCAATTGATAGAAAAGCGCATAGTTATGAAGATATCTAAGGCAATGATCATGAATATAGGCATCACGCCCGTGTCAAGTAGATCGAAACGATTCTGCATCTACTACTATTAATCACATCGACTGCTATCCAGCATGCATCTAGAGTATTAAGTTCATAAGAATATAGTAACGCATTAAGCAAGATGACATGATGTAGAGGGATAAACTCAAACAATATGATATAAACCCCATCTTTTTATCCTCGATGGCAACAATACAATACGTGCCTTTCTGCCCCTACTGTCACTGGGAAAGGACACCGCAAGATTGAACCCAAAGCTAAGCACTTCTCCCATTGTAAGAAAGATCAATCTAGTAGGCCAAACTAAACCAATAATTCAAAGAGACTTGCAAAGATATGAAATCATGCATATAAGAATTCAGAGAACAACCAAATAATATGCATAGATAATCTTGTTCATAAACCCACAATTCATCTGATCTCGGCAAACACACCGCAAAAGAATATTACATCGAATAGATCTCCAAGAACATCGAGGAGAACTTTGTATTGAGAATCAAAGAGAGAGAAGAAGCCATCTAGCTAATAACTATTGACCCGAAGGTCTGTGATAAACTATTGACGCTTCATCGGAGAGGCAATGGTGTTGATGTAGAAGCCCTCCGTGATCGATTCCCCCTTCGGCAGATCGCCGGAAGAGGCCCCAAGATGGGATCTCACGGGTACAGAAGGTTGCGGCGGTGGAAAAGTGGTTCCGTGGCTCTTTGCGATCAATCTAGGGTATAAGAGTATATATAGGCGAAAGAAGTACGTCGGTGGAGCTACAAAGGGCCCATGAGGGTGGGGGCGCGCCTACCCCCCTGGGCGTGCCCTCCTGCCTCGTGTCCGCCTCGTGGAGTTCCAGACTTCGAATCCAAGTCTTCTGGATTGCTTTCGGTCCAAGAAAGATCATCGCGAAGGTTTCATTCCGTTTGGACTCCGTTTGGTATTCCTTTTCTACAAAACTCTGAAATAGGAAAAAAACAGAAACTGGCACTGGGCCTCCGGTTAATAGGTAGTCCCAAAAATAATATAAAAGAGCATATTAAAGCCCATTAAACATCCAAAACAGATAATATAATAGCATGGAACAATAAAAAATTATAGATACATTGGAGACGTATCATAGGCAAACAAATAAAATAAAATAAAACTAAACAACAAGGTAATTTTAGGATTTCTTATTAATTGGCTAGAATGGATATGGGGGCCATAGGTTCACTAGAGGCATCTCTCCCATGACCATAGCAACGATGGGTAAACAAATTAATAGGTACCTGTAGGGATGAAGAACTCAAACGAGACAAGAGACAACTTCCGAAATAATTTTATGTTACAGATACGAGACATTAATTCAAAGTCCTTCCATTGACCCCTCCAACAAATACATCGGGTTGCAAGGTCCTTGCCTCGGCCATACCTTACCGGACCACTCACACATGGCGATCATATCACACGAAGAACACATCAAAGAACAGATCATGAAGATAGATTGATTGATAATATGTCTTACAATGGATGTCGTGTGTAATACACGATTGCAACTATGACTAAATTGTTGAGAACTATGGTGGAGATGAAGGTGGTGGCTATGGAGATGGAAATGGCAGCGGCTAGGGTTGATGGAGATGAGGATGATCATGACTGGTTGTTCTGCGCTCCCCCCACAATGTTCTGTTATCCATTTAGCATCGACCCCTTTATAAAGGTTGTTCATGTGGACGAGGAGCATCAGTTTCCACGCCATATGGTTGCTCATATGAGTGGGCCTGGTCGAATGAAACATCATCTTTTGCTTTGTTTCCTCTGGTGCACCTCCCACTTGATCCCCTCTATCTCCACTTACTCCTTCTGAAGAATTGGCTTGATTTCATCCATAATAGCCCATTTCCTTAGGAAACAAAATAAATAAAGTATTTTTTGAATCCTATGCATTCACTAGTCATTTCAGGAAGTATTGGAGCGAACATCTCGGTTTTAATGAAATATATCGGTTTCAAGTCAAGTTAGAGGAGAATAACACTCATCATTTGTGAGTATACATAGGATAACACAAATAGAAGTCCCTGGATATTTGGTTTAACTGCCGAAGACGACCCCCGGAAAATGTCCGAAGACATTGAAGATAATGGTGGTGCGCAAAGACTTTCGCTTGAAGACAATGGAGCCGAAGACATAGTCTTTTGGTAGTTTCATTTTCTTATTTCTTGAATCATAGGAATCATTGCACTATTAAATGGGCTCGAGGTGAAACGAAGTTAGAAACTGACGTGATGCTCAAACTAAAATCCTACCAGTGAAGAGAATGAGAAAAAAATATTCCATCGTTGTTTGAGTCAGTTTGCTTGTAGCCCAAGTAAAGTTGCCACATATGTTTGAAATTCGACCATTAGGACACATGTCGATTGGTCATTGACCCAGGGTCAGATCGATCATACCATGTCAGGTTGTCCCCTTGCTATAAATAGCCACCCCCTCCACCATAAGTCGGTGGTTGCTATGAGTTATTGCATGGATTTTGTCGATTGAGAGCAACCCACCTCCAAAGCTTTTGAGAGAGAATTCCTTCAAGGAAAAACCCAAATACCCAGAGCCCAAAGTGATTGAGCATCACTAAAAACATTCTGTTCTGAGTGAACTGAAGACTTGTTACACTTTAAGGCTGCGATCTTCTAGACGGTTAGGTGTCATGTTCTGAGCATCCAAGAGTCATTGTGGATCACTAGTGAATGAGTTTGTTAAGGTTTCGGAAGTGTATTGAAGACTTAGCTGAGTGATTGGGCAAGTCCTAGGTGACCTTAGGTCAAGGGGAATAAGGTGCAGACTTGGTCTTCTGAGTTAAATCCCAACCTCCCTAACCTAACCAGATGTACATTTGTCACAACAACTGGAACCGGTCGAACAAATCCTTTGTCTTCACTGAGCAACTGGTTCTATCTCTTCACTATTTTACTTTCTGTTTTGCCTTGTTTAGTTTCTATTTAGCTTCTACATCTTCGAAGACATTGTCTGTTTTGAAGACTTCCATAAAAATCTCCCATTCACCTCCTCTGGTCAATAGCTATCACTTTCACTAGATATGTAGGGTGGGGTGTGTTTTGAAGACTTTCATAAAAATCTCCCATTCCCCCCCTCTGGTTGATATCTATCACTTTCACTAACTATGTAGGGTGGAGTGTGGTGTCCAGTTTCATGCAACACCCACAGGTAGACTATGTCCGCCTTTTCTTTTATATTAAATGGTACACACGCTATGTGTATTCGAGAAAAAAAGGTTTCTTATTTTGGCTGTCAAATTTGCATAGAACTTTCGATTGAGATGATGTCAGATATGTTAATGCATTTAGATGAGCACCAGAGCAATTATGTTTTGAATATTTGTATCAATTGTGGAACCTTATAATACATGATACTCAAAGTTTCCCATAATCGTAACTTTTCTAGGTCATTCCCAACTTGGCTATAGTCATCATGCTAATTAGGTTTGAGTTTCATTCCACCCTCAAAATACAAAGAAACAGTGAATGCACTCACAAATTATAAATAGCATGGGAGACACTCGGTTCTGCGCTGGGAGGCGCGACCAGCGGGTGGAGTATGGTGGCTCAATGCTGCTCGTCTTTGGCTGGCCATGGTGGCAAGGATGCTCCAGGGGGATTGACAGGGGTGCCTTCGGGTCTTGTCATCTCCGGGGGTGGTGACGGCGACCGACCCCGGTTTGGGAAATGGCGTGGTGGCTGCGGTGTGGCTGGCAGCCGTCGGTGGCCTTCCCCTGCCCTGCTTCAGTCGGCTGGGCCCGATTCTTGCCCAAAGGTTTTGTTTTTTTCCTGGCGTCAGCGTCGGTGGACCTTGGTGAGGGTGGTGGGGTAATCTCCGATGCCTGGGCGGCGACTCTGGTGGTGGAAGCGCGGTGCTCGTGGGCGGAGCCCATGGCTCAGGTGCCGCCTGGTGGCCATGGCCATGTGAGTGGCGTGGTAGCCAGGGTGTGACGTACGGTGGCAGTGACCGGGGTGAAAACTTGTTTTGTCTTCGGGCGGACCGACAGCGACGATGTTTCGTCCTCTTCTTGAAGGCATCGTCGCAATGTTCACTGCCCCTCGTGTAGCTGCTGGGGAAACCCTGATCCCGGATCAGGCGGTGGCGGCGCTACGATGCCGTAACCTTCCTGAAGGCGCCGCTTGAAGCTCACGTTTCGTCGTATGCGGCTTCATCTCTTTGCTGTGGCGTTTCATGGTCGAGGACCCTAGTAGTTTGTCGTGCTATGGGGTGGTGTTGCTACGCTCAGCTCCTATGTATCCTGCCTTGGGGTGTGTGCCTATGTTGTGGTGGCGTGAGTTTGTATCGGGTTGTTGATGATCATTCATTTATATATATATATATATATATAGCGGGGCGAAATCCTTTTTCGGTAATTATAATACTATCATGTGAAACAGAAAATGTTGATAATTATGCAAAAGAGATAAAACAGTCCAATGGAACATGACAATACCAGAAAATTTGGTACGCGGATATACAAACGAATAATGGTTTTTCATGCATTAAGGGGTGTGTACATGTCAAAATTTTCGCATACTAACAATAAGGTTAGATTCTTGACGTTGTTCGAGACATGGCACAAAGTTTGATCACATTTAGTTTAGACGTGGCATATGATGACAAAATCGGTTCGTCGAAGATAAGAAGACATAAAGGTGATTATAGTCCGTTGTCAGCTCAAAACATGTGGATTCGACTTAACGAAAACAAAAGATGACACAAGAGAGAACGGCTCCGTCGCCGGATGCCAGCAAGGGTCCAGCTGAATGCCACTAGCAGGGCCGGCCCTGGGCCATGGCGAGGAGTGCGACGGCCTAGCGCCCAGCCTCAGCAGGGGCCCATATATCTCTAGAAAAATAGACTACTACACAAGAGAAACAGGTCTGGCCCATTACCAAGGAAAAAAATCACGCACGAACTGATTCCTTCGCTGGCTCCTTGAATCACGCCCTCGTTCGTTTCCGTTCTCCGTCTTCTTTCCTAATTAATTGCCCCCAAATTCCTAAGAGGCGCCGCAATTCCCAAAGTTAATCAATGAATTTCTTTGGTTCCTCGCATCCTGTAAACTGCCCCAAAATCAGAATTTCTTTGGTTCCTCGCTGCCCCAAAGGACCCCGACGGACGTTGGCCAGCCGGTGACACATCCTTGTCCTGGGCCCCTGGGAAGAACGCGAGAGCAGCAACCTACACCATGGCCGTCCATCGACAGAGCCGTGGTCAGTGTCTGAGGGCAGGCGATGCAGACGTGAAGTCCAGGCACTGTTCAAGCGAAGCAATCAAGCCATTGCTCCTCCAGGTAATTTTTAGATCTCAATTCTTTGATCTTTGCCTGTTTATTTCTGTTATGATGAGTTGACGTAATAATCAAAATTCATGATAAGCCATTGCTGATGTTTAACCTACTTGATTGCTCTATTTTTGTTCAAATTGCAGTCATGTAAATTATGCAGGTTGTGTCCTTGCATGAATTTTGATTATTGGATGGATGGAGCATAGAATTTCTTCTAATTTACTCCAAAACCAAGATTTTGGAATTCAGGTGCTCTCTCCTTTTTTGTTTGTCATAAAGATCCAAAAAAGCAATTATCATCGGTTGTGAGAAAAATAAAGGATCTAAGTTGTAAATCAATTAGTTGAATTTGGAAAAGGTGCTAAGTCCTTCACTGGAAAAAAAATTGAGTATATTATAAGGGCCCATTATATGTAACTCGCACAAGGGCCTCTAAGATGCTAGGGCTGGCCCTGGCCACACTAGTAACAGACACACGAGGCGATTTCGTGTAGCAATAAAACGCATGGTTTTCATTAAAAAAAGACTAGTATTAACCGACACACGAGGCGATTCCGTGTAGGAACAAAACGCGCCGGTTCCTATTATCAAAATACCAGGAGCAGATTAATACCTTCCTGTTAGAATCAAATTCAGCTGGTAGTTGCTCTACTCACAACATGACCTTCATTCCTCTCACATGTACACTATCAATCACGTATTCAAGTATATATAGTAAGCAACAAAATGGATTCTTGAATTCAAAAAGGAAAGGCAACGAACGACAGCACCGCCATCGGCGAGAGAAAGAGGGGAGTATCCATTCATCCATTCACACCATAAAGATGAGAAAGCGACGCGATCCTTCTTCTTCCCCAGCAAGAAAGAAAAGCCCCACTTTAGAAGCCGGCCATCTCCCGAGGACCCATCCGCGAAACCGCGCCAAACCCAATCCCAGCCGTCCACCTGCCAACCCCGCGCAGATCCGACGGCCCGGGCGGACGGAGTCCCAGCGGCCGGGAGGGGCAAACCGGTACTTCCCCACCGGTGGCTCCGCCCACCCCCCTTTATCTCCCCCTCCCCCACCTCCCGGTCCTCGTCCCTGGTGACGCCCCCAATCGAGCCGAGCTCCTCGCGATTCCCAATCCCCGCACGCCTCCTCGCCCTCCTCCTCCGGCCCCGCCGCCACCGCCGCCTCGCCACAGGGTTAGGGTTCGCTCGCCCCCTCCTCCCCCCTCCCCGGTTTGATCTGTTCCGTTCGGCGCTCGATTCGGCGTCTCCTCTGTCGATCCGCGTGGGTTTTGTTCTCGACGAAGGAGTTCTGTGTGGCTCTTCCGCCCTGTGCGGCGATCGACGGAAGGGGGCCGTGTTCTGTGATGCTCGCGGCGCCGTTCGGTGGTTGGTCCGTTTTGGGTAGAAGTCTTTGCGTGTTGTTTTCTCCTTTTCTGTTCCTTCTGGGTGGAAATGATTAGATTTACCTTTTTTTTTCAAATTAAAGCCGTCCGGATTAGATGAATCACGCGGTGCGGCTGGCGCACGTTGTGTTCGATTTACCATCTCTCGGGAGAAATTTTCGGTTTTCGAGATTTGAATTCGGTGCCCTGTTCCTCGTCTGGACCGTCGGCGAAATGGAAGTAATAAGTGGCTCTTGGTAGCGGTGGTTGGGGAGAAGTCGCTTTTGACATGTTGATTTCCTAGAAATCAGGATCTTGTTTCCGAAAGCGGTGCGCTCCTCCCCGCAACTACGATTGTTTGTGCCTGGAAGTTACAATTCGTATTATAGTACGATTCGGATTCTTGTTGCGTGGCTCGATTTGGTCGCTTGCTCTTGGAAGATTGCAATTGATTCTTCCTCTTTCGATGCTGATGTTTACCGTTGTCTGTTCTGTGTGCAGCTCACGGTTATTCAAGATGGAACACAAGGAGGCGGGTTGCCAGCAGCCGGAGGGCCCAATCCTATGCGTTAATAACTGTGGCTTCTTTGGCAGTGCGGCGACCATGAACATGTGCTCCAAGTGCCACAAGGAGATGGTCATGAAGGAGGAACAGGCCAAGCTGGCTGCCTCCTCCTTCGATAGCATCGTCAACGGTGGCGACGGTGGGAAAGCACCTGTTGTTGCGGCTGTAGCCGCGAGCGCAGAGGTGGTGGTTGCTCAAGTTGACGTGAAGGCGCTCGTTGTGCAGCCTGCTGCTGATGTTGCAGGCACCAACGAAGCTGTTGCCGTGAGCCCCAAGAGGAAGGAGGGGCCGAATCGGTGCTCAACTTGCAGGAAGAGGGTTGGGCTGACGGGATTCAACTGCCGCTGCGGTAACATGTACTGTTCGCTGCATCGCTATTCCGACAAGCATGACTGCCAGTTCGACTACCGGACTGCAGCTAGGGATGCCATCGCCAAGGCCAACCCAGTGGTGAAGGCAGAGAAGCTCGACAAGATTTAGGTGTCCCACAGGGAAGAAATGGTTGCAATCTGCCAAGGTTCATCATCCGTCTTTGCTGTGCCATCCTTGCACCTCCCTTTCTTGTTGGCTGCCGCATTTCCTAAATTGTACGGCGTCGTGATGCACACTGCGTCGTGGCAGCTGCAAGAACTCAATCCTCAGTCATTCCGAATGGTTTGCGTGTTGTGTAACTTTATTCATGGTGGTTTTTTCGGTCAGTATTGTGGCTTCTCATTTTAGCTAGCTCTGTTATGTACTATTGTCCCATGTGTGTTAAATTCTGATCAGTAATAGTAGCCAGCAATGGTTCATCATATTGCGTGTGGCTTCATTTTCCATGTTTGAGTATGTTCAATTCAATTATGTTTATGGTTGTATAGTTGGTGTTCTCATTGTTGTTAGTTTGGAAAATTGTACTTGGCTAGTTGTCCACTCTCAAATATACATCCAAATCGAAGAGCAATGAGAAACATGGTTCTGGTTCTCAAGTTTTAGTTCTAGAACATGCGAGAGCAATGGCAAACATGGTTACAGTTCTTCTTATATGTCATTGCTCTAATCTGATGATATGTGGATTATGATGAAGCAATCCAGGATGAAAAGAATGGAGGCCTTGTGGTTTATCACCAGTTAAAAACTATGCCTTAGAAAAGCTGAAGTTTAAATCAGGATTCAGCGTATGATTGGGAATGCGGACTGGCTCTGCCTTGTTGCTGTATTCATTTAGCTTGCGCATTCTGATCCAAGGGGAACAATTACAACACATGGGTTGAAATCTGTATGAGCTGTTTTGGCATGATTGTCTCTTGGAAAGAAGCCAATTGGTTGTGCCAAACTATCCTTTCCAGGAGATAGGATTTTCTTTTGCTTAATTTGTGGTCAGGCCCCTCTAGACATATGATGTGCACATTGATCAACTCTTTTGCCGGGTGTTGAGCAGCGATGTGTTAAACAAATGCAGGCACTGATTCCTCCCTCATTTGTTTATGAGAGTGGATATGATCCCAGGCTTTGCCCTCCTCCCAGTAGCTGGAGATGTATCTTAATTCGGAAGATTAGGTGCTGTTACTTGCCCTGACTACTTATCCATTACCAGGATAAACAGCAGCATATATGCTGAAGGATGCAGTTAACCTTTTAGAAGCATTTTCAACATATATATGCACATCATGGTTTGTTCATCTGAAAACAATAAAATTAACACAACCAGAAGTAACTTTACTCAGCAAAGAAACCATACTATCGCATTTAGCTGTAATTTCATAGTATTCCAGAAGAAACAAACTCATTTCCTCTTCTATTGCCTGTTGTAAACTACAGTATACATGAGAAAAAAAGGGGCGTGTATTATTCTGGGTTTGTTTGTGCCAAGGCGCAAGTGATCTTGCGGCGTCAGGCCCCAAGGTTGAAGTAAACCGTGTAGAATTCGTCCCTCAGGCTGTACAACGGCTCCAGGAGGAAGTTCCTCTTTACCCCCCTGGCGACGAAGCTTATTGGGTGGTACTGCCTCAGCGGAGCGGCCTGTGCAAAGCTTGCCGCCTGCTCGAGTATCTCGCCGATGCTCTGGACAGAACTCTTGCAGCTGACCTGGATCTTTGTCCCGGCAGAGTAATCTGCCCCAGACACCAAGAAGCACCCTGGTTTGGTCCCGAGCTCGAGCGAAACCGAGTTTGGCTTCCCGTCGAGCCCGGGTACTATGTTGAAGAAGGAACCGGCGCTCTTTTGTGCGGACAAGGTGAGGTCATTGGTGATCACCGTTCCTGGCATGTCGAATGGCTCGATCTGCACAGAGGTGTCTTTCAGGGCTGCGCCGTAGGTGCCGTGCAGCCTTGCTGCGTCCTGAGGATGCACCCTGAATGTCGCGTGGACGGCGGTGTCTGTACCATCGACTGCAGGCCGTTCTTGCATTGTCAGGGAGCCGTTTGAGCTTGACAGGACGAATGTCTTCCCACTTGATTCTTGTGTGAAGGTCATCAGCTGTGAGTTGTGTGATGAAGGTACTGCAGTGATCCAGTCCGAAACTGCACTGCCGGTTTTTGCATCCCAATCACCGGAGGAGAGACCCGCAAGAACGAATGGCCCGAATAGAATTGCTTGAAGAGATGCATACTCCGGCCGGTCATCTGAGGCATAGTTATGAATTAATAGCTTAGTTGACATTCTAGCTAGAATAACAGTATTTAGGATTAGTAAGGCAGCAAAAAATCATGTCCACTATTAACTTGCTTATTTTTTAATCTAATCATGGCTGGCATCACAAATTATTGTGTCTGAATTGTGAACTCAACAAATTGGCTATGTGCTACTTCAAGCTTAGATATATCAATGCATATATTTCGGCAGCAGTTGAAATTTCCAAAATTGTTTACCTTTGATTGCTTCGGTCCTTAGGGCAACTGGGAATTGCAGTGATAGGTGATCGTTTGAGCTCCACTGTTTGGTGACTGAGAGTAAAGAGCCTGGCCACACAATAAGATCAAATAAAACACTTGCTTCCACAAAATTGACGGCTATAGCTGAAATGGTACCATACATTCAAACGATTATACCTGGAGTTACTGATCCCAAATCTTTGTCATTTAAAGTTGCTTTTGCGCCACTGGCAGATGCCCATGTTGGTATTCTCACATTCAATGTAGCAGACTGACCATTTGTCTGCGCAAAAATATGGAGGCTAACTTTGCATGCTCTGATATGAATTTCATGCCAAAAAAAAACTCAAGAAGAATTACCTTCCCGGAAACAGAGAGTGAAACTCGAAAGTTCATATCCGAGGAGCTGAGGGGCTCCAGTTGTTGGGTAACAGTAACCCCAGCTGTTTTCCAGTTGAAAGTGCTTGGTATGTACTGAATGATGCTGAGTGCTGGTGTGTCTCCTTTCTCCTCAAAGTAAATAGAATCGCCAAGTTTCGAAAAGGCTGCAAATGCAAAAGCAGAACATTCACAATAACTTTCTAATTTAGAACTACAACCTTCACAACGTAGAGCAGAAAGCAAGAATTTCAAGGAAAATGCTGCAGTTGCTTGATTTTAATATGAAGGCGGCAATGCCATATACAGTAGTAAACAGTACTCAGCAGGCTTCAAAAATTACCTGTTCCATAACAGCACCAGAACGAATCATACTTGGTTCCCCAACCATGATAGCTTACTGCTTTAGACCGTCCAGGTGCCTGGGGTAGCATGTAAATCATCACTCCGGGATCCGTCCCTCTCTGGATGCTTAACACACCATTTATCAGTGCCCTTTCATAATAGTCCGCATATGCTATTTCCTTTGTCCATCTGAATAAGTTGCGGGAAACCTGCATACCGCTTGCATTTGACACAATTCTGGAGGAGAAAATAAATGTTTCAGAGAAATGGTTTCATAATTGTATACCTTGAGCATATTGTAGGTAGTGCAAGATTCCGCGTTTTCAGTACTCAGAGTCGCAGCTAAACGCTTTGGATCGGCCCTGGAAAGAGATTGAGGGTATAAGCTTCCACCCGAAAGGTAACTATGGCCATTCATCATCGATATTAGGCATCCAGAGTTATATATATATGTTACCAGAATTCGCCGGCAGATGTCCCACCAGTTGCATAGCTATGAGAAGAATTTATCATGTCCATAAAGGATGTTGCAATTTGCTGTTTCAGGAATTAGGATTACGGTCAGCTTTGATGCAGCTTCACTTGCATGGAGTCAAAATGAGAAAAGAAGGAAGCGACACAACTTCAGTAAAATACCAATCACAATCTTCGGCATGAGGAGGTCAGAAGAAAAACTGAAGTAAACAAAGCAGCATAACTCCCACAAAATGAGCACCCTAGTTTAGCATTCCTTTCTCCGCACCAAAAAATGATACCAAGAGAACACAGTTTTTGCATTAAATGTCTTCTTTGCCCCAGACAAAGCTATACCAACTTCCAAATATCTTTGGATGTTTACCAATATTGCTGAAAAGCCTACACTAGAAGCGAAATACTAATGCCAATGTTTTCTGTTTGTAAGAGTAGCCAATATGGTAATCTGACCTGCTAACTTTTATGCTTGCACTCATATCCCCTCATATAATTTTCTCCATCAATGAGTGAGTAGTTCAACTCTCCAGAAAGCATGATTTGCTTTACCTTGTAAAGAGCATCACCGGTGACTTCATATCTCATTTGGGCACCAACGACAACTGGAATATGCGTATTGGAATGGAAACCTGAAATACTATCAGCCTGAAAAGGAAACACCATAAAGTAATTACTCCCAAGGAACTCCTGCGATAGGAATGCTGTTCTTGTAGGTATGCATTGTAAAGCTGTGAGTTTAATAATTGTGCATATTACAATGCACATTCAATTGTAGTAGTGACATAATTTATATTGTATTTGGTATATAGAAAAGAATAAATTAAACTGAACACAAACTCATAAAATATACGACATAGTAGTATGAGGTGTTAACCAGACAAGAGGTCTCATTCACTGGATTATAATGAACTACTATCATGCATTACGTGATGATGCTGAATTATCATAGGAGCCAGGGCTAGGGAATCAAGTGAGTACACCTGAACTGCAAGCAGACCGAGAAAGCACGGTTTGTCAAAGAGGTGGGCCAGTGTCAAATGCTTCAGATCATCCTGTCCAAGTTAGAGAAATAAGCAACTCTGAACTCCATTCAAAACATACTTTTAAAACAGCAAAGCAGATGACAAACTACACATAATCAGTGAAGCACCATTATTGTGTAGAGCTGGTATAGCACATCATTCATGCCACCAGTCTCCTCATTGAGCGATGCCCAGTGCCTCTCGATGCTGTATTTCTGAATGACATTCTTCACCCGGTCACTGAAGTAGTTAGCCATCCCCACAACCATCTCAAGGGCCTTGGAGTTTCCAGCCACTGTATACTGATCAAGAAGACCTTGCATAATCTACAAACCAAAAATCGCACACGCAGCAAGACAATTTGTTAGAGAATCACACGAAATAGAAGTATAGAACACGGGATACGGATCACGGAATCCAGATCACAACTCAACATAATGATCCACATGTTGTTGAAGGAGGAGTAAAAGATTGTATACCTTGTGGATTGTGTAGTAAGGAGCCCAAACAGTAGTGAGGGCTTCAGTGCGGTCGAAGAACTCTGATGGGAAGGCTGACAGGTACCCTGTGCCCATCTTCTTCTGGCAATCGTTTAGCACGTCGACGACGGACGACATCTTGGCACGGAGGGTGTCATTGTGAGTGCTCGCCCACATCTTGGCCGTGGCGCTCAGGTAGTGCCCTGCAATGCAGAGACGAGCGTCAGGCCAACAAAAGTTCAGTTCAGATGAGTAACTGGTATGTGTGAATAAGCAGGGCAAGATTGTGGCGGCGCACCGACGAAGTGTCCCCGGAGCTCGACGTTGGGCCCCTCCCACCCGCCGTAGGGCGTCCCGGTCGCCGTCAGGCCGGCCTGCGTGCGGAAGCTCCAGACGAGGCTGTCGGTGTCCAGGAGGAGCAGGTACTCCAGGTTGGTCTGCTGGGCCTGCCAGTACAGGGTCCCCGGCTGGAGCCGCACGTCGTGCAGCGACGCCTCCCAGAGGAACGGACCCGCGGGGCCGTCCACGGCGGCAGCGCCGCCCCGGAGCTTGCGGTAGAGCATCAGCCAGTCGAACGCCACGCGTGGCGGGGTGCCGCCGCCGCCGCCGCCTAGGAGCCTCCGCGGCATGAGCTCCATCCAGGCGGACTCGTCGGTCGGGGTGAGGTGCTGCTCGTGGGCGTGCCCGTGACCGTGGCCACGGCCGGCGAGCCCGGCAGGCAGCCGCAGCTGCCCCGCGGCGCGCTCCGCGTGGGTCGCCACCGAATCCGACGACGGGAACGCGTTCGTGCAGACCTTCGCCGCGGCGGCGGTCAAGAGCACCGCCACGACCCCCAACGCCGACACCGCCGCCGCCACGCCTCGCGCCATTCCTCTTCCCCCTAAAAATTCACTCACCAGTCACTCCTTAGCCGTCAACGCCCGACTGCCACCGCACCCCGGGCGCATAATAAATATAGGGGAAGGAACAAGAAAGCCTCCAAGAACCGCCAATCATAGCCGGAGCAAGGCGAGATGGTTAAGCAACAGGCTTACAAGCGACGCGACAGCGACAACGCACTCCGAGAGCTCGGAGACGACAGAAGGTGGGTGAGTGGTGATTTTGGCCGGCGAAGAACAGGAAGGGGGATTCTTTTCTGAGAAAAATCGCGGCTCTTTTTTGGTTTGCTGCGGTGCGTGCGCGGGGACGGATCGGCGCGGAGGAGACGCAAGAAACGCGCGTGGAGGGGAGGCAATCTTGCACCCGAAGGGCCGCAACCATGGACGGGAATGGACCGGGTGAGTGGTGACGGCAGCGTCGCTTGCTTACACGTCGGAGCGTTCGTTGGAAAACGATGTGATCTAGGAGTAGTACCACCGTCTGGATCAGCGACGGCGGCAGTTGGCGCGTCCATGTACCTCAGCGCCGCGCCAGGAAGCATCATCTATTTCTGTTCTTGGATTTCCAGACTGAGCCAAGACCAGAGTGGCAGGCAGGCAAGGAGGAACCCTGCCGAGCTAACTCCACTGCTCGCTTACCATTATAGATGCAGGAGAGCGTGTAGAACACAGCTATTTAAGCATCTTTGTGTATGACCTCAGCTCGCCGGAACTAGCTCGTATGGTGGTTGCACTTGCAGTTAGGCTTTGGTTCCAAACAAATCACCAACTTATAAGTCAAAAAATAAAAAAGTGACTTATTTTGCCAAACAGACTCAATTTATAAGTCATCCCAACTTATAAGTCATAAGTTGCTCCACTCCAACTTAAAACTTATAAGTCACCCCTTTTACGTGGGTCCCATCACCTTTACATTAAAAAACAAGGTGGGAAGGTATGGTCAGGTGACAACCAAATAGGCGTGACTTATAAGTCACTAGTTTTAAGTCACTTGACTTATAAGTCAGGTGACTTATTGAAATCAAACATGCCCTTAAGATCGATCGGCACACGATGCAACTAGGACCGCATCCACACCGCGATTTTCTTCTCAAATTTCCAACCGACCAGGCATGAACCAAACTTCCGTTCGGAATGGAGGACATTTCTAGCCCATCTCCGTAATTTAATGGGTCTGTCTACTTCCTCCTTTTCGGTTTATAGAGCTCAATTCAAAAATCTCATCAACCAAGGTAGATGATGTGTGGTGGAATACTTTTTATAATTTGGAAAAATACTCAATTAATGCTCTTGTTTAAAAAAATGTTTACCAATGCACTTTATACTTGCATGCAATAGGTCAATTTCCTCTTAATACTTGCATGCAATGATTTAATGCATCTTGAAATCTGAAAATGTGATAGAGAACAACCAAATTAAGTCTTATAAAATGAAAAAACTAAAATTTTAAGATAAGCCCTATAAACCGAAAAGGATGGAGTATATCACATCTAGACGTGAGATAATATCTCACATTTAACATGACATCATCCTACATCAGCACATAAACAAAAGTACCGCAGTTGGATTTTTTCGAAAAAGAACGTTTTATTACATAAAAGATTTAAGCATTACACCCGACCTCTGCATAAATAAGACGCACACAGCCAAATAAGGTCTTCTCACACAAAATAAAAAACAAAAAAGTGAAATACAAAAACATTCACAGTCCATATAACGCCTAAAGCGGAGGGGGCCAATCCTAAGAGCATGCTGCCACCCATGTTGGGTAAAAGTATCCCTCGTCGTAGCCTCCAATCGTGTACACACCTTCGTAAACAGGTCTCGATTCTCCACACGTTGTAGAGAGAACCATAAACGAAGATTCCCGGTACATCTGTAGATAACCTGCATCAGAGAAGTACTTTTATCGTTAAAAACCTTATCATTTCTACATAGCCAAAGCGACCAAATAACGGTAAGCCCTCCCACCTTGAGGAAAGTTCTAAACATGTGATCAATCACATGTAACCAATTGCCAAATACATTAGCAACACTACAAGAAGAATACAAGCCAGAATCTATTTGGATGGCTGGCCATATAGAACGAGTCAATTTGCATTGGAAGAATAAATGTTTTATTGTCTCATCATTGTGACAAAAGACACATTGCGGACTTCCATGCCAATTCCTCTTAATAAGGTTATTATCTTTAGTAAGAATGACTCAGCGACGAAGATACCATGCAAACATTTTATTCTTAAGAGGTATCTTCATCTTTCATATCTTCTTATTATTATCAACTGGCATATCCGACTGGATTAACGCTCTATACATAGACTGTCGGAGTTATTGGCCATGGGTAGCCTCATCTGCCCCCCATGGCATTTCAAGACATCGGGGCCGACTGCACCCCTCAGGCATCAGAGAGTGACCGCCGCCTTCTTGTGGCCGGCTGCGAGGGGGGCCGGCACCTAGCAGGCGTCTCCCAGAGGGGCCGACTTCTAGCAGGCGGCCCCCAATCGCCCTCAAAGTCTGAGCCACCATGAATGTGATTAGACGACGCGTGGCTACAGAGAAGCATGACACCCTCGAATCCAGGGCGAGTCATGGCTACAGTGCGCCGTACCGGCTGGCGATCACCCGCACGGCGCGACACCGTAGCCCCTCCGCCCATGACATCACCCAAGACAAGAGGGACCCAGTTCCCATAACAGGCTGTCGGTACGACCCACAAGCAGCGGGTCCTACCAGCCCATGGAAAGCCAGAAGGCGGCAAGCTCAGCTAGCCGGCAAGGGAGAGGCCAGCTTCCAGCAGGCGGCCCTCCCCTTCCTAAGAGATTGTGCACCATCAGCCGGGAGAAATGGGGAGTGGCTATAGTGAACGGCCGCCGGGCGGCGGGACTGTAGCCACGCCCCCTCCCCGACCAAGCAAGCGTCATTAGAAGCACAGCTATAGTGATAAGCCATCAGCAAGGCCCGCAAGCGGCGGGCGCGGCCTGTCGGCCAAGTACAAGACAGTCGGCGGGCCCCAGCTACCAGCGGAGAAGCCGGCCATAAGAGACACTGACGGCCTGGGCCCACACCCGGCCAGATCACCATTGTACCCCTGGGGGCAGGCCTATATAAACCCACCAGGGCACCCATGCAAAGGGTTCAGATTCTTAGAGAAACACACACATAGAAAGGGAGTTAGGGCTAGCCTTGTTCTTCTTCCTCCTCTAGAGAAACAGCTCAAGCCACTCTTGTTGAGCTAGTGATCATGCGGAGACCCCGCAGAGCAGGACTAGGGGTGTTATCTCCTAGGAGAGCCCCGAACCTGGGTAAGATTCGCCGGCGTGCATGTCTTCGCCTCATCCCATTTCCTGGCACCGGCAACGTCTTATTAGCCCCCTCCATGATAAGCCATCCTTTGGCATATGTCGCACGACACCCCCGACATTTGGCGCCCACCGTAGGGCTAGGTGCACCGTTGTCCGAAGATCTATTCTGGACGGGAACCCTTTTCCTCTCCAGCGAGCGTAGCCAGCCTGGCACGCCAGACGGCGTTTGCCCCGACGCACTGCACGGCATGGAGGTTGCATGCGCTGCAAGCTGCCTCGCCGACCTTATTGGCGAGGTCCGCCTCTCCGACGAGCCTGTGTCCGACGCAGACACTGATGGCCTCGAGAGCCACCTCGTCAACCTCCTCGACTAGCTCCACATCGCCAACGAGCCGGCTTTCGACCTGGAGTCGATTGGCTCCACCAATCCGATGCTTGTCGATTCTGATACGGCTTCCCTCGACGCCTTTCCCACCAATGTGGTGGTCATCGACGATCCGCTTCCGCGCGCGGAGAGCGGTGGCAGCACCGTCACGGAGGTGCTTGTCATCAGCCACACTGGGGTCTCCGGAGGAGCCGGTCAGGACCCATTGCAGGCGGCAATGCGGGGATCTGTCCACACCCATTGCCGCAGACGCGGACGCCGAGACGCTGGAAGCCTGCCGTGTCTCGCTTATGGAGAACGCGAAGAAATTGGCTACCATGCACCGCCTTTCCGAAGCCTTCCAGCGCGAAGTGGAATGCGCTGTCGATGGCACTCCGACTGCTGCTGGGCCTAGCCGAGTTGGCACGGTCAAGCAGTGAGGAGGAGCCATCGCCAGCATGTTTGGAGTGGACCACCCAGTGTACGCCACGCCCATGAAGAACATACGTGCTGCCCAGGCGGCAACAGACGAGCTGGACCACCTGGAGGGCGACGAGCATCGCTATATGACAGAGCGCGTTCAACAACTTATTGATGCGGCTGCTGCCCAACAAGAAGCTGGCTGTCGCGCTGAAGAGCTTCACCAACGTGTTGAAAACCCACCCCCTCGCCAAGAGCATGGCGCGACCTCCCGGATGCCGACTGGCGGCGCCCGCGACAGATGAGACAAGGAGCCGGCTGCCAGTCGCAGCCGGACTCGCATCACCATCAAGCGCGACCAAGACGGCCGCCCTCGAGCGGTCGAACGATGGGACGATGATCCGTTACCGCCTCCTCCTCGAAGGGAGAGGCGTGCCTCCCCACTGCCTATTGATCATCCGACTCTTGGCGACCGGTTAGGCCGCCAAGAAGGAGTCGGTGAGAACGATGCCCGCCACCGAATCGACCGGCTGGCTCAGTCCTTAGCGCTAGAATAAGAAGACGTGATGGGTCCGTCTTGTTTTGGCCCCCACATCCGTGACGAGCCTTTTCCCAAGGGGTTATCACTCCCAAGGGACACGCCCAAGTACAACGGCTTCGTGAAGCCGGAGGATTGGCTGGTGGATTATTCCACGGCAGTTAGCATAGCAAATGACAACAAGCGTGTTGCCGTGAAGTACGTCCAGCTCATGCTCCAGGGCACGGCCCGGACATGGCTGAACAGCCTCAAGCCCTACAACGTCAACAGTTGGGTGGACTTCACCGAGGTGTTTATCCGGAACTTCACCAGCACCTACAAGCGGCCTCCCAAGCCTCGCCAACTCTCCCCGTGTGTCCAAGGCCCCAATGAGTCCACCCGCGACTACCTGATGCGGTGGGCAGAACTGCGCAACTCCTGCGAGGGAGTGCATGAGGTCCAAGCTATCGAGTACTTCACCGCTGGGTGCCGAGAAGGCACCTTACTCAAGCACCAACTTCTCTGCGACAAGCCGGCGACCCTCGACGAGCTGCTGATCATAGCAGATAAATACGCCACGGCCGACTCCTCCAAAAGTCGGAGCTCCGGGTGGATACTTCTGGAAAGGTGCTGCCCCCGGCTCCTCAAACACCGGCTGGAGACAATAGTCGGCGCCAGCAGCCGAACGACAACAAGCGCAAAGCCCCCCAGCCGGCTTCCACCAGCCGGCAGGTGGCAACTGTTGAAGATCAACAACCCGAAGGGCAGCCACCCCCAACCGTCAGAAAGGCAGCAAGTCGACTTGGTTGCCCATCTTCTCCTTCGAGCAGACTCTCGATGCCCCCCTGCAAGTTCAACAGCGGTGCGAAGCCATCCAACCACACAACCCTGAAGTGTCATTGGCTTGCCCAAATTGCCAAGGGAGAAGGACTGCCTCCTCCGCCTGCTGGCCCGCCGGCTCCGCCTCCGCAGCAGTTGGCCGCCCGTCCAGCAGTCGGCCAAGTCCAAGATGATTACCCTGAAGAGCATGGCGCTTATGTCGTCTTCACCAATATGGCCGGCGATAAGCACAGCCGGCGCCAGCAACACCGCGAAGTAAATGCGGTTGTTTCCACTAATCCGGAGTTCATGCATTGGTCTGAAAAGCCCATTAGTTGGAGCCAGGCCGACCATCTAGAAGTAATGCCCTCCCCGGGTTCCTATGCCCTGGTTTTGGATGCCACCCTTGCAACAGAAAGGTGAGCTGCTCGTTTCTCCCGGATCCTAATAGATGGCGGCAGCAGCATCAACATCCTTTACCGGGATGCTATGGAGAAACTGAAGATCAAAGAAAAGCAGTTGCTGCCCAGTCGGACTGTGTTTCATGGCATTGTGCCCGGCTTGTCCTGCTCACCAATCGGCAAGATCAAGATAGATGTCCTCTTCGGAGACAAGGATCATTTCCGTCGCGAAGCCATTTGGTTCAAGGTGGTTGACCTAGAGAGCCCGTACCATGTGCTCCTAGGCCGACCGGCTTTAGCCAAATTCATGGCCGTGCCGCATTATGCTTACCTCAAAATGAAGATGCCAGGGACTAAGGGCATTATCACAATCAGTGGTGACTACGAGAAGTCAGCCACCTGCGCTGTAGCCAGCAGACGGCTGGCCGAGTACCTTGTGATTGTGGATGAGAAGAAGCTCCTGGACCGGGTGGTGGCCATGGCCGGCAAGCAGCCGAACATGTCCCCAGAAGCCCAAGAGTCGGAGACCCAGGGCTCTTTCAAGCCGGCTAAAGAAACCAAGAAGATCCCATTGGACCCTGAGCACCCAGAGAGGTACGCTGTCATAGGTGCAAACCTTGACAGCAAATAGGAAATCGAGCTCGTCGATTTTCTCCGTGAGAATTGGGACATCTTTGCATGGTCCCCTAAATACATGCCGGGTGCTCCGACGGATTTCGCCGAGCACAAGCTACATGTAAGAGCAGATGCCAAACCAGTCAGACAGCCCCTCCACTGACTGTCAGAGGAGAAGAGGAGAATTGTTGGGGAAGAGATCGCCCGCCTGTTGGCAGCCGACTTCATCATGGAAGTTTTTTCCTAGAATGGCTTGCCAATCCAGTCCTTGTGCTGAAGAAAAATAACAAGTGGCATATGTGTATCGATTACACCAGTCTCAACAAAGCCCGCCCCAAGGATCCGTTTGCCTTACCACGGATTGATCAAGTGATAGACTCCACAGCCGGATGCGAGCTGTTGAGTTTCTTGGATGCCTACTCAGGTTATCATCAAATTAAGCTGAACCCGGTAGACCGCCTGAGGACCGCCTTCATCACACCATTCGGAGCCTTATGTTACCTGACGATGACATTCGGCTTGAGAAATGCCGGCGCCACCTTTCAGCGTTGCATGCAAAAGTGCCTCCTCAAGCAACTTGGCAGAAACGCCCACGTCTATGTGGACGATATTGTGGTGAAGATGGAGAAGCGCAGAACCCTGTTGGGAGATCTCAAGGAGACCTTTGAAAATCTGTGCCGGTTTCAAATCGAGCTCAACCCAGAAAAATGCGTGTTCGGAGTACCAGCCGGCCAGCTCCTCGGCTTGCTGGTCTCAAAACGCGGCATTGAGTGCAACCCGGCCAAGATCAAAGCCATCGAGAGGATGGAAGTACCCACCCGACTACGAGATGTCCAAAAATTCACCGGCTGCCTGGCATCCATCAGCCGCTTCATCAGTCGGCTGGATGAAAAGGCCCTTCCCCTGTACTAGCTCCTGAAGAAAACCACTCATTTCGAGTGGAATAACAAGGCGGATGATGCTTTCCTCCAGCTCAAGAAGATGTTGACCATGCCGCCTGTCCTGGCCATGCCGACTGATAAGGAGCCCATGCTCCTCTACATTGCCGCCACCAGTCGGGTGGTCAGCACGGTCATGGTTGTTGAATGCAAGGAAGACGGCAAGGTTCTGCCGGTCCAGAGATAGGTGTATTATTTAAGTGAAGTACTGTCGGCTTCCAAGTAGAACTACCCCCACTACTAGAAGATGTGCTATGGCGTACATTTTACTGCCAAGAAATTGAAATCGTATTTTCAAGAGCACCCTACCACTGTTGTCTACACTGCTCCGCTTGCCGAGATCATAGGCAGCCGAGACGCCTCAGGCCGAGTGGCCAAATGGGCCATAGAGTTGGCCCTGTTGGGTTTCGTAGTAATTTCAAAAAATTTCCTACGCACACGCAAGATCATGTGATGCATAGCAACGAGAGGGGAGAGCGTTGTCTACGTACCCAACGCAGACCGACTGCGGAAGCGCTGACACGACGTAGAGGAAGTAGTCGTACGTCTTCACGATCCAACCGATCAAGCACCGAAACTACGGCACCTCCGAGTTAGAGCACACGTTCAGCTCGATGACGATCCCCGGACTCCGATCCAGCAAAGTGTCGGGGAAGAGTTCCGTCAGCACGACGGTGTGGTGACGATCTTGATGAACTACAGCAGCAGGGCTTCGCCTAAACTCCGCTACAGTATTATCGAGGAATATGGTGGCAGGGGGCACCGCACACGGCTAAGGAATAGATCTCAATGATCAACTTGTGTGTTTCTGGGGTGCCTCTGCCTCAGTATATAAAGGAGCCAAGGGGGAGGGGGCGCCGTCCAGGAGGAGGGCGCAGGAGGAGTCCTACTCCTTCTGGGAGTAGGACTCCCCCCCAATCCTATTCCAACTAGGATTCCCAAGGGGGAAAGGAGGGAGAGGGGGGCCGGCCACCTCTCCTAGTCCTAATAGGACTAGGGGAGGGGGGAGGTGCACAGCCACCTTGGGCTGCCCCTTTCTCCTTTCCACTAAGGCCCATGAAGGCCCATATGGCTCCCGGGGGGTTCCGGTAACCTCCCGGTAACCCGGTAAAATCCGGATTTCACCCGGAACACTTCCGATATCCAAACATAGGCTTCCAAAATATCAATCTTTACGTCTCGACCATTTCGAGACTCCTCGTCATGTCCATGATCACATCCGGGACTCCGAACAACCTTCGGTACATCAAAATGCATAAACTCATAATATATCTGTCATCGTAACCTTAAGCGTGCGGACCCTACGGGTTCGAGAACAATGTAGACATGACCGAGACACGTCTCCGGTCAATAACCAATAGCGGACCTGGATGCCCATATTGGCTCCTACATATTCTACGAAGATCTTTATTGGTCAGACCGCATAACAACATACGTTGTTCCCTTTGTCATCGGTATGTTACTTGCCCGAGATTCGATCCTCGGTATCCAATACCTAGTTCAATCTCGTTACCGGCAAGTCTCTTTACTCGTTCCGTAATACATCATCTCACAACTAACATATTAGTCGTAATGCTTGCAAGGCCTATGTGATGTGTATTACCGAGAGGGCCCAGAGATACCTCTCCGACAATCGGAGTGACAAATCCTAATCTCGAAATACGCCAACCCAACATCTACCTTTGGAGACACCTGTAATGCTCCTTTATAATCACCCAGTTACGTTGTGACGTTTGGTAGCACCCAAAGTGTTCCTCCGGCAAACGGGAGTTGCATAATCTTATAGTCATAGGAACATGTATAAGTCATGAAGAAAGCAATAGCAACATACTAAACGATCGGGTGCTAAGCTAATGGAATGGGTCATGTCAATCAGATCATTCAACTAATGATGTGACCTCGTTAATCAAATAACAACTCATTGTTCATGGTTAGGAAACATAACCATCTTTGATTAACGAGCTAGTCAAGTAGAGGTATACTAGTGACACTTTGTTTGTCTATGTATTCACACATGTATTATGTTTCCGGTTAATACAATTCTAGCATGAATAATAAACATTTATCATGATTATAAGAAAATAAATAATAACTTTATTATTGCCTCTAGGGCATATTTCCTTCAGTCTCCCACTTGCACTAGAGTCAATAATCTAGATCACACTGTAATGATTCTAACACCCATGGAGCCTTGGTGCTGATCATGTTTTGCTCGTGGAAGAGGCTTAGTCAACGGGTCTGCAACATTCAGATCCGTATGTATCTTGCAAATCTCTATGTCTCCCACCTGGACTAGATCCCGGATGGAGTTGAAGCGTCTCTTGATGTGTTTGGTCCTTTTGTGAAATCTGGATTCCTTTGCCAAGGCAATTGCACCAGTATTGTCACAAAAGATTTTCATTGGACCCGATGCATTAGGTATGACACCTAGATCGAATATGAACTCCTTCATCCAGACTCCTTCGTTCGCTGCTTCCGAAGCAGCTATGTACTCCGCTTCACATGTAGATCCCGCTACGACGCTTTGTTTAGAACTGCACCAACTGACAGCTCCACCGTTTAATGTAAACACGTATCCGGTTTGCGATTTAGAATCGTCCGGATCAGTGTCAAAGTTTGCATCAACGTAACCTTTTACGGTGAGCTCTTTGTCACCTCCATATACGAGAAACATATCCTTAGTCCTTTTCAGGTATTTCAGGATGTTCTTGACCGCTGTCCAGTGATCCACTCCTGGATTACTTTGGTACCTCCCTGCTAAACTTATAGCAAGGCACACATCAGGTCTGGTACACAGCATTGCATACATGATAGATCCTATGGCTGATGCATAGGGAACATCTTTCATATTCTCTCTATCTTCTGCAGTGGTCGGGCATTGAGTCTTACTCAACTTCACACCTTGTAACACAGGCAAGAACCCTTTCTTTGCTTGATCCATTTTGAACTTCTTCAAAATTTTGTCAAGGTATGTGCTTTGTGAAAGTCCAATTAAGCGTCTTGATCTATCTCTATAGATCTTAATGCCTAATATGTAAGCAGCTTCACCGAGGTCTTTCATAGAAAAACTCTTATTCAAGTATCCCTTTATGCTATCCAGAAATTCTATATCATTTCCAATCAACAATATGTCATCCACATATAATATTAGAAATGCTACAGAGCTCCCACTCACTTTCTTGTAAATACAGGCTTCTCCAAAAGTCTGTATAAAACCAAATGCTTTGATCACACTATTAAAACGTTTATTCCAACTCCGAGAGGCTTGCACCAGTCCATAAATGGATCGCTGGAGCTTGCACACTTTGTTAGCTCCCTTTGGATCGACAAAACCTTCCGGTTGCATCATATACAACTCTTCTTCCAGAAATCCATTCAGGAATGCAGACATCCATCTGCCAAATTTCATAATCATAAAATGCGGAAATTGCTAACATGATTCGGACGGACTTAAGCATCACTACGGGTGAGAAGGTCTCATCGTAGTCAATCCCTTGAACTTGCCGAAAACCTTTTGCGACAAGTCGAGCTTTGTAGACAGTAACATTACCATCAACGTCAGTCTTCTTCTTAAAGATCCATTTATTCTCAATTGCTTGCCGATCGTCGGGCAAGTCAACCAAAGTCCATACTTTGTTCTCATACATGGATCCCATCTCAGATTTCATGGCTTCAAGCCACTTTGCGGAATCTGGGCTCACCATCGCTTCTTCATAGTTTGTAGGTTCATCATGATCTAGTAGCATGACTTCCAGAACAGGATTACCGTACCACTCTGGTGCAGATCTTACTCTGGTTGATCTACAAGGTTCAGTAGTATCTTGATCAGAAGTTTCATGATCATTATCATTGGCTTCCTCACTAACTGGTGTAGGTGTCACTGAAACAGTTTTCTGTGATGAACTACTTTCCAGTAAGGGAGCAGGTACAGTTACCTCGTCAAGTTCTACTTTCCTCCCATTCACTTCTTTTGAGAGAAACTCCTTCTCTAGAAAGGATCCATTCTTAGCAACGAATGTCTTGCCTTCGGATCTGTGATAGAAGGTGTACCCAACAGTTTCCTTTGGGTATCCTATGAAGACACATTTCTCCGATTTGGGTTCGAGCTTATCAGGTTGAAGCTTTTTCACATAAGCATCGCAGCTCCAAACTTTAAGAAACGACAACTTTGGTTTCTTGCCAAACCACAGTTCATAAGGCGTCGTCTCAACGGATTTTGATGGTGCCCTATTTAACGTGAATGCAGCCGTCTCTAGAGCATAACCCCAAAACGATAGCGGTAAATCAGTAAGAGACATCATAGATCGCACCATATCTAGTAAAGTACGATTACGACGTTCGGACACACCATTACGCTGTGGTGTTCCGGGTGGCGTGAGTTGCGAAACTATTCCACAGCTTTTCAAATGTACACCAAACTCGTAACTCAAATATTCTCCTCCACGATCAGATCGTAGAAACTTTATTTTCTTGTTACGATGATTTTCAACTTCACTCTGAAATTCTTTGAACTTTTCAAATGTTTCAGACTTATGTTTCATTAAGTAGATATATCCATATCTGCTTAAATCATCTGTGAAGGTGAGAAAATAACGATATCCGCCACGAGCCTCAATATTCATCGGACCACATACATCGGTATGTATGATTTCCAACAAATCTGTTGCTCTCTCCATAGTACCGGAGAATGGTGTTTTAGTCATCTTGACCATGAGGCACGGTTCGCAAGTACCAAGTGATTCATAATCAAGTGGTTCCAAAAGTCCATCAGTATGGAGTTTCTTCATGCGCTTTACACCGATATGACCTAAACGACAGTGCCACAAATAAGTTGCACTTTCATTATCAACTCTGCATCTTTTGGCTTCAACATTATGAATATGTGTATTACTACTATTGAGATTCAATAAAAATAGACCACTCTTCAAGGGTGCATGACCATAAAAGATATTACTCATATAAATAGAACAACCATTATTCTCTGATTTAAATGAATAACCGTCTCGCATTAAACAAGATCCAGATATAATGTTCATGCTCAACGCTGGCACCAAATAACAATTATTTAGGTCTAATATTAATCCCGAAGGTAGATGTAGAGGTAGCGTGCCGACCGCGATCACATCGACTTTGGAACCGTTTCCCACGCGCATCATCACCTCGTCCTTCGCTAGTGCCCGCTTATTCCGTAGTCCCTGTTTCGAGTTGCAAATATTAGCAACAGAACCAGTATCAAATACGTAGGTGCTACTGCGAGCTCTAGTAAGGTACACATCAATAACATGTATATCACATATACCTTTGTTCACCTTGCCATCCTTCTTATCCGCCAAATACTTGGGGCAGTTCCGCTTCCAGTGACCAGTCTGCTTGCAATAGAAGCACTCAGTTTCAGGCTTAGGTCCATACTTGGGTTTCTTCTCCTGAGTAGCAACTTGCTTGCCGTTCTTCTTGAAGTTCCCCTTCTTCTTCCCTTTGCCCTTTTTCTTGAAACTAGTGGTCTTGTTAACCATCAACACTTGATGCTCCTTCTTGATTTCTACCTCCGCAGCTTTCAGCATTGCAAAGAGCTTGGGAATAGTCTTGTTCATCCCTTGCATATTATAGTTCATCACGAAGCTCTTGTAGCTTGGTGGCAGTGATTGGAGAATTCTGTCAATGACGCAATCATATGGAAGATTAACTCCCAATTGAATCAAGTGATTATTATACCCAGACATTTTGAGTATATGCTCACTGACAGAACTGTTCTCCTCCATCTTGCAGCTATAGAACTTATTGGAGACTTCATATCTCTCAATTCGGGCATTTGCTTGAAATATTAACTTCAACTCCCGGAACATCTCATATGCTCCATGACGTTCAAAACGTCGTTGAAGTCCCGATTCTAAGCCGTAAAGCATGGCACACTGAACTATCGAGTAGTCATCAGCTTTGCTCTGCCAAACGTTCATAACATCTGGTGTTGCTCCAGCAGCAGGCCTGGCACCCAGCGGTGCTTCCAGGACGTAATTCTTCTGTGCAGCAATGAGGATAATCCTCAAGTTACGGACCCAGTCTGTGTAATTGCTACCATCATCTTTCAACTTTGCTTTCTCAAGGAACGCATTAAAATTCAACGGAACAACAGCACGAGCCATCTATCTACAATCAACATAAACAAGCAAGATACTATCAGGGACTAAGTTCATGATAAATTTAAGTTCAATTAATCATATTACTAAAGAACTCCCACTTAGATAGATATCCCTCTAATCTTCTAAGTGATTACGTGATCCAAATCAACTAAACCATAACCGATCATCACGTGAGATGGAGTAGTTTTCAATGGTGAACATCATTTATGTTGATCATATCTATTATATGATTCACGCTCGACCTTTCGGTCTCCGTGTTCCGAGGCCATATCTGCATATGCTTGGCTCATCAAGTTTAACCTGAGTATTCAGCTTGTGCAAAAACTGGCTTGCACCCGTTGTAGATGGACGTAGAGCTTATCACACCCGATCATCACGTGGTGTCTGGGCACGACGAACTTTGGCAACGGTGCATACTCAGGGAGAACACTTCTTGATAATTTAGTGAGAGATCATCTTATAATGCTACCGTCAATCAAAGCAAGATAAGATGCATAAAAAGATAAACATCACATGCAATCAATTTAAGTGATATGATATGTCCATCATCATCTTGTGCTTGTGATCTCCATCTCCGAAGCACCGTCATGATCACCATCATCACCGGCGCGACACCTTGATCTCCATCGTAGCATCGTTGTCGTCTCGCCAATCTTATGCTTCCACGACTATCACTACCGTTTAGTAATAAAGTAAAGCATTACATCGCGATTGCATTGCATACAATAAAGCGACAACCATATGGCTCCTGCCAGTTGCCGATAACTCGGTTACAAAACATGATCATCTCATACAATAAAATTCAGCATCATGCCTTGACCATAGCACATCACAACATGCCCTGCAAAAACAAGTTAGACGTCCTCTACTTTGTTGTTGCAAGTTTTACGTGGCTGCTACGGGCTTAAGTAAGAACCAATCTCACCTACGCATCAAAACCACAACGATAGTTTGTCAAATAGACTCCGTTTTAACCTTCGCAAGGACCGGGCGTAGCCATACTTGGTTCAACTAAAGTTGGAGAGACAGTCGCCCGCAAGCCATCTATGTGCAAAGCACGTCGAGGGAACCGGTCTCGCGTAAGCGTACGCATAAGGTTGGTCCGGGTCGTCTCGTCCAACAATACCGCCGAACCAAAGTATGACATGCTGGTAGGCAGTATGACTTGTATCGTCCACAACTCACTTGTGTTCTACTCGTGCATATAACTCAACACATAAAACCTAGGCTCGGATGCCACTGTTGGGTTTCATAGTAATTTCAAAAAATTTCCTACGCACACGCAAGATCATGTGATGCATAGCAACGAGAGGGGAGAGTGTTGTCTACGTACCCAACGCAGACCGACTGCGGAAGCGCTGACACGACGTAGAGGAAGTAGTCGTACTTCTTCACGATCCAACCGATCAAGCACCGAAACTACGGCACCTCTGAGTTCGAGCACACGTTCAGCTCGATGACGATCCCCGGACTCCGATCCAGCAAAGTGTCGGGGAAGAGTTCCGTCAGCATGACGGCATGGTGACGATCTTGATGAACTACAGCAGCAGGGCTTCGCCTAAACTCCGCTACAGTATTATCGAGGAATATGGTGGCAGGGGGCACCGCACACGGCTAAGGAATAGATCTCAATGATCAACTTGTGTGTTTCTGGGGTGCCTCTGCCTCAGTATATAAAGGAGCCAAGGGGGGAGGGGGGCGCCGGCCAGGAGGAGGGCGCAGGTCCCCCCAATCCTATTCCAACTAGGATTCCCAAGGGGGAAAGGAGGGAGAGGGGGGCCGGCCACCTCTCCTAGTCCTAATAGGACTAGGGGAGGGGGGAGGTGCGCAGCCACCTTGGGCTGCCCCTTTATCCTTTCCACTAAGGCCCGTGAAGGCCCATATGGCTCCCGGGGGGTTCCGGTAACCTCCTGGTAACCCGGTAAAATCCCGATTTCACCCGGAACACTTTCGATATCCAAACATAGGCTTCCAATATATCAATCTTTACGTCTCGACCATTTCGAGACTCCTCGTCATGTCCGTGATCACATCCGGGACTCCGAACAACCTTCGGTACATCAAAATGCATAAACTCATAATATATCTGTCATCGTAACCTTAAGCGTGCGGACCCTACGGGTTCGAGAACAATGTAGACATGACCGAGACACGTCTCCGGTCAATAACCAATAGCGGACCTGGATGCCCATATTGGCTCCTACATATTCTACGAAGATCTTTATCGGTCAGACCGCATAACAACATACGTTGTTCCCTTTGTCATCGGTATGTTACTTGCCCGAGATTCGATCGTCGGTATCCAATACCTAGTTCAATCTCGTTACCGGCAAGTCTCTTTACTCGTTCCGTAATACAACATCTCATAACTAACATATTAGTCGTAATGCTTGCAAGGCTTATGTGATGTGTATTACCGAGAGGGCCCAGAGATACCTCTCCGACAATCGGAGTGACAAATCCTAATCTCAAAATACGCCAACGCAACATCTACCTTTGGAGACACCTGTAATGCTCCTTTATAATCACCCAGTTACGTTGTGACGTTTGGTAGCACCCAAAGTGTTCCTCCGGCAAACGGGAGTTGCATAATCTTATAGTCATAGGAACATGTATAAGTCATGAAGAAAGCAATAGCAATATACTAAACGATCGGGTGCTAAGCTAATGGAATGGGTCATGTCAATCAGATCATTCAACTAATGATGTGACCTCGTTAATCAAATAACAACTCATTGTTCATGGTTAGGAAACATAACCATCTTTGATTAACGAGCTAGTCAAGTAGAGGTATACTAGTGACACTTTGTTTGTCTATGTATTCACACATGTATTATGTTTCCGGTTAATACAATTCTAGCATGAATAATAAACATTTATCATGATTATAAGGAAATAAATAATAACTTTATTATTGCCTCTAGGGCATATTTCCTTCAGGCCCCCTACACCATCTTCTACCAGCCTCGCACCACCAACAAGTCCTAAGTACTGGCCGACTTCCTTGCCTACTGGGCCGAGACCCAGTACCTGCCGCCAACACTAGACTCCACCCATTGGCGGATGCACTTCGACGGATCAAAAATGCGTACTGGTTTGGGAGCCGGCATCATCATCACCTCTCCCAAAGGCGACAAGCTCAGATACACATTGCAAATCCACTTTGCCGCCTCCAACAATGTGTCCGAGTATGAGGCACTAATACACGGACTCCGGCTTGCCAAAGAGCTCGGCATTCGCCGGATTCTGTGTTACGGCGACTCCGACTTGGTGGTCCAGCAGTCGTCCGACGACTGGGACGCCAAGGATGCAAACATGACAAGTTACCGCTTCCTCATTCAGCAACTCAATGAATATTTTGAAGGATGCAAATTCCTCCATGTGCCACGAAGCGACAACGAGCAAGCAGATGCTCTGGCACGGGTTGGCTCCACCCGGCAAGACATACCAGCCGGCGTGTCCCTCCAACGACTCCTTAAGCCGTCCATCAAGGCTTCACCAGAATCAGATTCTATATTCATGCCGGCTGCTTCTGAAACAGTCGGATCCGGCTCGGGGACTTCGGCAGGCGGCCCGGGGACTGCAGCAGTCGCACCCGGCTTGGGGACTTCAGATCTCGACCCGGGGACTTCGGCAGTCAACTCGGGGACTTCGACAACACAGCAAGCGGCGGTCGACTCCAGCCCGCCACCTCCCAACCCAGCCGCCCCAGTGCAAGTGGTAGTATTCACAGTAGAGGAAGTCTTGGCACCATCATGGGCCCAACCCATCCTCAACTTTCTGGTGAACAAGGAGTTGCCAAATGATGAGATCTCGGCACGACAGGTGCAACGTCGGGCAGCAGCATACACCATCATCAACAGAGAACTCGTAAGGCGTAGCATCACTAGTGTATACCAGCGCTATGTAGAGCCGAAAGAAGGCCAAGTGATGTCTACTACACAACCTTCTTCTTGTAGACGTTGTTGGGCCTCCAAGTGCAGAGGTTTGTAGGACAGTAGCAAATTTCCCTCAAGTGGATGACCTAAGGTTTATCAATCCGTGGGAGGCGTAGGATGAAGATGGTCCCTCTCAAGCAACCCTGCAATCAAATAACAAAGAATCTCCTGTGTCCCCAAAACACCCAATACAATGGTAAATTGTATAGGTGCACTAGTTCGGCGAAGAGATGGTGATACAAGTGCAATATGGATGGTAGATATAGGTTTTTGTAATCTGAAAATATAAAAACAAAAAGGTAACTAATGATAAAAGTGAGCACAAACGGTATTGCAATGCGTTGAAACAAGGCCTAGGGTTCATACTTTCACTAGTGCAAGTTCTCTCAACAATAATAACATAATTGGATCATATAACTATCCCTCAACATGCAACAAAGAGTCACTCCAAAGTCACTAATAGTGGAGAACAAACGAAGAGATTATGGTAGGGTACGAAACCACCTCAAAGTTATCCTTTCTGATCGATCTATTCAAGAGTCCGTAGTAAAATAACATGAAGCTATTCTTTCCGTTCGATCTATCATAGAGTTCGTACTAGAATAACACCTTAAGACACAAATCAACCAAGACCCTAATCTCACCTAGATACTCCAATGTCACCTCAAGTATCCATGGGTATGATTATACGATATGCATCACACAATCTTAGATTCATCTATTCAACCAACACAAAGAACTTTAAAGAGTGCCCCAAAGTTTCTACCGGAGAGTCAAGACGAAAACATGTGCCAACCCCTATGCATAAGTTCACGAGGTCACGGAACTCACAAGTTGATCACCAAAACATACATCAAGTGGATCACATGATATCCCGTTGTCACCATAGATAAGCACGTGCAAGACATACATCAAGTGTTCTCAAATCCTTAAAGACTCAATCCGATAAGATAACTTCGAAGGAAAAAATCAATCCATTACAAGAGAGTAGAGGGGGAGAAACATCATAACATCCAGCTATAATAGCAAAGCTCGCGATACATCAAGATCGTATCACCTCAAGAACAGAGAGAGAGAGAGATCAAACACATAGCTTCTGGTACATACCCTCAGCCCTGAGGGAGAACTACTCCCTCCTCATCAAGGAGAGCGCCGAGATGATGAAGATGTACACTGGAGAGGGATTCCCCCCTCCGGCAAGGTGCTGGAACGGGTCTAGATTGGTTTTCGGTGGCTATGGAGGCTTCTGGCGGCGGAACTCCCGATTTATTGTGCCCTGTGATGTTTCTAGGGTATGTTGATATATATAGGCTAAAGAAGTCGGTCAGGGGGCCACGAGGCGGCCACGAGGTAGGGGGGCGCCCCCCCACCCTCGTGGTGGCCTCGGGACTCTTCTGGCCCACCTCCGGTACTCTGTGGGCTTCTTCTGTTTGATTTTCTTTTCCGCAATACTCTAAAACAAGGAAAAAACAGAAACTGGCACTGGGCTCTGGGTTAATAGGTTAGTCCCAAAAATATAATAAAAGTGCATAATAAAGCACATAAACATCCAAAACAGATAATATAATAGCATGGAACAATCAAAAATTATAGATACGTTGGAGACGTATCAGCATCCCTAAGCTTAATTCCTGCTCGTCCTCAGGTAGGTAAATGATAAAAATAGAATTTTTGATGTGGAATGCTACCTAACATATTTATCAATGCAATCTTCTTTATTGTGGCATGAATGTTCAGATCCATAAGATTCACGACAAAAGTTTAATATTGACATAAAAATAATAATACTTCAAGCATACTAATAAAGCAATCATGTCTCCTCAAAATAACATGGCCAAAGCAAGCTATCCCTACAAAATCATATAGTCTGGCTATGCTCCATCTTCACCACACAAAGTATTTAAATCATGCACAACCCCGATGACAAGCCAAGCAATTGTTTCATACTTTTGATGTTCTCAAACTTTTTCAATCTTCACGCAATATATGAGCGTGAGCCATGGACATAGCACTATATGTGGAATAGAATGGTGGTTGTGGAGAAGACAAAAAGGAGAAGATAGTCTCACATCAACTAGGCGTATCAACAGGCTTATGGAGATGCCCATCAATAGATATCAATGTGAGTGAGTAGGGATTGCCATGCAACGGATGCACTAGAGCCATAAGTGTACGAAAGCTCAAAAAGAAACTAAGTGGGTGTGCATCCAACTTGCTTGCTCACGAAGACCTAGGGAATTTTGAGGAAGCCCATCATTGGAATATACAAGCCAAGTTCTATAATGAAAGATTCCCACTAGTATATGAAAGTGACAACATAGGAGACTCTCTATCATGAAGATCATGGTGCTACTTTGAAGCACAAGTGTGGTAAAAGGATAGTAGCATTGCCCCTTCTCTCATTTTTTCATTTCATTTTTTATTTTTTTTATTTGGGCCTTTTCTCTTTTTTTTTTTCCTTTTTTCCGTCCAGAGTCTCATCTCGACTTGTGGGGAAATCATAGTCTCCATCATCCTTTCCTCACATGGGATGATGCTCTAATAATGATGATCATCACACTTTTATTTACTTACAACTCAAGAATTACAACTCAATACTTAGAACAAGATATGACTCTATATGAATGCCCGGTGGTGTACTGGGATGTGCAATGACTCATGAGTGACATGTATGAAAGAATTATGAACGGTGACTTTGTCACAAATACAATGTCAGCTACATGATCATGCATAGCAATATGACAATGATGAAGCGTATCATAATAAACGGAACGGTGGAAAGTTGCATGGAAATATATCTCGGAATGGCTATGGAAATGCCATAAAAGGTAGGTATGGTGGCTGTTTTGAGGAAGGTATATGGTGGGTTTATGGTACCGGTGAAAGTTGTGTGGTACTAGAGAGGCTAGTAATGATGGAAGGGTGAGAGTGTGTATAATCCATGGACTCAACATTAGTCATAAAGAACTCACATGCTTATTGCAAAAATCTATTAGTTATCAAAACAAAGTATTATGTGCATGCTCCTAGGGGGATAGATTGGTAGGAAAATACCATCGCTCGTCCCCGACCGCCAATCATAAGGAAGACAATCAATAAATAAATCATGCTCCGACTTCATCACATAACGGTTCACCATACGTGCATGCTACGTGAATCACAAACTTTAACACAAGTATTTCTCAAATTCACAACTACTCAACTAGCATGACTCTAATATCACCATCTTCATATCTCAAAACAATCATCAAGTATCAAACTTCTCATAGTATTCAATGCACTTTATATGAAAGTTTTTATTATACCCATCTTGGATGCCTATCATATTAGGACTAATTTCATAACCAAAGCAAATTACCATGCTGTTCTAAAGACTCCCAAAATAATATAAGTGAAGCATGAGAGTTCATCTATTTCTTCAAAATAAAACCACCGCCGTGCTCTAAAAAGATATAAGTGAAGCACTAGAGCAAATGACAAACTACTCCAAAAGATATAAGTGAAGGTCAATGAGTGGTCGAATAATTATGCAACTATGTGAAGACTCTCTAACCTTTAATAATTTCAGATCTTGGTATTTTATTCAAACAGCAATCAAAACAAAAGAAAATAAAATGACGCTCCAAGCAAAACACATATCATGTGGTGAATAAAAATATAGCTCCAAGTAAAGTTACCGATGAACGAAGACGAAAGAGGGGATGCCGGGGCATCCCCAAGCTTAGGCTTTTGGTTGTCCTTGAATATTACCTTGGGGTGCCTTTTTCATCCCCAAGCTTAGGCTCTTGCCACTCCTTATTCCATAGTCCACCAAATCTTTACGCAAAACTTGAAAACTTCACAACACAAAACTTAACAGAAAACTCGTAAGCTCCGTTAGTATAAGAAAATAAATCACCACTTAGGCACTGTTGTGAAATCATTCTAAATTCATATTGGTGTAATATCTACTGTATTACAACCTCTCTATGGTTCATACCCTCCGATACTACTCATAGATTCATCAAAATAAGCAAACAACACATAGAAAACAGAATCTGTCAAAAACAGAACAATCTGTAGTAATCTGGATCAAACGTATACTTCTGTAACTCCAAAAATCCTGAGAAATTAGGAAGTCGTAGGCAATTTGTTTATAAATCTACTTCAAGTGGAATTGGTATTTTATCGCTCTCTATTAAAAAACTAAACTTATTCTCATGAGCACATACTTTCTGTTTTTTACAGCAAGATCAAATAACAATCACCCAATAAGGTCCTAAAGGCTTTACTTGGCACACACTAATTAAAACATAAAAAACACAATCATAACAGAAGCTATATGAATTATTTATTACTAAACATGAGCAAAAATAAAGTTGGGTTGCCTCCCAACAAGCGCTATCGTTTAACGCCCCTAGCTAGGCATGATGATTTCAATGATGCACACATAAAAGATAAGAATTATAGCATAAAGAGAGCATCATGAAGAATATGACTAGCACATTTAAGTATAACCCTCTTCCTATGCATAGGGATTTTGTGAGCAAACTTGTGGGAACAAGAATCAACTTGCATAGGAAGGTAAAACAAGCATAACTTCAAGACTTTAAGCACATAGAGAGGAAACTTGATATTATTGCAATTCCTACAAGCATATGTTCCTCCCTCATAATAATTTTTAGTAGCATCATGAATTAATTCAACAATATAACTATCACATAAAGCATTCTTTTCATGATCTACAAGCATAGAAATTTTATTACTCTCTGCATAAGCAAAATTCTTCTCGTTCGGAATAGTGGGAGTATCATAAGAAACTCGAATACTATAAATTGTTTCCATATTGAAAGAGTAATGTTCATAAAAAGGGTAATCATAATCATGACAAGTTTTATAAATATAATCATCACTACTTTTTATAGCATAAGTGTCATCATAATAATCATCATAAGTAGCAACTTTGTTCTCATCATAATCAATTGAAACCTCTTCCAAGATAGTGGAATCATTACTAAATAAAGTCATGACCTCTCCAAATCCAGTTTCATAATTATCACAATAAGATTCAACATCCTCCAAAATAGTGGGATCATTACTTCCTAAAGTTGACACTCTTCCAAACCCACTTTCATCAATATAATCGTCATAAGTAGGAGCCATGCTATCATCATTATAAATTTGCATATCAAAACTTGGGAGACTAAAAATATCATATTCATTAAAAGTAGCATCCCCAAGCTTGGGACAAATATTAATTGCAGCAAATATATTCTCAAAAACATCATCTTCATCAAACATAGCATCCCCAAGCTTGGGCCTTTTCATATCATAAGCATAATCACTCTCATCATTAATAGTATGGATGGCACCAATAGTATAGCAATTATCATCATCACAATGAGTAATAGGAGCAACATCATTTGGGAGAGATACCTTTCTACCTTTGCTTCTCCGTCTTTTCTTTTTCTTCTTCACATCATGTGTGGGTTCAATCCTCTTTTTGGAGCTCCTTATTAATGAGATTGGTTGAATAGAAGGCTCCTCCTCATTACCTGATTCATCATAAGAAATAATAGGAGGATATTGGGAAGCCTCTTCCCTTTCATTAGTATTCTCTTCATCCTCTATTTGTTTTCTTTTCTTTATGTAATTGGCAATATAAGGATTTTCAATGCAATTCACCGCAAAATACATACAAATTTCTTCTAGATCAATATCGAGGAATTTCTTGAGGTTATATTCTGGAATAAGCTTAGTTTGACGTTTCATTTCTTCATAACCCAAAAGCAAACTAAGTTCATTATGATGTGCAAGGGAAATCAAGTCATCACAATTTTTGGACACGATTCGATCATGAAACAATTTGCATTTGATATTTAAATGACCATGTTCATTGCAAAGTTCACAAGTATGGCTAAGATATTTTAAATTTTCAGCACTAACATTTAGCCTTTTTTGCAACCATTTAGTTTCCAAATACTTATGCCTCTTACAAAATCTATCTTCCCTTTTTGGTATGTATTTGCAGACTCTATGCACTCCACAGAAATCGACATGCTTATAAGAGATATTTTCATCATGACTAGTGCAATCATCATTAGTACTATGGATATTCAAAGAGTTCATACTAATAACATTACAATCATGCTCATCATTCAAAGATTTACTGCCAAACATTTTATATACTTCTTCTCCTAGCACTTGAGCACAATTTTCCTTTCCATCATTCTCACGAAAGATATTAAAAAGATGAAGCGTATGAGACAAACTCAATTCCATTTTTTGTAGTTTTCTTTTATAAACTAAACTAGTGATAAACCAAGAAACTAAAAGATTCGATTGCAAGATCTAAAGATATACCTTCAAGCGCTAACCTCCCCGGCAACGGCCCCAGAAAAGAGCTTGATGTCTACTACACAACCTTCTTCTTGTAGACGTTGTTGGGCCTCCAAGTGCAGAGGTTTGTAGGACAGTAGCAAATTTCCCTCAAGTGGATGACCTAAGGTTTATCAATCCGTGGGAGGCGTAGGATGAAGATGGTCTCTCTCAAGCAACCCTGCAATCAAATAACAAAGAATCTCTTGTGTCCCCAACACACCCAATACAATGGTAAATTGTATAGGTGCACTAGTTCGGCGAAGAGATGGTGATACAAGTGCAATATGGATGGTAGATATAGGTTTTTGTAATCTGAAAATATAAAAACAGCAAGGTAACTAATGATAAAAGTGAGCACAAACGGTATTGCAATGCGTTGAAACAAGGCCTAGGGTTCATACTTTCACTAGTGCAAGTTCTCTCAATAATAATAACATAATTGGATCATATAACTATCCCTCAACATGCAACAAAGAGTCACTCCAAAGTCACTAATAGTGGAGAACAAACGAAGAGATTATGGTAGGGTACGAAACCACCTCAAAGTTATCCTTTCTGATCGATCTATTCAAGAGTCCGTAGTAAAATAACATGAAGCTATTCTTTCCGTTCGATCTATCATAGAGTTCGTACTAGAATAACACCTTAAGACACAAATCAACCAAAACCCTAATGTCACCTAGATAGTCCAATGTCACCTCAAGTATCCGTGGGTATGATTATATGATATGCATCACACAATCTCAGATTCATCTATTCAACCAACACAACGAACTTCAAAGAGTGCCCCAAAGTTTCTACCGGAGAGTCAAGACGAAAATGTGTGCCAACCCCTATGCATAAGTTCACGAGGTCACGTAACTCGCAAGTTGATCACCAAAACATACATCAAGTGGATCACATGATATCCCTTGTCACCACAGATAAGCACGTGCAAGACATACATCAAGTGTTCTCAAATCCTTGAAGACTCAATCCGATAAGATAACTTCAAAGGGAAAACTCAATCCATTACAAGAGAGTAGAGGGGGAGAAACATCATAACATCCAACTATAATAGCAAAGCTCGCGATACATCAAGATCGTATCACCTCAAGAACACGCGAGAGCGAGATCAAACACATAGCTACTGGTACATACCCTCAGCCCCGGGGGAGAACTACTCCCTCCTCATCATGGAGAGCGCCGGGATGATGAAGATGGCCACCGGAGAGGGATTCCCCCCTCCATCAGGGTGCCGGAATGGGTCTAGATTGGTTTTAGGTGGCTACGGAGGTTTCTGGCGGTGGAACTCCCGATCTATTGTGCTCTGCGATGTTTCTAGGGTACGTATGTTGATATATATAGGCGAAAGAAGTCGGTCAGGGGGCCACGAGGCAGGGGGGCACGCCCAGGGGGGTAGGGCGCGCCCCCATCCTCATGGTGGCCTCGGGACTCTTCTGGCCCACCTCCGGTACTCCGTGGTCTTCTTCTGGTCCAAAAATGATCTCCGTGAAGTTTCAGGTCAATTGGACTCCGTTTGATTTTCCTTTTCCGCGATACTCTAAAACAAGGAAAAAACAGAAACTAGCACTAGGCTCTGGGTTAATAGGTTACTCCCAAAAATATAATAAAAGTGCATAATAAAGCCTATAAACATCCAAAACAAATAATATAATAGCATGGAACAATCAAAAATTATGGATACGTTGGAGACGTATCAGGCGTAGCTATCGATCTACTCCAGGTGACCAAGCGAGTTATCCCGCAGTACAAAGCCGCCGAACACGAAGATCTGTCCGGGGAGGAAAGTTTCTCCTTGGACAGCGACATTATAGACGATTGAATGGGCCATCGAACCTTTCGTTGATGACAGAGTGGAACTCTTATGAAAGCACCAATATCGGTGTCAAAACCGGCGGATCTCGGGTAGGGGTCTCGAACTGTGCGTCTAGGATCGATGGTAATAGGAGACGGGGGACACGATGTTTACCCAGGTTCGGGCCCTCTCTATGGTGGTAATACCATACTTCCTGCTTGATTGATCTTGATGAATATGAGTATTACAAGAGTTGATCTACCACGAGATCGTAATGGCTAAACCCTAGAAGTCTAGCCTGTATGACTATGGTAATGAGTATATCCTTTCCGGACTAACC